>NC_139697.1:53327056-53497056 GCF_964188405.1 Protomyctophum parallelum
CAGGGTTGGGCCTGGTTAGTACTTTGATGGGAGACCGCCTGGGAATACCAGGTGCTGTAAGCTTTTTCATGCCGGCATACTGAATGAGCAACGGTCATTCATGAATGGCCATGCAAAACACTAGATCATTGTGCACCACTAACCTTTTGCCCCCCAAAGCGCATAGGCCACGCCTACATCATTAAACCACACCCCCAATCCGACAGGCCCCGCTTTCAACCTGCCAAGCGTGTGCGTGCACGCGCGCCGTCAAGCGCTTGACCGGCGCGGCTAGAGGCTTCGCCGGCCGCCGTGGCAAGCGGGTAGAATTACTCGGGTCTCTCTTCATGACGAATAAGCCTTTCGCCTTTTACTAAAGACTTCCGTGCAGAGGGACGTTCATGAGTTATGGCTATTTTTGGAAGGCCTTGCCCATCGGACAAGGCCAGCTCAGCTGTTGAAGAAAATGACAGGGAGCACAGTGGTGCCCTTGGTTGTCTGAGTGCAAATAGATGTGAGCGCTTTAACTAATAGTGCAGGGCAAGCGCATAGGCCATGCCCACATCATTAAAACACAGCCCCAATTGCCCGGCTCTCCACTCGGACCCAGGAAGCCTCGGGCCCCCACCGGGGTGCCAGGCCCGAAGCCAGCTAAACCCACGACCCGGCCCTCCATCCGAACCCGGGCACCCACTCTTAAGCAACCCCCCCGAACCTTCACAGTCTAATACCAGGTGCTGTAAGCTTTTCATTAACGCATCGGCTACTGCCATCTGCTGTATATGGGCCGTACCGGCCACCTCTGCCTTTGCTTACGGCCATACCACCCTGAACACGCCCGATCTCGTCTGATCTCGGAAGCTAAGCAGGGTCGGGCCTGGTTAGTACTTGGATGGGAGACCGCCTGGGAATACCAGGTGCTGTAAGCTTTTTCATGCCGGCATACTGAATGAGCAACGGTCATTCATGAATGGCCATGCAAAACACTAGATCATTGTGCACCACTAACTTTTTGCCCCCCAAAGCGCATAGGCCACGCCTACATCATTAAACCACACCCCCAATCCGACAGGCCCCGCTTTCAACCTGCCAAGCGTGTGCGTGCACGCGCGCCGTCAAGCGCTTGACCGGCGCGGCTAGAGGCTTCGCCGGCCGCCGTGGCAAGCGGGTAGAATTACTCGGGTCTCTCTTCATGACGAATAAGCCTTTCGCCTTTTACTAAAGACTTCCGTGGAGAGGGACGTTCATGAGTTATGGCTATTTTTGGAAGGCCTTGCCCATCGGACAAGGCCAGCTCAGCTGTTGAAGAAAATGACAGGGAGCACAGTGGTGCCCTTGGTTGTCTGAGTGCAAATAGGAGTGAGCGCTTTAACTAATAGTGCAGGGCAAGCGCATAGGCCACGCCCACATCATTAAAACACAGCCCCAATTGCCCGGCTCTCCACTCGGACCCAGGAAGCCTCGGGCCCCCACCGGGGTGCCAGGCCCGAAGCCAGCTAAACCCACGACCCGGCCCTCCATCCGAACCCGGGCACCCACTCTTAAGCAACCCCCCCGAACCTTCACAGTCTAATACCAGGTGCTGTAAGCTTTTCATTAACGCATCGGCTACTGCCATCTGCTGTATATGGGCCGTACCGGCCACCTCTGCCTTTGCTTACGGCCATACCACCCTGAACACGCCCGATCTCGTCCGATCTCGGAAGCTAAGCAGGGTCGGGCCTGGTTAGTACTTGGATGGGAGACAGCCTGGGAATACCAGGTGCTGTAAGCTTTTTCATGCCGGCATACTGAATGAGCAACGGTCATTCATGAATGGCCATGCAAAACACTAGATCATTGTGCACCACTAACTTTTTGCCCCCCAAAGCGCATAGGCCACGCCTACATCATTAAACCACACCCCCAATCCGACAGGCCCCGCTTTCAACCTGCCAAGCGTGTGCGTGCACGCGCGCCGTCAAGCGCTTGACCGGCGCGGCTAGAGGCTTCGCCGGCCGCCGTGGCAAGCGGGTAGAATTACTCGGGTCTCTCTTCATGACGAATAAGCCTTTCGCCTTTTACTAAAGACTTCCGTGGAGAGGGACGTTCATGAGTTATGGCTATTTTTGGAAGGCCTTGCCCATCGGACAAGGCCAGCTCAGCTGTTGAAGAAAATGACAGGGAGCACAGTGGTGCCCTTGGTTGTCTGAGTGCAAATAGGTGTGAGCGCTTTAACTAATAGTGCAGGGCAAGCGCATAGGCCACGCCCACATCATTAAAACACAGCCCCAATTGCCCGGCTCTCCACTCGGACCCAGGAAGCCTCGGGCCCCCACCGGGGTGCCAGGCCCGAAGCCAGCTAAACCCACGACCCGGCTCTCCATCCGAACCCGGGCACCCACTCTTAAGCAACCCCCCCGAACCTTCACAGTCTAATACCAGGTGCTGTAAGCTTTTCATTAACGCATCGGCTACTGCCATCTGCTGTATATGGGCCGTACCGGCCACCTCTGCCTTTGCTTACGGCCATACCACCCTGAACACGCCCGATCTCGTCCGATCTCGGAAGCTAAGCAGGGTTGGGCCTGGTTAGTACTTTGATGGGAGACCGCCTGGGAATACCAGGTGCTGTAAGCTTTTTCATGCCGGCATACTGAATGAGCAACGGTCATTCATGAATGGCCATGCAAAACACTAGATCATTGTGCACCACTAACTTTTTGCCCCCCAAAGCGCATAGGCCACGCCTACATCATTAAACCACACCCCCAATCCGACAGGCCCCGCTTTCAACCTGCCAAGCGTGTGCGTGCACGCGCGCCGTCAAGCGCGGCTAGAGGCTTCGCCGGCCGCCGTGGCAAGCGGGTAGAATTACTCGGGTCTCTCTTCATGACGAATAAGCCTTTAGCCTTTTACTAAAGACTTCCGTGGAGAGGGACGTTCATGAGTTATGGCTATTTTTGGAAGGCCTTGCCCATCGGACAAGGCCAGATCAGCACAGTGGTGCCCTTGGTTGTCTGAGTGCAAATAGGTGTGAGCGCTTTAACTAATAGTGCAGGGCAAGCGCATAGGCCACGCCCACATCATTAAAACACAGCCCCAATTGCCCGGCTCTCCACTCGGACCCAGGAAGCCTCGGGCCCCCACCGGGGTGCCAGGCCCGAAGCCAGCTAAACCCACGACCCGGCCCTCCATCCGAACCCGGGCACCCACTCTTAAGCAACCCCCCCGAACCTTCACAGTCTAATACCAGGTGCTGTAAGCTTTTCATTAACGCATCGGCTACTGCCATCTGCTGTATATGGGCCGTACCGGCCACCTCTGCCTTTGCTTACGGCCATACCACCCTGAACACGCCCGATCTCGTCTGATCTCGGAAGCTAAGCAGGGTCGGGCCTGGTTAGTACTTGGATGGGAGACCGCCTGGGAATACCAGGTGCTGTAAGCTTTTTCATGCCGGCATACTGAATGAGCAACGGTCATTCATGAATGGCCATGCAAAACACTAGATCATTGTGCACCACTAACTTTTTGCCCCCCAAAGCGCATAGGCCACGCCTACATCATTAAACCACACCCCCAATCCGACAGGCCCCGCTTTCAACCTGCCAAGCGTGTGCGTGCACGCGCGCCGTCAAGCGCTTGACCGGCGCGGCTAGAGGCTTCGCCGGCCGCCGTGGCAAGCGGGTAGAATTACTCGGGTCTCTCTTCATGAAGAATAAGCCTTTCGCCTTTTACTAAAGACTTCCGTGGAGAGGGACGTTCATGAGTTATGGCTATTTTTGGAAGGCCTTGCCCATCGGACAAGGCCAGCTCAGCTGTTGAAGAAAATGACAGGGAGCACAGTGGTGCCCTTGGTTGTCTGAGTGCAAATAGGAGTGAGCGCTTTAACTAATAGTGCAGGGCAAGCGCATAGGCCACGCCCACATCATTAAAACACAGCCCCAATTGCCCGGCTCTCCACTCGGACCCAGGAAGCCTCGGGCCCCCACCGGGGTGCCAGGCCCGAAGCCAGCTAAACCCACGACCCGGCCCTCCATCCGAACCCGGGCACCCACTCTTAAGCAACCCCCCCGAACCTTCACAGTCTAATACCAGGTGCTGTAAGCTTTTCATTAACGCATCGGCTACTGCCATCTGCTGTATATGGGCCGTACCGGCCACCTCTGACTTTGCTTACGGCCATACCACCCTGAACACGCCCGATCTCGTCCGATCTCGGAAGCTAAGCAGGGTCGGGCCTGGTTAGTACTTGGATGGGAGACAGCCTGGGAATACCAGGTGCTGTAAGCTTTTTCATGCCGGCATGCTGAATGAGCAACGGTCATTCATGAATGGCCATGCAAAACACTAGATCATTGTGCACCACTAACTTTTTGCCCCCCAAAGCGCATAGGCCACGCCTACATCATTAAACCACACCCCCAATCCGACAGGCCCCGCTTTCAACCTGCCAAGCGTGTGCGTGCACGCGCGCCGTCAAGCGCTTGACCGGCGCGGCTAGAGGCTTCGCCGGCCGCCGTGGCAAGCGGGTAGAATTACTCGGGTCTCTCTTCATGACGAATAAGCCTTTCGCCTTTTACTAAAGACTTCCGTGGAGAGGGACGTTCATGAGTTATGGCTATTTTTGGAAGGCCTTGCCCATCGGACAAGGCCAGCTCAGCTGTTGAAGAAAATGACAGGGAGCACAGTGGTGCCCTTGGTTGTCTGAGTGCAAATAGGTGTGAGCGCTTTAACTAATAGTGCAGGGCAAGCGCATAGGCCACGCCCACATCATTAAAACACAGCCCCAATTGCCCGGCTCTCCACTCGGACCCAGGAAGCCTCGGGCCCCCACCGGGGTGCCAGGCCCGAAGCCAGCTAAACCCACAACCCGGCCCTCCATCCGAACCCGGGCACCCACTCTTAAGCAACCCCCCCGAACCTTCACAGTCTAATACCAGGTGCTGTAAGCTTTTCATTAACGCATCGGCTACTGCCATCTGCTGTATATGGGCCGTACCGGCCACCTCTGCCTTTGCTTACGGCCATACCACCCTGAACACGCCCGATCTCGTCCGATCTCGGAAGCTAAGCAGGGTCGGGCCTGGTTAGTACTTGGATGGGAGACCGCCTGGGAATACCAGGTGCTGTAAGCTTTTTCATGCCGGCATACTGAATGAGCAACGGTCATTCATGAATGGCCATGCAAAACACTAGATCATTGTGCACCACTAACTTTTTGCCCCCCAAAGCGCATAGGCCACGCCTACATCATTAAACCACACCCCCAATCCGACAGGCCCCGCTTTCAACCTGCCAAGCGTGTGCGTGCACGCGCGCCGTCAATCGCTTGACCGGCGCGGCTAGAGGCTTCGCCGGCCGCCGTGGCAAGCGGGTAGAATTACTCGGGTCTCTCTTCATGACGAATAAGCCTTTCGCCTTTTACTAAAGACTTCCGTGGAGAGGGACGTTCATGAGTTATGGCTATTTTTGGAAGGCCTTGCCCATCGGACAAGGCCAGCTCAGCTGTTGAAGAAAATGACAGGGAGCACAGTGGTGCCCTTGGTTGTCTGAGTGCAAATAGGTGTGAGCGCTTTAACTAATAGTGCAGGGCAAGCGCATAGGCCACGCCCACATCATTAAAACACAGCCCCAATTGCCCGGCTCTCCACTCGGACCCAGGAAGCCTCGGGCCCCCACCGGGGTGCCAGGCCCGAAGCCAGCTAAACCCACGACCCGGCTCTCCATCCGAACCCGGGCACCCACTCTTAAGCAACCCCCCCGAACCTTCACAGTCTAATACCAGGTGCTGTAAGCTTTTCATTAACGCATCGGCTACTGCCATCTGCTGTATATGGGCCGTACCGGCCACCTCTGCCTTTGCTTACGGCCATACCACCCTGAACACGCCCGATCTCGTCCGATCTCGGAAGCTAAGCAGGGTTGGGCCTGGTTAGTACTTTGATGGGAGACCGCCTGGGAATACCAGGTGCTGTAAGCTTTTTCATGTCGGCATACTGAATGAGCAACGGTCATTCATGAATGGCCATGCAAAACACTAGATCATTGTGCACCACTAACTTTTTGCCCCCCAAAGCGCATAGGCCACGCCTACATCATTAAACCACACCCCCAATCCGACAGGCCCCGCTTTCAACCTGCCAAGCGTGTGCGTGCACGCGCGCCGTCAAGCGCTTGACCGGCGCGGCTAGAGGCTTCGCCGGCCGCCGTGGCAAGCGGGTAGAATTACTCGGGTCTCTCTTCATGACGAATAAGCCTTTCGCCTTTTACTAAAGTCTTCCGTGCAGAGGGACGTTCATGAGTTATGGCTATTTTTGGAAGGCCTTGCCCATCGGACAAGGCCAGCTCAGCTGTTGAAGAAAATGACAGGGAGCACAGTGGTGCCCTTGGTTGTCTGAGTGCAAATAGGAGTGAGCGCTTTAACTAATAGTGCAGGGCAAGCGCATAGGCCACGCCCACATCATTAAAACACAGCCCCAATTGCCCGGCTCTCCACTCGGACCCAGGAAGCCTCGGGCCCCCACCGGGGTGCCAGGCCCGAAGCCAGCTAAACCCATGACCCGGCCCTCCATCCGAACCCGGGCACCCACTCTTAAGCAACCCCCCCGAACCTTTACAGTCTAATACCAGGTGCTGTAAGCTTTTCATTAACGCATCGGCTACTGCCATCTGCTGTATATGGGCCGTACCGGCCACCTCTGCCTTTGCTTACGGCCATACCACCCTGAACACGCCCGATCTCGTCCGATCTCCGAAGCTAAGCAGGGTCGGGCCTGGTTAGTACTTGGATGGGAGACCGCCTGGGAATACCAGGTGCTGTAAGCTTTTTCATGCCGGCATACTGAATGAGCAACGGTCATTCATGAATGGCCATGCAAAACACTAGATCATTGTGCACCACTAACTTTTTGCCCCCCAAAGCGCATAGGCCACGCCTACATCATTAAACCACACCCCCAATCCGACAGGCCCCGCTTTCAACCTGCCAAGCGTGTGCGTGCACGCGCGCCGTCAAGCGCTTGACCGGCGCGGCTAGAGGCTTCGCCGGCCGCCGTGGCAAGCGGGTAGAATTACTCGGGTCTCTCTTCATGACGAATAAGCCTTTCGCCTTTTACTAAAGACTTCCGTGGAGAGGGACGTTCATGAGTTATGGCTATTTTTGGAAGGCCTTGCCCATCGGACAAGGCCAGCTCAGCTGTTGAAGAAAATGACAGGGAGCACAGTGGTGCCCTTGGTTGTCTGAGTGCAAATAGGTGTGAGCGCTTTAACTAATAGTGCAGGGCAAGCGCATAGGCCACGCCCACATCATTAAAACACAGCCCCAATTGCCCGGCTCTCCACTCGGACCCAGGAAGCCTCGGGCCCCCACCGGGGTGCCAGGCCCGAAGCCAGCTAAACCCACAACCCGGCCCTCCATCCGAACCCGGGCACCCACTCTTAAGCAACCCCCCCGAACCTTCACAGTCTAATACCAGGTGCTGTAAGCTTTTCATTAACGCATCGGCTACTGCCATCTGCTGTATATGGGCCGTACCGGCCACCTCTGCCTTTGCTTACGGCCATACCACCCTGAACACGCCCGATCTCGTCCGATCTCGGAAGCTAAGCAGGGTCGGGCCTGGTTAGTACTTGGATGGGAGACCGCCTGGGAATACCAGGTGCTGTAAGCTTTTTCATGCCGGCATACTGAATGAGCAACGGTCATTCATGAATGGCCATGCAAAACACTAGATCATTGTGCACCACTAACTTTTTGCCCCCCAAAGCGCATAGGCCACGCCTACATCATTAAACCACACCCCCAATCCGACAGGCCCCGCTTTCAACCTGCCAAGCGTGTGCGTGCACGCGCGCCGTCAATCGCTTGACCGGCGCGGCTAGAGGCTTCGCCGGCCGCCGTGGCAAGCGGGTAGAATTACTCGGGTCTCTCTTCATGACGAATAAGCCTTTCGCCTTTTACTAAAGACTTCCGTGGAGAGGGACGTTCATGAGTTATGGCTATTTTTGGAAGGCCTTGCCCATCGGACAAGGCCAGCTCAGCTGTTGAAGAAAATGACAGGGAGCACAGTGGTGCCCTTGGTTGTCTGAGTGCAAATAGGTGTGAGCGCTTTAACTAATAGTGCAGGGCAAGCGCATAGGCCACGCCCACATCATTAAAACACAGCCCCAATTGCCCGGCTCTCCACTCGGACCCAGGAAGCCTCGGGCCCCCACCGGGGTGCCAGGCCCGAAGCCAGCTAAACCCACGACCCGGCTCTCCATCCGAACCCGGGCACCCACTCTTAAGCAACCCCCCCGAACCTTCACAGTCTAATACCAGGTGCTGTAAGCTTTTCATTAACGCATCGGCTACTGCCATCTGCTGTATATGGGCCGTACCGGCCACCTCTGCCTTTGCTTACGGCCATACCACCCTGAACACGCCCGATCTCGTCCGATCTCGGAAGCTAAGCAGGGTTGGGCCTGGTTAGTACTTTGATGGGAGACCGCCTGGGAATACCAGGTGCTGTAAGCTTTTTCATGTCGGCATACTGAATGAGCAACGGTCATTCATGAATGGCCATGCAAAACACTAGATCATTGTGCACCACTAACTTTTTGCCCCCCAAAGCGCATAGGCCACGCCTACATCATTAAACCACACCCCCAATCCGACAGGCCCCGCTTTCAACCTGCCAAGCGTGTGCGTGCACGCGCGCCGTCAAGCGCTTGACCGGCGCGGCTAGAGGCTTCGCCGGCCGCCGTGGCAAGCGGGTAGAATTACTCGGGTCTCTCTTCATGACGAATAAGCCTTTCGCCTTTTACTAAAGACTTCCGTGCAGAGGGACGTTCATGAGTTATGGCTATTTTTGGAAGGCCTTGCCCATCGGACAAGGCCAGCTCAGCTGTTGAAGAAAATGACAGGGAGCACAGTGGTGCCCTTGGTTGTCTGAGTGCA
Source organism: Protomyctophum parallelum (assembly GCF_964188405.1). Classification (NCBI taxonomy): domain Eukaryota; kingdom Metazoa; phylum Chordata; class Actinopteri; order Myctophiformes; family Myctophidae; genus Protomyctophum; species Protomyctophum parallelum. The sequence continues at coordinate 53,335,959 of NC_139697.1, forward strand.
AATAGGAGTGAGCGCTTTAACTAATAGTGCAGGGCAAGCGCATAGGCCACGCCCACATCATTAAAACACAGCCCCAATTGCCCGGCTCTCCACTCGGACCCAGGAAGCCTCGGGCCCCCACCGGGGTGCCAGGCCCGAAGCCAGCTAAACCCATGACCCGGCCCTCCATCCGAACCCGGGCACCCACTCTTAAGCAACCCCCCCGAACCTTTACAGTCTAATACCAGGTGCTGTAAGCTTTTCATTAACGCATCGGCTACTGCCATCTGCTGTATATGGGCCGTACCGGCCACCTCTGCCTTTGCTTACGGCCATACCACCCTGAACACGCCCGATCTCGTCCGATCTCCGAAGCTAAGCAGGGTCGGGCCTGGTTAGTACTTGGATGGGAGACCGCCTGGGAATACCAGGTGCTGTAAGCTTTTTCATGCCGGCATACTGAATGAGCAACGGTCATTCATGAATGGCCATGCAAAACACTAGATCATTGTGCACCACTAACTTTTTGCCCCCCAAAGCGCATAGGCCACGCCTACATCATTAAACCACACCCCCAATCCGACAGGCCCCGCTTTCAACCTGCCAAGCGTGTGCGTGCACGCGCGCCGTCAAGCGCTTGACCGGCGCGGCTAGAGGCTTCGCCGGCCGCCGTGGCAAGCGGGTAGAATTACTCGGGTCTCTCTTCATGACGAATAAGCCTTTAGCCTTTTACTAAAGACTTCCGTGGAGAGGGACGTTCATGAGTTATGGCTATTTTTGGAAGGCCTTGCCCATCGGACAAGGCCAGATCAGCTGTTGAAGAAAATGACAGGGAGCACAGTGGTGCCCTTGGTTGTCTGAGTGCAAATAGGTGTGAGCGCTTTAACTAATAGTGCAGGGCAAGCGCATAGGCCACGCCCACATCATTAAAACACAGCCCCAATTGCCCGGCTCTCCACTCGGACCCAGGAAGCCTCGGGCCCCCACCGGGGTGCCAGGCCCGAAGCCAGCTAAACCCACGACCCGGCCCTCCATCCGAACCCGGGCACCCACTCTTAAGCAACCCCCCCGAACCTTCACAGTCTAATACCAGGTGCTGTAAGCTTTTCATTAACGCATCGGCTACTGCCATCTGCTGTATATGGGCCGTACCGGCCACCTCTGCCTTTGCTTACGGCCATACCACCCTGAACACGCCCGATCTCGTCCGATCTCGGAAGCTAAGCAGGGTCGGGCCTGGTTAGTACTTGGATGGGAGACCGCCTGGGAATACAAGGTGCTGTAAGCTTTTTCATGCCGGCATACTGAATGAGCAACGGTCATTCATGAATGGCCATGCAAAACACTAGATCATTGTGCACCACTAACTTTTTGCCCCCCAAAGCGCATAGGCCACGCCTACATCATTAAACCACACCCCCAATCCGACAGGCCCCGCTTTCAACCTGCCAAGCGTGTGCGTGCACGCGCGCCGTCAAGCGCTTGACCGGCGCGGCTAGAGGCTTCTCCGGCCGCCGTGGCAAGCGGGTAGAATTACTCGGGTCTCTCTTCATGACGAATAAGCCTTTCGCCTTTTACTAAAGACTTCCGTGGAGAGGGACGTTCATGAATTATGGCTATTTTTGGAAGGCCTTGCCCATCGGACAAGGCCAGCTCAGCTGTTGAAGAAAATGACAGGGAGCACAGTGGTGCCCTTGGTTGTCTGAGTGCAAATAGGTGTGAGCGCTTTAACTAATAGTGCAGGGCAAGCGCATAGGCCACGCCCACATCATTAAAACACAGCCCCAATTGCCCGGCTCTCCACTCGGACCCAGGAAGCCTCGGGCCCCCACCGGGGTGCCAGGCCCGAAGCCAGCTAAACCCACGACCCGGCCCTCCATCCGAACCCGGGCACCCACTCTTAAGCAACCCCCCCGAACCTTCACAGTCTAATACCAGGTGCTGTAAGCTTTTCATTAACGCATCGGCTACTGCCATCTGCTGTATATGGGCCGTACCGGCCACCTCTGCCTTTGCTTACGGCCATACCACCCTGAACACGCCCGATCTCGTCCGATCTCCGAAGCTAAGCAGGGTCGGGCCTGGTTAGTACTTGGATGGGAGACCGCCTGGGAATACCAGGTGCTGTAAGCATTTTCATGCCGGCATACTGAATGAGCAACGGTCATTCATGAATGGCCATGCAAAACACTAGATCATTGTGCACCACTAACTTTTTGCCCCCCAAAGCGCATAGGCCACGCCTACATCATTAAACCACACCCCCAATCCGACAGGCCCCGCTTTCAACCTGCCAAGCGTGTGCGTGCACGCGCGCCGTCAAGCGCTTGACCGGCGCGGCTAGAGGCTTCGCCGGCCGCCGTGGCAAGCTGGTAGAATTACTCGGGTCTCTCTTCATGACGAATAAGCCTTTCGCCTTTTACTAAAGACTTCCGTGGAGAGGGACGTTCATGAGTTATGGCTATTTTTGGAAGGCCTTGCCCATCGGACAAGGCCAGCTCAGCTGTTGAAGAAAATGACAGGGAGCACAGTGGTGCCCTTGGTTGTCTGAGTGCAAATAGGTGTGAGCGCTTTAACTAATAGTGCAGGGCAAGCGCATAGGCCACGCCCACATCATTAAAACACAGCCCCAATTGCCCGGCTCTCCACTCGGACCCAGGAAGCCTCGGGCCCCCACCGGGGTGCCAGGCCCGAAGCCAGCTAAACCCACGACCCGGCTCTCCATCCGAACCCGGGCACCCACTCTTAAGCAACCCCCCCGAACCTTCACAGTCTCATACCAGGTGCTGTAAGCTTTTCATTAACGCATCGGCTACTGCCATCTGCTGTATATGGGCCGTACCGGCCACCTCTGCCTTTGCTTACGGCCATACCACCCTGAACACGCCCGATCTCGTCCGATCTCGGAAGCTAAGCAGGGTCGGGCCTGGTTAGTACTTGGATGGGAGACCGCCTGGGAATACCAGGTGCTGTAAGCATTTTCATGCCGGCATACTGAATGAGCAACGGTCATTCATGAATGGCCATGCAAAACACTAGATCATTGTGCACCACTAACTTTTTGCCCCCCAAAGCGCATAGGCCACGCCTACATCATTAAACCACACCCCCAATCCGACAGGCCCCGCTTTCAACCTGCCAAGCGTGTGCGTGCACGCGCGCCGTCAAGCGCTTGACCGGCGCGGCTAGAGGCTTCGCCGGCCGCCGTGGCAAGCGGGTAGAATTACTCGGGTCTCTCTTCATGACGAATAAGCCTTTCGCCTTTTACTAAAGACTTCCGTGCAGAGGGACGTTCATGAGTTATGGCTATTTTTGGAAGGCCTTGCCCATCGGACAAGGCCAGCTCAGCTGTTGAAGAAAATGACAGGGAGCACAGTGGTGCCCTTGGTTGTCTGAGTGCAAATAGGAGTGAGCGCTTTAACTAATAGTGCAGGGCAAGCGCATAGGCCACGCCCACATCATTAAAACACAGCCCCAATTGCCCGGCTCTCCACTCGGACCCAGGAAGCCTCGGGCCCCCACCGGGGTGCCAGGCCCGAAGCCAGCTAAACCCACAACCCGGCCCTCCATCCGAACCCGGGCACCCACTCTTAAGCAACCCCCCCGAACCTTCACAGTCTAATACCAGGTGCTGTAAGCTTTTCATTAACGCATCGGCTACTGCCATCTGCTGTATATGGGCCGTACCGGCCACCTCTGCCTTTGCTTACGGCCATACCACCCTGAACACGCCCGATCTCGTCCGATCTCGGAAGCTAAGCAGGGTCGGGCCTGGTTAGTACTTGGATGGGAGACCGCCTGGGAATACCAGGTGCTGTAAGCTTTTTCATGCCGGCATACTGAATGAGCAACGGTCATTCATGAATGGCCATGCAAAACACTAGATCATTGTGCACCACTAACTTTTTGCCCCCCAAAGCGCATAGGCCACGCCTACATCATTAAACCACACCCCCAATCCGACAGGCCCCGCTTTCAACCTGCCAAGCGTGTGCGTGCACGCGCGCCGTCAAGCGCTTGACCGGCGCGGCTAGAGGCTTCGCCGGCCGCCGTGGCAAGCGGGTAGAATTACTCGGGTCTCTCTTCATGACGAATAAGCCTTTCGCCTTTTACTAAAGACTTCCGTGGAGAGGGACGTTCATGAGTTATGGCTATTTTTGGAAGGCCTTGCCCATCGGACAAGGCCAGCTCAGCTGTTGAAGAAAATGACAGGGAGCACAGTGGTGCCCTTGGTTGTCTGAGTGCAAATAGGTGTGAGCGCTTTAACTAATAGTGCAGGGCAAGCGCATAGGCCACGCCCACATCATTAAAACACAGCCCCAATTGCCCGGCTCTCCACTCGGACCCAGGAAGCCTCGGGCCCCCACCAGGGTGCCAGGCCCGAAGCCAGCTAAACCCACGACCCGGCCCTCCATCCGAACCCGGGCACCCACTCTTAAGCAACCCCCCCGAACCTTCACAGTCTAATACCAGGTGCTGTAAGCTTTTCATTAACGCATCGGCTACTGCCATCTGCTGTATATGGGCCGTACCGGCCACCTCTGCCTTTGCTTACGGCCATACCACCCTGAACACGCCCGATCTCGTCCGATCTCGGAAGCTAAGCAGGGTCGGGCCTGGTTAGTACTTGGATGGGAGACCGCCTGGGAATACCAGGTGCTGTAAGCTTTTTCATGCCGGCATACTGAATGAGCAACGGTCATTCATGAATGGCCATGCAAAACACTAGATCATTGTGCACCACTAACTTTTTGCCCCCCAAAGCGCATAGGCCACGCCTACATCATTAAACCACACCCCCAATCCGACAGGCCCCGCTTTCAACCTGCCAAGCGTGTGCGTGCACGCGCGCCGTCAAGCGCTTGACCGGCGCGGCTAGAGGCTTCGCCGGCCGCCGTGGCAAGCGGGTAGAATTACTCGGGTCTCTCTTCATGACGAATAAGCCTTTCGCCATTTACTAAAGACTTCCGTGGAGAGGGACGTTCATGAGTTATGGCTATTTTTGGAAGGCCTTGCCCATCGGACAAGGCCAGCTCAGCTGTTGAAGAAAATGACAGGGAGCACAGTGGTGCCCTTGGTTGTCTGAGTGCAAATAGGTGTGAGCGCTTTAACTAATAGTGCAGGGCAAGCGCATAGGCCACGCCCACATCATTAAAACACAGCCCCAATTGCCCGGCTCTCCACTCGGACCCAGGAAGCCTCGGGCCCCCACCGGGGTGCCAGGCCCGAAGCCAGCTAAACCCACGACCCGGCCCTCCATCCGGACCCGGGCACCCACTCTTAAGCAACCCCCCCGAACCTTCACAGTCTAATACCAGGTGCTTTAAGCTTTTCATTAACGCATCGGCTACTGCCATCTGCTGTATATGGGCCGTACCGGCCACCTCTGCCTTTGCTTACGGCCATACCACCCTGAACACGTCCGATCTCGTCCGATCTCGGAAGCTAAGCAGGGTCGGGCCTGGTTAGTACTTGGATGGGAGACCGCCTGGGAATACCAGGTGCTGTAAGCTTTTTCATGCCGGCACACTGAATGAGCAACGGTCATTCATGAATGGCCATGCAAAACACTAGATCATTGTGCACCACTAACTTTTTGCCCCCCAAAGCGCATAGGCCACGCCTACATCATTAAACCACACCCCCAATCCGACAGGCCCCGCTTTCAACCTGCCAAGCGTGTGCGTGCACGCGCGCCGTCAAGCGCTTGACCGGCGCGGCTAGAGGCTTCGCCGGCCGCCGTGGCAAGCGGGTAGAATTACTCGGGTCTCTCTTCATGACGAATAAGCCTTTCGCCTTTTACTAAAGACTTCCGTGGAGAGGGACGTTCATGAGTTATGGCTATTTTTGGAAGGCCTTGCCCATCGGACAAGGCCAGCTCAGCTGTTGAAGAAAATGACAGGGAGCACAGTGGTGCCCTTGGTTGTCTGAGTGCAAATAGGTGTGAGCGCTTTAACTAATAGTGCAGGGCAAGCGCATAGGCCACGCCCACATCATTAAAACACAGCCCCAATTGCCCGGCTCTCCACTCGGACCCAGGAAGCCTCGGGCCCCCACCGGGGTGCCAGGCCCGAAGCCAGCTAAACCCACGACCCGGCCCTCCATCCGAACCCGGGCACCCACTCTTAAGCAACCCCCCCGAACCTTCACAGTCTAATACCAGGTGCTGTAAGCTTTTCATTAACGCATTGGCTACTGCCATCTGCTGTATATGGGCCGTACCGGCCACCTCTGCCTTTGCTTACGGCCATACCACCCTGAACACGCCCGATCTCGTCCGATCTCGGAAGCTAAGCAGGGTCGGGCCTGGTTAGTACTTGGATGGGAGACCGCCTGGGAATACCAGGTGCTGTAAGCTTTTTCATGCCGGCATACTGAATGAGCAAAGGTCATTCATGAATGGCCATGCAAAACACTAGATCATTGTGCACCACTAACTTTTTGCCCCCCAAAGCGCATAGGCCACGCCTACATCATTAAACCACACCCCCAATCCGACAGGCCCCGCTTTCAACCTGCCAAGCGTGTGCGTGCACGCGCGCCGTCAAGCGCTTGACCGGCGCGGCTAGAGGCTTCGCCGGCCGCCGTGGCAAGCGGGTAGAATTAATCGGGTCTCTCTTCATGACGAATAAGCCTTTCGCCTTTTACTAAAGACTTCCGTGGAGAGGGACGTTCATGAGTTATGGCTATTTTTGGAAGGCCTTGCCCATCGGACAAGGCCAGCTCAGCTGTTGAAGAAAATGACAGGGAGCACAGTGGTGCCCTTGGTTGTCTAAGTGCAAATAGGTGTGAGCGCTTTAACTAATAGTGCAGGGCAAGCGCATAGGCCACGCCCACATCATTAAAACACAGCCCCAATTGCCCGGCTCTCCACTCGGACCCAGGAAGCCTCGGGCCCCCACCGGGGTGCCAGGCCCGAAGCCAGCTAAACCCACGACCCGGCCCTCCATCCGGACCCGGGCACCCACTCTTAAGCAACCCCCCCGAACCTTCACAGTCTAATACCAGGTGCTTTAAGCTTTTCATTAACGCATCGGCTACTGCCATCTGCTGTATATGGGCCGTACCGGCCACCTCTGCCTTTGCTTACGGCCATACCACCCTGAACACGCCCGATCTCGTCCGATCTCGGAAGCTAAGCAGGGTCGGGCCTGGTTAGTACTTGGATGGGAGACCGCCTGGGAATACCAGGTGCTGTAAGCTTTTTCATGCCGGCACACTGAATGAGCAACGGTCATTCATGAATGGCCATGCAAAACACTAGATCATTGTGCACCACTAACTTTTTGCCCCCCAAAGCGCATAGGCCACGCCTACATCATTAAACCACACCCCCAATCCGACAGGCCCCGCTTTCAACCTGCCAAGCGTGTGCGTGCACGCGCGCCGTCAAGCGCTTGACCGGCACGGCTAGAGGCTTCGCCGGCCGCCGTGGCAAGCGGGTAGAATTACTCGGGTCTCTCTTCATGACGAATAAGCCTTTCGCCTTTTACTAAAGACTTCCGTGGAGAGGGACGTTCATGAGTTATGGCTATTTTTGGAAGGCCTTGCCCATCGGACAAGGCCAGCTCAGCTGTTGAAGAAAATGACAGGGAGCACAGTGGTGCCCTTGGTTGTCTGAGTGCAAATAGGTGTGAGCGCTTTAACTAATAGTGCAGGGCAAGCGCATAGGCCACGCCCACATCATTAAAACACAGCCCCAATTGCCCGGCTCTCCACTCGGACCCAGGAAGCCTCGGGCCCCCACCGGGGTGCCAGGCCCGAAGCCAGCTAAACCCACGACCCGGCCCTCCATCCGAACCCGGGCACCCACTCTTAAGCAACCCCCCCGAACCTTCACAGTCTAATACCAGGTGCTGTAAGCTTTTCATTAACGCATTGGCTACTGCCATCTGCTGTATATGGGCCGTACCGGCCACCTCTGCCTTTGCTTACGGCCATACCACCCTGAACACGCCCGATCTCGTCCGATCTCGGAAGCTAAGCAGGGTCGGGCCTGGTTAGTACTTGGATGGGAGACCGCCTGGGAATACCAGGTGCTGTAAGCTTTTTCATGCCGGCATACTGAATGAGCAAAGGTCATTCATGAATGGCCATGCAAAACACTAGATCATTGTGCACCACTAACTTTTTGCCCCCCAAAGCGCATAGGCCACGCCTACATCATTAAACCACACCCCCAATCCGACAGGCCCCGCTTTCAACCTGCCAAGCGTGTGCGTGCACGCGCGCCGTCAAGCGCTTGACCGGCGCGGCTAGAGGCTTCGCCGGCCGCCGTGGCAAGCGGGTAGAATTACTCGGGTCTCTCTTCATGACGAATAAGCCTTTCGCCTTTTACTGAAGACTTCCGTGGAGAGGGACGTTCATGAGTTATGGCTATTTTTGGAAGGCCTTGCCCATCGGACAAGGCCAGCTCAGCTGTTGAAGAAAATGACAGGGAGCACAGTGGTGCCCTTGGTTGTCTGAGTGCAAATAGGTGTGAGCGCTTTAACTAATAGTGCAGGGCAAGCGCATAGGCCACGCCCACATCATTAAAACACAGCCCCAATTGCCCGGCTCTCCACTCGGACCCAGGAAGCCTCGGGCCCCCACCAGGGTGCCAGGCCCGAAGCCAGCTAAACCCACGACCCGGCCCTCCATCCGAACCCGGGCACCCACTCTTAAGCAACCCCCCCGAACCTTCACAGTCTAATACCAGGTGCTGTAAGCTTTTCATTAACGCATCGGCTACTGCCATCTGCTGTATATGGGCCGCACCGGCCACCTCTGCCTTTGCTTACGGCCATACCACCCTGAACACGCCCGATCTCGTCCGATCTCGGAAGCTAAGCAGGGTCGGGCCTGGTTAGTATTTGGATGGGAGACCGCCTGGGAATACCAGGTGCTGTAAGCTTTTTCATGCCGGCATACTGAATGAGCAACGGTCATTCATGAATGGCCATGCAAAACACTAGATCATTGTGCACCACTAACTTTTTGCCCCCCAAAGCGCATAGGCCACGCCTACATCATTAAACCACACCCCCAATCCGACAGGCCCCGCTTTCAACCTGCCAAGCGTGTGCGTGCACGCGCGCCGTCAAGCGCTTGACCGGCGCGGCTAGAGTCTTCGCCGGCCGCCGTGGCAAGCGGGTAGAATTACTCGGGTCTCTCTTCATGACGAATAAGCCTTTCGCCTTTTACTAAAGACTTCCGTGCAGAGGGACGTTCATGAGTTATGGCTATTTTTGGAAGGCCTTGCCCATCGGACAAGGCCAGCTCAGCTGTTGAAGAAAATGACAGGGAGCACAGTGGTGCCCTTGGTTGTCTGAGTGCAAATAGGAGTGAGCGCTTTAACTAATAGTGCAGGGCAAGCGCATAGGCCACGCCCACATCATTAAAACACAGCCCCAATTGCCCGGCTCTCCACTCGGACCCAGGAAGCCTCGGGCCCCCACCGGGGTGCCAGGCCCGAAGCCAGCTAAACCCACGACCCGGCCCTCCATCCGAACCCGGGCACCCACTCTTAAGCAACCCCCCCGAACCTTCACAGTCTAATACCAGGTGCTGTAAGCTTTTCATTAACGCATCGGCTACTGCCATCTGCTGTATATGGGCCGTACCGGCCACCTCTGCCTTTGCTTACGGCCATACCACCCTGAACACGCCCGATCTCGTCCGATCTCCGAAGCTAAGCAGGGTCGGGCCTCGTTAGTACTTGGATGGGAGACCGCCTGTGAATACCAGGTGCTGTAAGCTTTTTCATGCCGGCATACTGAATGAGCAACGGTCATTCATGAATGGCCATGCAAAACACTAGATCATTGTGCACCACTAACTTTTTGCCCCCCAAAGCGCATAGGCCACGCCTACATCATTAAACCACACCCCCAATCCGACAGGCCCCGCTTTCAACCTGCCAAGCGTGTGCGTGCACGCGCGCCGTCAAGCGCTTGACCGGCGCGGCTAGAGGCTTCGCCGGCCGCCGTGGCAAGCGGGTAGAATTACTCGGGTCTCTCTTCATGACGAATAAGCCTTTCGCCTTTTACTAAAGACTTCCGTGGAGAGGGACGTTCATGAGTTATGGCTATTTTTGGAAGGCCTTGCCCATCGGACAAGGCCAGATCAGCTGTTGAAGAAAATGACAGGGAGCACAGTGGTGCCCTTGGTTGTCTGAGTGCAAATAGGTGTGAGCGCTTTAACTAATAGTGCAGGGCAAGCGCATAGGCCACGCCCACATCATTAAAACACAGCCCCAATTGCCCGGCTCTCCACTCGGACCCAGGAAGCCTCGGGCCCCCACCGGGGTGCCAGGCCCGAAGCCAGCTAAACCCACGACCCGGCCCTCCATCCGAACCCGGGCACCCACTCTTAAGCAACCCCCCCGAACCTTCACAGTCTAATACCAGGTGCTGTAAGCTTTTCATTAACGCATTGGCTACTGCCATCTGCTGTATATGGGCCGTACCGGCCACCTCTGCCTTTGCTTACGGCCATACCACCCTGAACACGCCCGATCTCGTCCGATCTCGGAAGCTAAGCAGGGTTGGGCCTGGTTAGTACTTGGATGGGAGACCGCCTGGGAATACCAGGTGCTGTAAGCTTTTTCATGCCGGCATACTGAATGAGCAAAGGTCATTCATGAATGGCCATGCAAAACACTAGATCATTGTGCACCACTAACTTTTTGCCCCCCAAAGCGCATAGGCCACGCCTACATCATTAAACCACACCCCCAATCCGACAGGCCCCGCTTTCAACCTGCCAAGCGTGTGCGTGCACGCGCGCCGTCAAGCGCTTGACCGGCGCGGCTAGAGGCTTCGCCGGCCGCCGTGGCAAGCGGGTAGAATTACTCGGGTCTCTCTTCATGACGAATAAGCCTTTCGCCTTTTACTGAAGACTTCCGTGGAGAGGGACGTTCATGAGTTATGGCTATTTTTGGAAGGCCTTGCCCATCGGACAAGGCCAGCTCAGCTGTTGAAGAAAATGACAGGGAGCACAGTGGTGCCCTTGGTTGTCTGAGTGCAAATAGGTGTGAGCGCTTTAACTAATAGTGCAGGGCAAGCGCATAGGCCACGCCCACATCATTAAAACACAGCCCCAATTGCCCGGCTCTCCACTCGGACCCAGGAAGCCTCGGGCCCCCACCAGGGTGCCAGGCCCGAAGCCAGCTAAACCCACGACCCGGCCCTCCATCCGAACCCGGGCACCCACTCTTAAGCAACCCCCCCGAACCTTCACAGTCTAATACCAGGTGCTGTAAGCTTTTCATTAACGCATCGGCTACTGCCATCTGCTGTATATGGGCCGTACCGGCCACCTCTGCCTTTGCTTACGGCCATACCACCCTGAACACGCCCGATCTCGTCCGATCTCGGAAGCTAAGCAGGGTCGGGCCTGGTTAGTACTTGGATGGGAGACCGCCTGGGAATACCAGGTGCTGTAAGCTTTTTCATGCCGGCATACTGAATGAGCAACGGTCATTCATGAATGGCCATGCAAAACACTAGATCATTGTGCACCACTAACTTTTTGCCCCCCAAAGCGCATAGGCCACGCCTACATCATTAAACCACACCCCCAATCCGACAGGCCCCGCTTTCAACCTGCCAAGCGTGTGCGTGCACGCGCGCCGTCAAGCGCTTGACCGGCGCGGCTAGAGGCTTCGCCGGCCGCCGTGGCAAGCGGGTAGAATTACTCGGGTCTCTCTTCATGACGAATAAGCCTTTCGCCTTTTACTAAAGACTTCCGTGGAGAGGGACGTTCATGAGTTATGGCTATTTTTGGAAGGCCTTGCCCATCGGACAAGGCCAGCTCAGCTGTTGAAGAAAATGACAGGGAGCACAGTGGTGCCCTTGGTTGTCTGAGTGCAAATAGGTGTGAGCGCTTTAACTAATAGTGCAGGGCAAGCGCATAGGCCACGCCCACATCATTAAAACACAGCCCCAATTGCCCGGCTCTCCACTCGGACCCAGGAAGCCTCGGGCCCCCACCGGGGTGCCAGGCCCGAAGCCAGCTAAACCCACGACCCGGCCCTCCATCCGGACCCGGGCACCCACTCTTAAGCAACCCCCCCGAACCTTCACAGTCTAATACCAGGTGCTTTAAGCTTTTCATTAACGCATCGGCTACTGCCATCTGCTGTATATGGGCCGTACCGGCCACCTCTGCCTTTGCTTACGGCCATACCACCCTGAACACGCCCGATCTCGTCCGATCTCGGAAGCTAAGCAGGGTCGGGCCTGGTTAGTACTTGGATGGGAGACCGCCTGGGAATACCAGGTGCTGTAAGCTTTTTCATGCCGGCACACTGAATGAGCAACGGTCATTCATGAATGGCCATGCAAAACACTAGATCATTGTGCACCACTAACTTTTTGCCCCCCAAAGCGCATAGGCCACGCCTACATCATTAAACCACACCCCCAATCCGACAGGCCCCGCTTTCAACCTGCCAAGCGTGTGCGTGCACGCGCGCCGTCAAGCGCTTGACCGGCGCGGCTAGAGGCTTCGCCGGCCGCCGTGGCAAGCGGGTAGAATTACTCGGGTCTCTCTTCATGACGAATAAGCCTTTCGCCTTTTACTAAAGACTTCCGTGGAGAGGGACGTTCATGAGTTATGGCTATTTTTGGAAGGCCTTGCCCATCGGACAAGGCCAGCTCAGCTGTTGAAGAAAATGACAGGGAGCACAGTGGTGCCCTTGGTTGTCTGAGTGCAAATAGGTGTGAGCGCTTTAACTAATAGTGCAGGGCAAGCGCATAGGCCACGCCCACATCATTAAAACACAGCCCCAATTGCCCGGCTCTCCACTCGGACCCAGGAAGCCTCGGGCCCCCACCGGGGTGCCAGGCCCGAAGCCAGCTAAACCCACGACCCGGCCCTCCATCCGAACCCGGGCACCCACTCTTAAGCAACCCCCCCGAACCTTCACAGTCTAATACCAGGTGCTGTAAGCTTTTCATTAACGCATTGGCTACTGCCATCTGCTGTATATGGGCCGTACCGGCCACCTCTGCCTTTGCTTACGGCCATACCACCCTGAACACGCCCGATCTCGTCCGATCTCGGAAGCTAAGCAGGGTCGGGCCTGGTTAGTACTTGGATGGGAGACCGCCTGGGAATACCAGGTGCTGTAAGCTTTTTCATGCCGGCATACTGAATGAGCAAAGGTCATTCATGAATGGCCATGCAAAACACTAGATCATTGTGCACCACTAACTTTTTGCCCCCCAAAGCGCATAGGCCACGCCTACATCATTAAACCACACCCCCAATCCGACAGGCCCCGCTTTCAACCTGCCAAGCGTGTGCGTGCACGCGCGCCGTCAAGCGCTTGACCGGCGCGGCTAGAGGCTTCGCCGGCCGCCGTGGCAAGCGGGTAGAATTAATCGGGTCTCTCTTCATGACGAATAAGCCTTTCGCCTTTTACTAAAGACTTCCGTGGAGAGGGACGTTCATGAGTTATGGCTATTTTTGGAAGGCCTTGCCCATCGGACAAGGCCAGCTCAGCTGTTGAAGAAAATGACAGGGAGCACAGTGGTGCCCTTGGTTGTCTGAGTGCAAATAGGTGTGAGCGCTTTAACTAATAGTGCAGGGCAAGCGCATAGGCCACGCCCACATCATTAAAACACAGCCCCAATTGCCCGGCTCTCCACTCGGACCCAGGAAGCCTCGGGCCCCCACCGGGGTGCCAGGCCCGAAGCCAGCTAAACCCACGACCCGGCCCTCCATCCGGACCCGGGCACCCACTCTTAAGCAACCCCCCCGAACCTTCACAGTCTAATACCAGGTGCTTTAAGCTTTTCATTAACGCATCGGCTACTGCCATCTGCTGTATATGGGCCGTACCGGCCACCTCTGCCTTTGCTTACGGCCATACCACCCTGAACACGCCCGATCTCGTCCGATCTCGGAAGCTAAGCAGGGTCGGGCCTGGTTAGTACTTGGATGGGAGACCGCCTGGGAATACCAGGTGCTGTAAGCTTTTTCATGCCGGCACACTGAATGAGCAACGGTCATTCATGAATGGCCATGCAAAACACTAGATCATTGTGCACCACTAACTTTTTGCCCCCCAAAGCGCATAGGCCACGCCTACATCATTAAACCACACCCCCAATCCGACAGGCCCCGCTTTCAACCTGCCAAGCGTGTGCGTGCACGCGCGCCGTCAAGCGCTTGACCGGCACGGCTAGAGGCTTCGCCGGCCGCCGTGGCAAGCGGGTAGAATTACTCGGGTCTCTCTTCATGACGAATAAGCCTTTCGCCTTTTACTAAAGACTTCCGTGGAGAGGGACGTTCATGAGTTATGGCTATTTTTGGAAGGCCTTGCCCATCGGACAAGGCCAGCTCAGCTGTTGAAGAAAATGACAGGGAGCACAGTGGTGCCCTTGGTTGTCTGAGTGCAAATAGGTGTGAGCGCTTTAACTAATAGTGCAGGGCAAGCGCATAGGCCACGCCCACATCATTAAAACACAGCCCCAATTGCCCGGCTCTCCACTCGGACCCAGGAAGCCTCGGGCCCCCACCGGGGTGCCAGGCCCGAAGCCAGCTAAACCCACGACCCGGCCCTCCATCCGAACCCGGGCACCCACTCTTAAGCAACCCCCCCGAACCTTCACAGTCTAATACCAGGTGCTGTAAGCTTTTCATTAACGCATTGGCTACTGCCATCTGCTGTATATGGGCCGTACCGGCCACCTCTGCCTTTGCTTACGGCCATACCACCCTGAACACGCCCGATCTCGTCCGATCTCGGAAGCTAAGCAGGGTCGGGCCTGGTTAGTACTTGGATGGGAGACCGCCTGGGAATACCAGGTGCTGTAAGCTTTTTCATGCCGGCATACTGAATGAGCAAAGGTCATTCATGAATGGCCATGCAAAACACTAGATCATTGTGCACCACTAACTTTTTGCCCCCCAAAGCGCATAGGCCACGCCTACATCATTAAACCACACCCCCAATCCGACAGGCCCCGCTTTCAACCTGCCAAGCGTGTGCGTGCACGCGCGCCGTCAAGCGCTTGACCGGCGCGGCTAGAGGCTTCGCCGGCCGCCGTGGCAAGCGGGTAGAATTACTCGGGTCTCTCTTCATGACGAATAAGCCTTTCGCCTTTTACTGAAGACTTCCGTGGAGAGGGACGTTCATGAGTTATGGCTATTTTTGGAAGGCCTTGCCCATCGGACAAGGCCAGCTCAGCTGTTGAAGAAAATGACAGGGAGCACAGTGGTGCCCTTGGTTGTCTGAGTGCAAATAGGTGTGAGCGCTTTAACTAATAGTGCAGGGCAAGCGCATAGGCCACGCCCACATCATTAAAACACAGCCCCAATTGCCCGGCTCTCCACTCGGACCCAGGAAGCCTCGGGCCCCCACCAGGGTGCCAGGCCCGAAGCCAGCTAAACCCACGACCCGGCCCTCCATCCGAACCCGGGCACCCACTCTTAAGCAACCCCCCCGAACCTTCACAGTCTAATACCAGGTGCTGTAAGCTTTTCATTAACGCATCGGCTACTGCCATCTGCTGTATATGGGCCGCACCGGCCACCTCTGCCTTTGCTTACGGCCATACCACCCTGAACACGCCCGATCTCGTCCGATCTCGGAAGCTAAGCAGGGTCGGGCCTGGTTAGTATTTGGATGGGAGACCGCCTGGGAATACCAGGTGCTGTAAGCTTTTTCATGCCGGCACACTGAATGAGCAACGGTCATTCATGAATGGCCATGCAAAACACTAGATCATTGTGCACCACTAACTTTTTGCCCCCCAAAGCGCATAGGCCACGCCTACATCATTAAACCACACCCCCAATCCGACAGGCCCCGCTTTCAACCTGCCAAGCGTGTGCGTGCACGCGCGCCGTCAAGCGCTTGACCGGCGCGGCTAGAGTCTTCGCCGGCCGCCGTGGCAAGCGGGTAGAATTACTCGGGTCTCTCTTCATGACGAATAAGCCTTTCGCCTTTTACTAAAGACTTCCGTGCAGAGGGACGTTCATGAGTTATGGCTATTTTTGGAAGGCCTTGCCCATCGGACAAGGCCAGCTCAGCTGTTGAAGAAAATGACAGGGAGCACAGTGGTGCCCTTGGTTGTCTGAGTGCAAATAGGAGTGAGCGCTTTAACTAATAGTGCAGGGCAAGCGCATAGGCCACGCCCACATCATTAAAACACAGCCCCAATTGCCCGGCTCTCCACTCGGACCCAGGAAGCCTCGGGCCCCCACCGGGGTGCCAGGCCCGAAGCCAGCTAAACCCACGACCCGGCCCTCCATCCGAACCCGGGCACCCACTCTTAAGCAACCCCCCCGAACCTTCACAGTCTAATACCAGGTGCTGTAAGCTTTTCATTAACGCATCGGCTACTGCCATCTGCTGTATATGGGCCGTACCGGCCACCTCTGCCTTTGCTTACGGCCATACCACCCTGAACACGCCCGATCTCGTCCGATCTCCGAAGCTAAGCAGGGTCGGGCCTCGTTAGTACTTGGATGGGAGACCGCCTGTGAATACCAGGTGCTGTAAGCTTTTTCATGCCGGCATACTGAATGAGCAACGGTCATTCATGAATGGCCATGCAAAACACTAGATCATTGTGCACCACTAACTTTTTGCCCCCCAAAGCGCATAGGCCACGCCTACATCATTAAACCACACCCCCAATCCGACAGGCCCCGCTTTCAACCTGCCAAGCGTGTGCGTGCACGCGCGCCGTCAAGCGCTTGACCGGCGCGGCTAGAGGCTTCGCCGGCCGCCGTGGCAAGCGGGTAGAATTACTCGGGTCTCTCTTCATGACGAATAAGCCTTTCGCCTTTTACTAAAGACTTCCGTGGAGAGGGACGTTCATGAGTTATGGCTATTTTTGGAAGGCCTTGCCCATCGGACAAGGCCAGATCAGCTGTTGAAGAAAATGACAGGGAGCACAGTGGTGCCCTTGGTTGTCTGAGTGCAAATAGGTGTGAGCGCTTTAACTAATAGTGCAGGGCAAGCGCATAGGCCACGCCCACATCATTAAAACACAGCCCCAATTGCCCGGCTCTCCACTCGGACCCAGGAAGCCTCGGGCCCCCACCGGGGTGCCAGGCCCGAAGCCAGCTAAACCCACGACCCGGCCCTCCATCCGAACCCGGGCACCCACTCTTAAGCAACCCCCCCGAACCTTCACAGTCTAATACCAGGTGCTGTAAGCTTTTCATTAACGCATTGGCTACTGCCATCTGCTGTATATGGGCCGTACCGGCCACCTCTGCCTTTGCTTACGGCCATACCACCCTGAACACGCCCGATCTCGTCCGATCTCGGAAGCTAAGCAGGGTTGGGCCTGGTTAGTACTTGGATGGGAGACCGCCTGGGAATACCAGGTGCTGTAAGCTTTTTCATGCCGGCATACTGAATGAGCAAAGGTCATTCATGAATGGCCATGCAAAACACTAGATCATTGTGCACCACTAACTTTTTGCCCCCCAAAGCGCATAGGCCACGCCTACATCATTAAACCACACCCCCAATCCGACAGGCCCCGCTTTCAACCTGCCAAGCGTGTGCGTGCACGCGCGCCGTCAAGCGCTTGACCGGCGCGGCTAGAGGCTTCGCCGGCCGCCGTGGCAAGCGGGTAGAATTACTCGGGTCTCTCTTCATGACGAATAAGCCTTTCGCCTTTTACTGAAGACTTCCGTGGAGAGGGACGTTCATGAGTTATGGCTATTTTTGGAAGGCCTTGCCCATCGGACAAGGCCAGCTCAGCTGTTGAAGAAAATGACAGGGAGCACAGTGGTGCCCTTGGTTGTCTGAGTGCAAATAGGTGTGAGCGCTTTAACTAATAGTGCAGGGCAAGCGCATAGGCCACGCCCACATCATTAAAACACAGCCCCAATTGCCCGGCTCTCCACTCGGACCCAGGAAGCCTCGGGCCCCCACCAGGGTGCCAGGCCCGAAGCCAGCTAAACCCACGACCCGGCCCTCCATCCGAACCCGGGCACCCACTCTTAAGCAACCCCCCCGAACCTTCACAGTCTAATACCAGGTGCTGTAAGCTTTTCATTAACGCATCGGCTACTGCCATCTGCTGTATATGGGCCGCACCGGCCACCTCTGCCTTTGCTTACGGCCATACCACCCTGAACACGCCCGATCTCGTCCGATCTCGGAAGCTAAGCAGGGTCGGGCCTGGTTAGTACTTGGATGGGAGACCGCCTGGGAATACCAGGTGCTGTAAGCTTTTTCATGCCGGCATACTGAATGAGCAACGGTCATTCATGAATGGCCATGCAAAACACTAGATCATTGTGCACCACTAACTTTTTGCCCCCCAAAGCGCATAGGCCACGCCTACATCATTAAACCACACCCCCAATCCGACAGGCCCCGCTTTCAACCTGCCAAGCGTGTGCGTGCACGCGCGCCGTCAAGCGCTTGACCGGCGCGGCTAGAGGCTTCGCCGGCCGCCGTGGCAAGCGGGTAGAATTACTCGGGTCTCTCTTCATGACGAATAAGCCTTTCGCCTTTTACTAAAGACTTCCGTGGAGAGGGACGTTCATGAGTTATGGCTATTTTTGGAAGGCCTTGCCCATCGGACAAGGCCAGCTCAGCTGTTGAAGAAAATGACAGGGAGCACAGTGGTGCCCTTGGTTTTCTGAGTGCAAATAGGTGTGAGCGCTTTAACTAATAGTGCAGGGCAAGCGCATAGGCCACGCCCACATCATTAAAACACAGCCCCAATTGCCCGGCTCTCCACTCGGACCCAGGAAGCCTCGGGCCCCCACCGGGGTGCCAGGCCCGAAGCCAGCTAAACCCACGACCCGGCCCTCCATCCGGACCCGGGCACCCACTCTTAAGCAACCCCCCCGAACCTTCACAGTCTAATACCAGGTGCTTTAAGCTTTTCATTAACGCATCGGCTACTGCCATCTGCTGTATATGGGCCGTACCGGCCACCTCTGCCTTTGCTTACGGCCATACCACCCTGAACACGCCCGATCTCGTCCGATCTCGGAAGCTAAGCAGGGTCGGGCCTGGTTAGTACTTGGATGGGAGACCGCCTGGGAATACCAGGTGCTGTAAGCTTTTTCATGCCGGCACACTGAATGAGCAACGGTCATTCATGAATGGCCATGCAAAACACTAGATCATTGTGCACCACTAACTTTTTGCCCCCCAAAGCGCATAGGCCACGCCTACATCATTAAACCACACCCCCAATCCGACAGGCCCCGCTTTCAACCTGCCAAGCGTGTGCGTGCACGCGCGCCGTCAAGCGCTTGACCGGCGCGGCTAGAGGCTTCGCCGGCCGCCGTGGCAAGCGGGTAGAATTACTCGGGTCTCTCTTCATGACGAATAAGCCTTTCGCCTTTTACTAAAGACTTCCGTGGAGAGGGACGTTCATGAGTTATGGCTATTTTTGGAAGGCCTTGCCCATCGGACAAGGCCAGCTCAGCTGTTGAAGAAAATGACAGGGAGCACAGTGGTGCCCTTGGTTGTCTGAGTGCAAATAGGTGTGAGCGCTTTAACTAATAGTGCAGGGCAAGCGCATAGGCCACGCCCACATCATTAAAACACAGCCCCAATTGCCCGGCTCTCCACTCGGACCCAGGAAGCCTCGGGCCCCCACCGGGGTGCCAGGCCCGAAGCCAGCTAAACCCACGACCCGGCCCTCCATCCGAACCCGGGCACCCACTCTTAAGCAACCCCCCCGAACCTTCACAGTCTAATACCAGGTGCTTTAAGCTTTTCATTAACGCATCGGCTACTGCCATCTGCTGTATATGGGCCGTACCGGCCACCTCTGCCTTTGCTTACGGCCATACCACCCTGAACACGCCCGATCTCGTCCGATCTCGGAAGCTAAGCAGGGTCGGGCCTGGTTAGTACTTGGATGGGAGACCGCCTGGGAATACCAGGTGCTGTAAGCATTTTCATGCCGGCATACTGAATGAGCAACGGTCATTCATGAATGGCCATGCAAAACACTAGATCATTGTGCACCACTAACTTTTTGCCCCCCAAAGCGCATAGGCCACGCCTACATCATTAAACCACACCCCCAATCCGACAGGCCCCGCTTTCAACCTGCCAAGCGTGTGCGTGCACGCGCGCCGTCAAGCGCTTGACCGGCGCGGCTAGAGGCTTCGCCGGCCGCCGTGGCAAGCGGGTAGAATTACTCGGGTCTCTCTTCATGACGAATAAGCCTTTCGCCTTTTACTAAAGACTTCCGTGCAGAGGGACGTTCATGAGTTATGGCTATTTTTGGAAGGCCTTGCCCATCGGACAAGGCCAGCTCAGCTGTTGAAGAAAATGACAGGGAGCACAGTGGTGCCCTTGGTTGTCTGAGTGCAAATAGGAGTGAGCGCTTTAACTAATAGTGCAGGGCAAGCGCATAGGCCACGCCCACATCATTAAAACACAGCCCCAATTGCCCGGCTCTCCACTCGGACCCAGGAAGCCTCGGGCCCCCACCGGGGTGCCAGGCCCGAAGCCAGCTAAACCCACGACCCGGCCCTCCATCCGAACCCGGGCACCCACTCTTAAGCAACCCCCCCGAACCTTCACAGTCTAATACCAGGTGCTGTAAGCTTTTCATTAACGCATCGGCTACTGCCATCTGCTGTATATGGGCCGTACCGGCCACCTCTGCCTTTGCTTACGGCCATACCACCCTGAACACGCCCGATCTCGTCCGATCTCCGAAGCTAAGCAGGGTCGGGCCTGGTTAGTACTTGGATGGGAGACCGCCTGGGAATACCAGGTGCTGTAAGCTTTTTCATGCCGGCATACTGAATGAGCAACGGTCATTCATGAATGGCCATGCAAAACACTAGATCATTGTGCACCACTAACTTTTTGCCCCCCAAAGCGCATAGGCCACGCCTACATCATTAAACCACACCCCCAATCCGACAGGCCCCGCTTTCAACCTGCCAAGCGTGTGCGTGCACGCGCGCCGTCAAGCGCTTGACCGGCGCGGCTAGAGGCTTCGCCGGCCGCCGTGGCAAGCGGGTAGAATTACTCGGGTCTCTCTTCATGACGAATAAGCCTTTCGCCTTTTACTAAAGACTTCCGTGGAGAGGGACGTTCATGAGTTATGGCTATTTTTGGAAGGCCTTGCCCATCGGACAAGGCCAGATCAGCTGTTGAAGAAAATGACAGGGAGCACAGTGGTGCCCTTGGTTGTCTGAGTGCAAATAGGTGTGAGCGCTTTAACTAATAGTGCAGGGCAAGCGCATAGGCCACGCCCACATCATTAAAACACAGCCCCAATTGCCCGGCTCTCCACTCGGACCCAGGAAGCCTCAGGCCCCCACCGGGGTGCCAGGCCCGAAGCCAGCTAAACCCACGACCCGGCCCTCCATCCGAACCCGGGCACCCACTCTTAAGCAACCCCCCCGAACCTTCACAGTCTAATACCAGGTGCTGTAAGCTTTTCATTAACGCATCGGCTACTGCCATCTGCTGTATATGGGCCGTACCGGCCACCTCTGCCTTTGCTTACGGCCATACCACCCTGAACACGCCCGATCTCGTCCGATCTCGGAAGCTAAGCAGGGTCGGGCCTGGTTAGTACTTGGATGGGAGACCGCCTGGGAATACCAGGTGCTGTAAGCTTTTTCATGCCGGCATACTGAATGAGCAACGGTCATTCATGAATGGCCATGCAAAACACTAGATCATTGTGCACCACTAACTTTTTGCCCCCCAAAGCGCATAGGCCACGCCTACATCATTAAACCACACCCCCAATCCGACAGGCCCCGCTTTCAACCTGCCAAGCGTGTGCGTGCACGCGCGCCGTCAAGCGCTTGACCGGCGCGGCTAGAGGCTTCGCCGGCCGCCGTGGCAAGCAGGTAGAATTACTCGGGTCTCTCTTCATGACGAATAAGCCTTTCGCCTTTTACTAAAGACTTCCGTGGAGAGGGACGTTCATGAGTTATGGCTATTTTTGGAAGGCCTTGCCCATCGGACAAGGCCAGCTCAGCTGTTGAAGAAAATGACAGGGAGCACAGTGGTGCCCTTGGTTGTCTGAGTGCAAATAGGTGTGAGCGCTTTAACTAATAGTGCAGGGCAAGCGCATAGGCCACGCCCACATCATTAAAACACAGCCCCAATTGCCCGGCTCTCCACTCGGACCCAGGAAGCCTCGGGCCCCCACCAGGGTGCCAGGCCCGAAGCCAGCTAAACCCACGACCCGGCCCTCCATCCGAACCCGGGCACCCACTCTTAAGCAACCCCCCCGAACCTTCACAGTCTAATACCAGGTGCTGTAAGCTTTTCATTAACGCATCGGCTACTGCCATCTGCTGTATGGGCCGTACCGGCCACCTCTGCCTTTGCTTACGGCCATACCACCCTGAACACGCCCGATCTCGTCCGATCTCGGAAGCTAAGCAGGGTCGGGCCTGGTTAGTACTTGGATGGGAGACCGCCTGGGAATACCAGGTGCTGTAAGCTTTTTCATGCCGGCATACTGAATGAGCAACGGTCATTCATGAATGGCCATGTAAAACACTAGATCATTGTGCACCACTAACTTTTTGCCCCCCAAAGCGCATAGGCCACGCCTACATCATTAAACCACACCCCCAATCCGACAGGCCCCGCTTTCAACCTGCCAAGCGTGTGCGTGCACGCGCGCCGTCAAGCGCTTGACCGGCGCGGCTAGAGGCTTCGCCGGCCGCCGTGGCAAGCGGGTAGAATTACTCGGGTCTCTCTTCATGACGAATAAGCCTTTCGCCTTTTACTAAAGACTTCCGTGGAGAGGGACGTTCATGAGTTATGGCTATTTTTGGAAGGCCTTGCCCATCGGACAAGGCCAGCTCAGCTGTTGAAGAAAATGACAGGGAGCACAGTGGTGCCCTTGGTTGTCTGAGTGCAAATAGGTGTGAGCGCTTTAACTAATAGTGCAGGGCAAGCGCATAGGCCACGCCCACATCATTAAAACACAGCCCCAATTGCCCGGCTCTCCACTCGGACCCAGGAAGCCTCGGGCCCCCACCGGGGTGCCAGGCCCGAAGCCAGCTAAACCCACGACCCGGCCCTCCATCCGGACCCGGGCACCCACTCTTAAGCAACCCCCCCGAACCTTCACAGTCTAATACCAGGTGCTTTAAGCTTTTCATTAACGCATCGGCTACTGCCATCTGCTGTATATGGGCCGTACCGGCCACCTCTGCCTTTGCTTACGGCCATACCACCCTGAACACGCCCGATCTCGTCCGATCTCGGAAGCTAAGCAGGGTCGGGCCTGGTTAGTACTTGGATGGGAGACCGCCTGGGAATACCAGGTGCTGTAAGCTTTTTCATGCCGGCACACTGAATGAGCAACGGTCATTCATGAATGGCCATGCAAAACACTAGATCATTGTGCACCACTAACTTTTTGCCCCCCAAAGCGCATAGGCCACGCCTACATCATTAAACCACACCCCCAATCCGACAGGCCCCGCTTTCAACCTGCCAAGCGTGTGCGTGCACGCGCGCCGTCAAGCGCTTGACCGGCGCGGCTAGAGGCTTCGCCGGCCGCCGTGGCAAGCGGGTAGAATTACTCGGGTCTCTCTTCATGACGAATAAGCCTTTCGCCTTTTACTAAAGACTTCCGTGGAGAGGGACGTTCATGAGTTATGGCTATTTTTGGAAGGCCTTGCCCATCGGACAAGGCCAGCTCAGCTGTTGAAGAAAATGACAGGGAGCACAGTGGTGCCCTTGGTTGTCTGAGTGCAAATAGGTGTGAGCGCTTTAACTAATAGTGCAGGGCAAGCGCATAGGCCACGCCCACATCATTAAAACACAGCCCCAATTGCCCGGCTCTCCACTCGGACCCAGGAAGCCTCGGGCCCCCACCGGGGTGCCAGGCCCGAAGCCAGCTAAACCCACGACCCGGCCCTCCATCCGAACCCGGGCACCCACTCTTAAGCAACCCCCCCGAACCTTCACAGTCTAATACCAGGTGCTGTAAGCTTTTCATTAACGCATTGGCTACTGCCATCTGCTGTATATGGGCCGTACCGGCCACCTCTGCCTTTGCTTACGGCCATACCACCCTGAACACGCCCGATCTCGTCCGATCTCGGAAGCTAAGCAGGGTCGGGCCTGGTTAGTACTTGGATGGGAGACCGCCTGGGAATACCAGGTGCTGTAAGCTTTTTCATGCCGGCATACTGAATGAGCAACGGTCATTCATGAATGGCCATGCAAAACACTAGATCATTGTGCACCACTAACTTTTTGCCCCCCAAAGCGCATAGGCCACGCCTACATCATTAAACCACACCCCCAATCCGACAGGCCCCGCTTTCAACCTGCCAAGCGTGTGCGTGCACGCGCGCCGTCAAGCGCTTGACCGGCGCGGCTAGAGGCTTCGCCGGCCGCCGTGGCAAGCGGGTAGAATTACTCGGGTCTCTCTTCATGACGAATAACCTTTCGCCTTTTACTGAAGACTTCCGTGGAGAGGGACGTTCATGAGTTATGGCTATTTTTGGAAGGCCTTGCCCATCGGACAAGGCCAGCTCAGCTGTTGAAGAAAATGACAGGGAGCACAGTGGTGCCCTTGGTTGTCTGAGTGCAAATAGGTGTGAGCGCTTTAACTAATAGTGCAGGGCAAGCGCATAGGCCACGCCCACATCATTAAAACACAGCCCCAATTGCCCGGCTCTCCACTCGGACCCAGGAAGCCTCGGGCCCCCACCAGGGTGCCAGGCCCGAAGCCAGCTAAACCCACGACCCGGCCCTCCATCCGAACCCGGGCACCCACTCTTAAGCAACCCCCCCGAACCTTCACAGTCTAATACCAGGTGCTGTAAGCTTTTCATTAACGCATCGGCTACTGCCATCTGCTGTATATGGGCCGCACCGGCCACCTCTGCCTTTGCTTACGGCCATACCACCCTGAACACGCCCGATCTCGTCCGATCTCGGAAGCTAAGCAGGGTCGGGCCTGGTTAGTACTTGGATGGGAGACCGCCTGGGAATACCAGGTGCTGTAAGCTTTTTCATGCCGGCATACTGAATGAGCAACGGTCATTCATGAATGGCCATGCAAAACACTAGATCATTGTGCACCACTAACTTTTTGCCCCCCAAAGCGCATAGGCCACGCCTACATCATTAAACCACACCCCCAATCCGACAGGCCCCGCTTTCAACCTGCCAAGCGTGTGCGTGCACGCGCGCCGTCAAGCGCTTGACCGGCGCGGCTAGAGGCTTCGCCGGCCGCCGTGGCAAGCGGGTAGAATTACTCGGGTCTCTCTTCATGACGAATAAGCCTTTCGCCTTTTACTAAAGACTTCCGTGGAGAGGGACGTTCATGAGTTATGGCTATTTTTGGAAGGCCTTGCCCATCGGACAAGGCCAGCTCAGCTGTTGAAGAAAATGACAGGGAGCACAGTGGTGCCCTTGGTTTTCTGAGTGCAAATAGGTGTGAGCGCTTTAACTAATAGTGCAGGGCAAGCGCATAGGCCACGCCCACATCATTAAAACACAGCCCCAATTGCCCGGCTCTCCACTCGGACCCAGGAAGCCTCGGGCCCCCACCGGGGTGCCAGGCCCGAAGCCAGCTAAACCCACGACCCGGCCCTCCATCCGGACCCGGGCACCCACTCTTAAGCAACCCCCCCGAACCTTCACAGTCTAATACCAGGTGCTTTAAGCTTTTCATTAACGCATCGGCTACTGCCATCTGCTGTATATGGGCCGTACCGGCCACCTCTGCCTTTGCTTACGGCCATACCACCCTGAACACGCCCGATCTCGTCCGATCTCGGAAGCTAAGCAGGGTCGGGCCTGGTTAGTACTTGGATGGGAGACCGCCTGGGAATACCAGGTGCTGTAAGCTTTTTCATGCCGGCACACTGAATGAGCAACGGTCATTCATGAATGGCCATGCAAAACACTAGATCATTGTGCACCACTAACTTTTTGCCCCCCAAAGCGCATAGGCCACGCCTACATCATTAAACCACACCCCCAATCCGACAGGCCCCGCTTTCAACCTGCCAAGCGTGTGCGTGCACGCGCGCCGTCAAGCGCTTGACCGGCGCGGCTAGAGGCTTCGCCGGCCGCCGTGGCAAGCGGGTAGAATTACTCGGGTCTCTCTTCATGACGAATAAGCCTTTCGCCTTTTACTAAAGACTTCCGTGGAGAGGGACGTTCATGAGTTATGGCTATTTTTGGAAGGCCTTGCCCATCGGACAAGGCCAGCTCAGCTGTTGAAGAAAATGACAGGGAGCACAGTGGTGCCCTTGGTTGTCTGAGTGCAAATAGGTGTGAGCGCTTTAACTAATAGTGCAGGGCAAGCGCATAGGCCACGCCCACATCATTAAAACACAGCCCCAATTGCCCGGCTCTCCACTCGGACCCAGGAAGCCTCGGGCCCCCACCGGGGTGCCAGGCCCGAAGCCAGCTAAACCCACGACCCGGCCCTCCATCCGAACCCGGGCACCCACTCTTAAGCAACCCCCCCGAACCTTCACAGTCTAATACCAGGTGCTGTAAGCTTTTCATTAACGCATTGGCTACTGCCATCTGCTGTATATGGGCCGTACCGGCCACCTCTGCCTTTGCTTACGGCCATACCACCCTGAACACGCCCGATCTCGTCCGATCTCGGAAGCTAAGCAGGGTCGGGCCTGGTTAGTACTTGGATGGGAGACCGCCTGGGAATACCAGGTGCTGTAAGCTTTTTCATGCCGGCATACTGAATGAGCAAAGGTCATTCATGAATGGCCATGCAAAACACTAGATCATTGTGCACCACTAACTTTTTGCCCCCCAAAGCGCATAGGCCACGCCTACATCATTAAACCACACCCCCAATCCGACAGGCCCCGCTTTCAACCTGCCAAGCGTGTGCGTGCACGCGCGCCGTCAAGCGCTTGACCGGCGCGGCTAGAGGCTTCGCCGGCCGCCGTGGCAAGCGGGTAGAATTACTCGGGTCTCTCTTCATGACGAATAACCTTTCGCCTTTTACTGAAGACTTCCGTGGAGAGGGACGTTCATGAGTTATGGCTATTTTTGGAAGGCCTTGCCCATCGGACAAGGCCAGCTCAGCTGTTGAAGAAAATGACAGGGAGCACAGTGGTGCCCTTGGTTGTCTGAGTGCAAATAGGTGTGAGCGCTTTAACTAATAGTGCAGGGCAAGCGCATAGGCCACGCCCACATCATTAAAACACAGCCCCAATTGCCCGGCTCTCCACTCGGACCCAGGAAGCCTCGGGCCCCCACCAGGGTGCCAGGCCCGAAGCCAGCTAAACCCACGACCCGGCCCTCCATCCGAACCCGGGCACCCACTCTTAAGCAACCCCCCCGAACCTTCACAGTCTAATACCAGGTGCTGTAAGCTTTTCATTAACGCATCGGCTACTGCCATCTGCTGTATATGGGCCGCACCGGCCACCTCTGCCTTTGCTTACGGCCATACCACCCTGAACACGCCCGATCTCGTCCGATCTCGGAAGCTAAGCAGGGTCGGGCCTGGTTAGTACTTGGATGGGAGACCGCCTGGGAATACCAGGTGCTGTAAGCTTTTTCATGCCGGCATACTGAATGAGCAACGGTCATTCATGAATGGCCATGCAAAACACTAGATCATTGTGCACCACTAACTTTTTGCCCCCCAAAGCGCATAGGCCACGCCTACATCATTAAACCACACCCCCAATCCGACAGGCCCCGCTTTCAACCTGCCAAGCGTGTGCGTGCACGCGCGCCGTCAAGCGCTTGACCGGCGCGGCTAGAGGCTTCGCCGGCCGCCGTGGCAAGCGGGTAGAATTACTCGGGTCTCTCTTCATGACGAATAAGCCTTTCGCCTTTTACTAAAGACTTCCGTGGAGAGGGACGTTCATGAGTTATGGCTATTTTTGGAAGGCCTTGCCCATCGGACAAGGCCAGCTCAGCTGTTGAAGAAAATGACAGGGAGCACAGTGGTGCCCTTGGTTTTCTGAGTGCAAATAGGTGTGAGCGCTTTAACTAATAGTGCAGGGCAAGCGCATAGGCCACGCCCACATCATTAAAACACAGCCCCAATTGCCCGGCTCTCCACTCGGACCCAGGAAGCCTCGGGCCCCCACCGGGGTGCCAGGCCCGAAGCCAGCTAAACCCACGACCCGGCCCTCCATCCGGACCCGGGCACCCACTCTTAAGCAACCCCCCCGAACCTTCACAGTCTAATACCAGGTGCTTTAAGCTTTTCATTAACGCATCGGCTACTGCCATCTGCTGTATATG
The DNA here is from genome assembly GCF_964188405.1 of Protomyctophum parallelum. Lineage (NCBI taxonomy): Eukaryota > Metazoa > Chordata > Actinopteri > Myctophiformes > Myctophidae > Protomyctophum > Protomyctophum parallelum. Next base: position 53,364,118 of record NC_139697.1, read on the forward strand.
GGCCGTACCGGCCACCTCTGCCTTTGCTTACGGCCATACCACCCTGAACACGCCCGATCTCGGAAGCTAAGCAGGGTCGGGCCTGGTTAGTACTTGGATGGGAGACCGCCTGGGAATACCAGGTGCTGTAAGCTTTTTCATGCCGGCACACTGAATGAGCAACGGTCATTCATGAATGGCCATGCAAAACACTAGATCATTGTGCACCACTAACTTTTTGCCCCCCAAAGCGCATAGGCCACGCCTACATCATTAAACCACACCCCCAATCCGACAGGCCCCGCTTTCAACCTGCCAAGCGTGTGCGTGCACGCGCGCCGTCAAGCGCTTGACCGGCGCGGCTAGAGGCTTCGCCGGCCGCCGTGGCAAGCGGGTAGAATTACTCGGGTCTCTCTTCATGACGAATAAGCCTTTCGCCTTTTACTAAAGACTTCCGTGGAGAGGGACGTTCATGAGTTATGGCTATTTTTGGAAGGCCTTGCCCATCGGACAAGGCCAGCTCAGCTGTTGAAGAAAATGACAGGGAGCACAGTGGTGCCCTTGGTTGTCTGAGTGCAAATAGGTGTGAGCGCTTTAACTAATAGTGCAGGGCAAGCGCATAGGCCACGCCCACATCATTAAAACACAGCCCCAATTGCCCGGCTCTCCACTCGGACCCAGGAAGCCTCGGGCCCCCACCGGGGTGCCAGGCCCGAAGCCAGCTAAACCCACGACCCGGCCCTCCATCCGAACCCGGGCACCCACTCTTAAGCAACCCCCCCGAACCTTCACAGTCTAATACCAGGTGCTTTAAGCTTTTCATTAACGCATCGGCTACTGCCATCTGCTGTATATGGGCCGTACCGGCCACCTCTGCCTTTGCTTACGGCCATACCACCCTGAACACGCCCGATCTCGTCCGATCTCGGAAGCTAAGCAGGGTCGGGCCTGGTTAGTACTTGGATGGGAGACCGCCTGGGAATACCAGGTGCTGTAAGCATTTTCATGCCGGCATACTGAATGAGCAACGGTCATTCATGAATGGCCATGCAAAACACTAGATCATTGTGCACCACTAACTTTTTGCCCCCCAAAGCGCATAGGCCACGCCTACATCATTAAACCACACCCCCAATCCGACAGGCCCCGCTTTCAACCTGCCAAGCGTGTGCGTGCACGCGCGCCGTCAAGCGCTTGACCGGCGCGGCTAGAGGCTTCGCCGGCCGCCGTGGCAAGCGGGTAGAATTACTCGGGTCTCTCTTCATGACGAATAAGCCTTTCGCCTTTTACTAAAGACTTCCGTGGAGAGGGACGTTCATGAGTTATGGCTATTTTTGGAAGGCCTTGCCCATCGGACAAGGCCAGCTCAGCTGTTGAAGAAAATGACAGGGAGCACAGTGGTGCCCTTGGTTTTCTGAGTGCAAATAGGTGTGAGCGCTTTAACTAATAGTGCAGGGCAAGCGCATAGGCCACGCCCACATCATTAAAACACAGCCCCAATTGCCCGGCTCTCCACTCGGACCCAGGAAGCCTCGGGCCCCCACCGGGGTGCCAGGCCCGAAGCCAGCTAAACCCACGACCCGGCCCTCCATCCGGACCCGGGCACCCACTCTTAAGCAACCCCCCCGAACCTTCACAGTCTAATACCAGGTGCTTTAAGCTTTTCATTAACGCATCGGCTACTGCCATCTGCTGTATATGGGCCGTACCGGCCACCTCTGCCTTTGCTTACGGCCATACCACCCTGAACACGCCCGATCTCGTCCGATCTCGGAAGCTAAGCAGGGTCGGGCCTGGTTAGTACTTGGATGGGAGACCGCCTGGGAATACCAGGTGCTGTAAGCTTTTTCATGCCGGCACACTGAATGAGCAACGGTCATTCATGAATGGCCATGCAAAACACTAGATCATTGTGCACCACTAACTTTTTGCCCCCCAAAGCGCATAGGCCACGCCTACATCATTAAACCACACCCCCAATCCGACAGGCCCCGCTTTCAACCTGCCAAGCGTGTGCGTGCACGCGCGCCGTCAAGCGCTTGACCGGCGCGGCTAGAGGCTTCGCCGGCCGCCGTGGCAAGCGGGTAGAATTACTCGGGTCTCTCTTCATGACGAATAAGCCTTTCGCCTTTTACTAAAGACTTCCGTGGAGAGGGACGTTCATGAGTTATGGCTATTTTTGGAAGGCCTTGCCCATCGGACAAGGCCAGCTCAGCTGTTGAAGAAAATGACAGGGAGCACAGTGGTGCCCTTGGTTGTCTGAGTGCAAATAGGTGTGAGCGCTTTAACTAATAGTGCAGGGCAAGCGCATAGGCCACGCCCACATCATTAAAACACAGCCCCAATTGCCCGGCTCTCCACTCGGACCCAGGAAGCCTCGGGCCCCCACCGGGGTGCCAGGCCCGAAGCCAGCTAAACCCACGACCCGGCCCTCCATCCGAACCCGGGCACCCACTCTTAAGCAACCCCCCCGAACCTTCACAGTCTAATACCAGGTGCTTTAAGCTTTTCATTAACGCATCGGCTACTGCCATCTGCTGTATATGGGCCGTACCGGCCACCTCTGCCTTTGCTTACGGCCATACCACCCTGAACACGCCCGATCTCGTCCGATCTCGGAAGCTAAGCAGGGTCGGGCCTGGTTAGTACTTGGATGGGAGACCGCCTGGGAATACCAGGTGCTGTAAGCATTTTCATGCCGGCATACTGAATGAGCAACGGTCATTCATGAATGGCCATGCAAAACACTAGATCATTGTGCACCACTAACTTTTTGCCCCCCAAAGCGCATAGGCCACGCCTACATCATTAAACCACACCCCCAATCCGACAGGCCCCGCTTTCAACCTGCCAAGCGTGTGCGTGCACGCGCGCCGTCAAGCGCTTGACCGGCGCGGCTAGAGGCTTCGCCGGCCGCCGTGGCAAGCGGGTAGAATTACTCGGGTCTCTCTTCATGACGAATAAGCCTTTCGCCTTTTACTAAAGACTTCCGTGCAGAGGGACGTTCATGAGTTATGGCTATTTTTGGAAGGCCTTGCCCATCGGACAAGGCCAGGTCAGCTGTTGAAGAAAATGACAGGGAGCACAGTGGTGCCCTTGGTTGTCTGAGTGCAAATAGGAGTGAGCGCTTTAACTAATAGTGCAGGGCAAGCGCATAGGCCACGCCCACATCATTAAAACACAGCCCCAATTGCCCGGCTCTCCACTCGGACCCAGGAAGCCTCGGGCCCCCACCGGGGTGCCAGGCCCGAAGCCAGCTAAACCCACGACCCGGCCCTCCATCCGAACCCGGGCACCCACTCTTAAGCAACCCCCCCGAACCTTCACAGTCTAATACCAGGTGCTGTAAGCTTTTCATTAACGCATCGGCTACTGCCATCTGCTGTATATGGGCCGTACCGGCCACCTCTGCCTTTGCTTACGGCCATACCACCCTGAACACGCCCGATCTCGTCCGATCTCCGAAGCTAAGCAGGGTCGGGCCTGGTTAGTACTTGGATGGGAGACCGCCTGGGAATACCAGGTGCTGTAAGCTTTTTCATGCCGGCATACTGAATGAGCAACGGTCATTCATGAATGGCCATGCAAAACACTAGATCATTGTGCACCACTAACTTTTTGCCCCCCAAAGCGCATAGGCCACGCCTACATCATTAAACCACACCCCCAATCCGACAGGCCCCGCTTTCAACCTGCCAAGCGTGTGCGTGCACGCGCGCCGTCAAGCGCTTGACCGGCGCGGCTAGAGGCTTCGCCGGCCGCCGTGGCAAGCGGGTAGAATTACTCGGGTCTCTCTTCATGACTAATAAGCCTTTCGCCTTTTACTAAAGACTTCCGTGGAGAGGGACGTTCATGAGTTATGGCTATTTTTGGAAGGCCTTGCCCATCGGACAAGGCCAGCTCAGCTGTTGAAGAAAATGACAGGGAGCACAGTGGTGCCCTTGGTTGTCTGAGTGCAAATAGGTGTGAGCGCTTTAACTAATAGTGCAGGGCAAGCGCATAGGCCACGCCCACATCATTAAAACACAGCCCCAATTGCCCGGCTCTCCACTCGGACCCAGGAAGCCTCGGGCCCCCACCAGGGTGCCAGGCCCGAAGCCAGCTAAACCCACGACCCGGCCCTCCATCCGAACCCGGGCACCCACTCTTAAGCAACCCCCCCGAACCTTCACAGTCTAATACCAGGTGCTGTAAGCTTTTCATTAACGCATCGGCTACTGCCATCTGCTGTATATGGGCCGTACCGGCCACCTCTGCCTTTGCTTACGGCCATACCACCCTGAACACGCCCGATCTCGTCCGATCTCGGAAGCTAAGCAGGGTCGGGCCTGGTTAGTACTTGGATGGGAGACCGCCTGGGAATACCAGGTGCTGTAAGCTTTTTCATGCCGGCATACTGAATGAGCAACGGTCATTCATGAATGGCCATGCAAAACACTAGATCATTGTGCACCACTAACTTTTTGCCCCCCAAAGCGCATAGGCCACGCCTACATCATTAAACCACACCCCCAATCCGACAGGCCCCGCTTTCAACCTGCCAAGCGTGTGCGTGCACGCGCGCCGTCAAGCGCTTGACCGGCGCGGCTAGAGGCTTCGCCGGCCGCCGTGGCAAGCGGGTAGAATTACTCGGGTCTCTCTTCATGACGAATAAGCCTTTCGCCTTTTACTAAAGACTTCCGTGGAGAGGGACGTTCATGAGTTATGGCTATTTTTGGAAGGCCTTGCCCATCGGACAAGGCCAGCTCAGCTGTTGAAGAAAATGACAGGGAGCACAGTGGTGCCCTTGGTTGTCTGAGTGCAAATAGGTGTGAGCGCTTTAACTAATAGTGCAGGGCAAGCGCATAGGCCACGCCCACATCATTAAAACACAGCCCCAATTGCCCGGCTCTCCACTCGGACCCAGGAAGCCTCGGGCCCCCACCGGGGTGCCAGGCCCGAAGCCAGCTAAACCCACGACCCGGCCCTCCATCCGGACCCGGGCACCCACTCTTAAGCAACCCCCCCGAACCTTCACAGTCTAATACCAGGTGCTTTAAGCTTTTCATTAACGCATCGGCTACTGCCATCTGCTGTATATGGGCCGTACCGGCCACCTCTGCCTTTGCTTACGGCCATACCACCCTGAACACGCCCGATCTCGTCCGATCTCGGAAGCTAAGCAGGGTCGGGCCTGGTTAGTACTTGGATGGGAGACCGCCTGGGAATACCAGGTGCTGTAAGCTTTTTCATGCCGGCACACTGAATGAGCAACGGTCATTCATGAATGGCCATGCAAAACACTAGATCATTGTGCACCACTAACTTTTTGCCCCCCAAAGCGCATAGGCCACGCCTACATCATTAAACCACACCCCCAATCCGACAGGCCCCGCTTTCAACCTGCCAAGCGTGTGCGTGCACGCGCGCCGTCAAGCGCTTGACCGGCGCGGCTAGAGGCTTCGCCGGCCGCCGTGGCAAGCGGGTAGAATTACTCGGGTCTCTCTTCATGACGAATAAGCCTTTCGCCTTTTACTAAAGACTTCCGTGGAGAGGGACGTTCATGAGTTATGGCTATTTTTGGAAGGCCTTGCCCATCGGACAAGGCCAGCTCAGCTGTTGAAGAAAATGACAGGGAGCACAGTGGTGCCCTTGGTTGTCTGAGTGCAAATAGGTGTGAGCGCTTTAACTAATAGTGCAGGGCAAGCGCATAGGCCACGCCCACATCATTAAAACACAGCCCCAATTGCCCGGCTCTCCACTCGGACCCAGGAAGCCTCGGGCCCCCACCGGGGTGCCAGGCCCGAAGCCAGCTAAACCCACGACCCGGCCCTCCATCCGAACCCGGGCACCCACTCTTAAACAACCCCCCCGAACCTTCACAGTCTAATACCAGGTGCTGTAAGCTTTTCATTAACGCATTGGCTACTGCCATCTGCTGTATATGGGCCGTACCGGCCACCTCTGCCTTTGCTTACGGCCATACCACCCTGAACACGCCCGATCTCGTCCGATCTCGGAAGCTAAGCAGGGTCGGGCCTGGTTAGTACTTGGATGGGAGACCGCCTGGGAATACCAGGTGCTGTAAGCTTTTTCATGCCGGCATACTGAATGAGCAAAGGTCATTCATGAATGGCCATGCAAAACACTAGATCATTGTGCACCACTAACTTTTTGCCCCCCAAAGCGCATAGGCCACGCCTACATCATTAAACCACACCCCCAATCCGACAGGCCCCGCTTTCAACCTGCCAAGCGTGTGCGTGCACGCGCGCCGTCAAGCGCTTGACCGGCGCGGCTAGAGGCTTCGCCGGCCGCCGTGGCAAGCGGGTAGAATTACTCGGGTCTCTCTTCATGACGAATAAGCCTTTCGCCTTTTACTGAAGACTTCCGTGGAGAGGGACGTTCATGAGTTATGGCTATTTTTGGAAGGCCTTGCCCATCGGACAAGGCCAGCTCAGCTGTTGAAGAAAATGACAGGGAGCACAGTGGTGCCCTTGGTTGTCTGAGTGCAAATAGGTGTGAGCGCTTTAACTAATAGTGCAGGGCAAGCGCATAGGCCACGCCCACATCATTAAAACACAGCCCCAATTGCCCGGCTCTCCACTCGGACCCAGGAAGCCTCGGGCCCCCACCAGGGTGCCAGGCCCGAAGCCAGCTAAACCCACGACCCGGCCCTCCATCCGAACCCGGGCACCCACTCTTAAGCAACCCCCCCGAACCTTCACAGTCTAATACCAGGTGCTGTAAGCTTTTCATTAACGCATCGGCTACTGCCATCTGCTGTATATGGGCCGTACCGGCCACCTCTGCCTTTGCTTACGGCCATACCACCCTGAACACGCCCGATCTCGTCCGATCTCGGAAGCTAAGCAGGGTCGGGCCTGGTTAGTACTTGGATGGGAGACCGCCTGGGAATACCAGGTGCTGTAAGCTTTTTCATGCCGGCATACTGAATGAGCAACGGTCATTCATGAATGGCCATGCAAAACACTAGATCATTGTGCACCACTAACTTTTTGCCCCCCAAAGCGCATAGGCCACGCCTACATCATTAAACCACACCCCCAATCCGACAGGCCCCGCTTTCAACCTGCCAAGCGTGTGCGTGCACGCGCGCCGTCAAGCGCTTGACCGGCGCGGCTAGAGGCTTCGCCGGCCGCCGTGGCAAGCGGGTAGAATTACTCGGGTCTCTCTTCATGACGAATAAGCCTTTCGCCTTTTACTAAAGACTTCCGTGGAGAGGGACGTTCATGAGTTATGGCTATTTTTGGAAGGCCTTGCCCATCGGACAAGGCCAGCTCAGCTGTTGAAGAAAATGACAGGGAGCACAGTGGTGCCCTTGGTTGTCTGAGTGCAAATAGGTGTGAGCGCTTTAACTAATAGTGCAGGGCAAGCGCATAGGCCACGCCCACATCATTAAAACACAGCCCCAATTGCCCGGCTCTCCACTCGGACCCAGGAAGCCTCGGGCCCCCACCAGGGTGCCAGGCCCGAAGCCAGCTAAACCCACGACCCGGCCCTCCATCCGAACCCGGGCACCCACTCTTAAGCAACCCCCCCGAACCTTCACAGTCTAATACCAGGTGCTGTAAGCTTTTCATTAACGCATCGGCTACTGCCATCTGCTGTATATGGGCCGTACCGGCCACCTCTGCCTTTGCTTACGGCCATACCACCCTGAACACGCCCGATCTCGTCCGATCTCGGAAGCTAAGCAGGGTCGGGCCTGGTTAGTACTTGGATGGGAGACCGCCTGGGAATACCAGGTGCTGTAAGCTTTTTCATGCCGGCATACTGAATGAGCAACGGTCATTCATGAATGGCCATGCAAAACACTAGATCATTGTGCACCACTAACTTTTTGCCCCCCAAAGCGCATAAGCCACGCCTACATCATTAAACCACACCCCCAATCCGACAGGCCCCGCTTTCAACCTGCCAAGCGTGTGCGTGCACGCGCGCCGTCAAGCGCTTGACCGGCGCGGCTAGAGGCTTCGCCGGCCGCCGTGGCAAGCGGGTAGAATTACTCGGGTCTCTCTTCATGACGAATAAGCCTTTCGCCTTTTACTAAAGACTTCTGTGGAGAGGGACGTTCATGAGTTATGGCTATTTTTGGAAGGCCTTGCCCATCGGACAAGGCCAGCTCAGCTGTTGAAGAAAATGACAGGGAGCACAGTGGTGCCCTTGGTTGTCTGAGTGCAAATAGGTGTGAGCGCTTTAACTAATAGTGCAGGGCAAGCGCATAGGCCACGCCCACATCATTAAAACACAGCCCCAATTGCCCGGCTCTCCACTCGGACCCAGGAAGCCTCGGGCCCCCACCGGGGTGCCAGGCCCGAAGCCAGCTAAACCCACGACCCGGCTCTCCATCCGAACCCGGGCACCCACTCTTAAGCAACCCCCCCGAACCTTCACAGTCTAATACCAGGTGCTGTAAGCTTTTCATTAACGCATCGGCTACTGCCATCTGCTGTATATGGGCCGTACCGGCCACCTCTGCCTTTGCTTACGGCCATACCACCCTGAACACGCCCGATCTCGTCCGATCTCGGAAGCTAAGCAGGGTCGGGCCTGGTTAGTACTTGTATGGGAGACCGCCTGGGAATACCAGGTGCTGTAAGCTTTTTCATGCCGGCACACTGAATGAGCAACGGTCATTCATGAATGGCCATGCAAAACACTAGATCATTGTGCACCACTAACTTTTTGCCCCCCAAAGCGCATATGCCACGCCTACATCATTAAACCACACCCCCAATCCGACAGGCCCCGCTTTCAACCTGCCAAGCGTGTGCGTGCACGCGCGCCGTCAAGCGCTTGACCGGCGCGGCTAGAGGCTTCGCCGGCCGCCGTGGCAAGCGGGTAGAATTACTCGGGTCTCTCTTCATGACGAATAAGCCTTTCGCCTTTTACTAAAGACTTCCGTGGAGAGGGACGTTCATGAGTTATGGCTATTTTTGGAAGGCCTTGCCCATCGGACAAGGCCAGCTCAGCTGTTGAAGAAAATGACAGGGAGCACAGTGGTGCCCTTGGTTGTCTGAGTGCAAATAGGTGTGAGCGCTTTAACTAATAGTGCAGGGCAAGCGCATAGGCCACGCCCACATCATTAAAACACAGCCCCAATTGCCCGGCTCTCCACTCTGACCCAGGAAGCCTCGGGCCCCCACCGGGGTGCCAGGCCCGAAGCCAGCTAAACCCACGACCCGGCTCTCCATCCGAACCCGGGCACCCACTCTTAAGCAACCCCCCCGAACCTTCACAGTCTAATACCAGGTGCTGTAAGCTTTTCATTAACGCATCGGCTACTGCCATCTGCTGTATATGGGCCGTACCGGCCACCTCTGCCTTTGCTTACGGCCATACCACCCTGAACACGCCCGATCTCGTCCGATCTCGGAAGCTAAGCAGGGTCGGGCCTGGTTAGTACTTGGATGGGAGACCGCCTGGGAATACCAGGTGCTGTAAGCTTTTTCATGCCGGCATACTGAATGAGCAACGGTCATTCATGAATGGCCATGCAAAACACTAGATCATTGTGCACCACTAACTTTTTGCCCCCCAAAGCGCATAGGCCACGCCTACATCATTAAACCACACCCCAATCCGACAGGCCCCGCTTTCAACCTGCCAAGCGTGTGCGTGCACGCGCGCCGTCAAGTGCTTGACCGGCGCGGCTAGAGGCTTCGCCGGCCGCCGTGGCAAGCGGGTAGAATTACTCGGGTCTCTCTTCATGACGAATAAGCCTTTCGCCTTTTACTAAAGACTTCCGTGGAGAGGGACGTTCATGAGTTATGGCTATTTTTGGAAGGCCTTGCCCATCGGACAAGGCCAGCTCAGCTGTTGAAGAAAATGACAGGGAGCACAGTGGTGCCCTTGGTTGTCTGAGTGCAAATAGGTGTGAGCGCTTTAACTAATAGTGCAGGGCAAGCGCATAGGCCACGCCCACATCATTAAAACACAGCCCCAATTGCCCGGCTCTCCACTCTGACCCAGGAAGCCTCGGGCCCCCACCGGGGTGCCAGGCCCGAAGCCAGCTAAACCCACGACCCGGCTCTCCATCCGAACCCGGGCACCCACTCTTAAGCAACCCCCCCGAACCTTCACAGTCTAATACCAGGTGCTGTAAGCTTTTCATTAACGCATAGGCTACTGCCATCTGCTGTATATGGGCCGTACCGGCCACCTCTGCCTTTGCTTACGGCCATACCACCCTGAACACGCCCGATCTCGTCCGATCTTGGAAGCTAAGCAGGGTCGGGCCTGGTTAGTACTTGGATGGGAGACCGCCTGGGAATACCAGGTGCTGTAAGCTTTTTCATGCCGGCATACTGAATGAGCAACGGTCATTCATGAATGGCCATGCAAAACACTAGATCATTGTGCACCACTAACTTTTTGCCCCCCAAAGCGCATAGGCCACGCCTACATCATTAAACCACACCCCCAATCCGACAGGCCCCGCTTTCAACCTGCCAAGCGTGTGCGTGCACGCGCGCCGTCAAGTGCTTGACCGGCGCGGCTAGAGGCTTCGCCGGCCGCCGTGGCAAGCGGGTAGAATTACTCGGGTCTCTCTTCATGACGAATAAGCCTTTCGCCTTTTACTAAAGACTTCCGTGGAGAGGGACGTTCATGAGTTATGGTTATTTTTGGAAGGCCTTGCCCATCGGACAAGGCCAGCTCAGCTGTTGAAGAAAATGACAGGGAGCACAGTGGTGCCCTTGGTTGTCTGAGTGCAAATAGGTGTGAGCGCTTTAACTAATAGTGCAGGGCAAGCGCATAGGCCACGCCCACATCATTAAAACACAGCCCCAATTGCCCGGCTCTCCACTCGGACCCAGGAAGCCTCGGGCCCCCACCGGGGTGCCAGGCCCGAAGCCAGCTAAACCCACGACCCGGCCCTCCATCCGAACCCGGGCACCCACTCTTAAGCAACCCCCCCGAACCTTCACAGTCTAATACCAGGTGCTTTAAGCTTTTCATTAACGCATCGGCTACTGCCATCTGCTGTATATGGGCCGTACCGGCCACCTCTGCCTTTGCTTACGGCCATACCACCCTGAACACGCCCGATCTCGTCCGATCTCGGAAGCTAAGCAGGGTCGGGCCTGGTTAGTACTTGGATGGGAGACAGCCTGGGAATACCAGGTGCTGTAAGCTTTTTCATGCCGGCACACTGAATGAGCAACGGTCATTCATGAATGGCCATGCAAAACACTAGATCATTGTGCACCACTAACTTTTTGCCCCCCAAAGCGCATAGGCCACGCCTACATCATTAAACCACACCCCCAATCCGACAGGCCCCGCTTTCAACCTGCCAAGCGTGTGCGTGCACGTGCGCCGTCAAGCGCTTGACCGGCGCGGCTAGAGGCTTCGCCGGCCGCCGTGGCAGGCGGGTAGAATTACTCGGGTCTCTCTTCATGACGAATAAGCCTTTCGCCTTTTACTAAAGACTTCCGTGGAGAGGGACGTTCATGAGTTATGGCTATTTTTGGAAGGCCTTGCCCATCGGACAAGGCCAGCTCAGCTGTTGAAGAAAATGACAGGGAGCACAGTGGTGCCCTTGGTTGTCTGAGTGCAAATAGGTGTGAGCGCTTTAACTAATAGTGCAGGGCAAGCGCATAGGCCACGCCCACATCATTAAAACACAGCCCCAATTGCCCGGCTCTCCACTCTGACCCAGGAAGCCTCGGGCCCCCACCGGGGTGCCAGGCCCGAAGCCAGCTAAACCCACGACCCGGCTCTCCATCCGAACCCGGGCACCCACTCTTAAGCAACCCCCCCGAACCTTCACAGTCTAATACCAGGTGCTGTAAGCTTTTCATTAACGCATCGGCTACTGCCATCTGCTGTATATGGGCCGTACCGGCCACCTCTGCCTTTGCTTACGGCCATACCACCCTGAACACGCCCGATCTCGTCCGATCTCGGAAGCTAAGCAGGGTCGGGCCTGGTTAGTACTTGGATGGGAGACCGCCTGGGAATACCAGGTGCTGTAAGCTTTTTCATGCCGGCATACTGAATGAGCAACGGTCATTCATGAATGGCCATGCAAAACACTAGATCATTGTGCACCACTAACTTTTTGCCCCCCAAAGCGCATAGGCCACGCCTACATCATTAAACCACACCCCCAATCCGACAGGCCCCGCTTTCAACCTGCCAAGCGTGTGCGTGCACGCGCGCCGTCAAGCGCTTGACCGGCGCGGCTAGAGGCTTCGCCGGCCGCCGTGACAAGCGGGTAGAATTACTCGGGTCTCTCTTCATGACGAATAAGCCTTTCGCCTTTTACTAAAGACTTCCGTGGAGAGGGACGTTCATGAGTTATGGCTATTTTTGGAAGGCCTTGCCCATCGGACAAGGCCAGCTCAGCTGTTGAAGAAAATGACAGGGAGCACAGTGGTGCCCTTGGTTGTCTGAGTGCAAATAGGTGTGAGCGCTTTAACTAATAGTGCAGGGCAAGCGCATAGGCCACGCCCACATCATTAAAACACAGCCCCAATTGCCCGGCTCTCCACTCGGACCCAGGAAGCCTCGGGCCCCCACCGGGGTGCCAGGCCCGAAGCCAGCTAAACCCACGACCCGGCCCTCCATCCGAACCCGGGCACCCACTCTTAAGCAACCCCCCCGAACCTTCACAGTCTAATACCAGGTGCTTTAAGCTTTTCATTAACGCATCGGCTACTGCCATCTGCTGTATATGGGCCGTACCGGCCACCTCTGCCTTAGCTTACGGCCATACCACCCTGAACACGCCCGATCTCGTCCGATCTCGGAAGCTAAGCAGGGTCGGGCCTGGTTAGTACTTGGATGGGAGACCGCCTGGGAATACCAGGTGCTGTAAGCTTTTTCATGCCGGCACACTGAATGAGCAACGGTCATTCATGAATGGCCATGCAAAACACTAGATCATTGTGCACCACTAACTTTTTGCCCCCCAAAGCGCATAGGCCACGCCTACATCATTAAACCACACCCCCAATCCGACAGGCCCCGCTTTCAACCTGCCAAGCGTGTGCGTGCACGCGCGCCGTCAAGCGCTTGACCGGCGCGGCTAGAGGCTTCGCCGGCCGCCGTGGCAAGCGGGTAGAATTACTCGGGTCTCTCTTCATGACGAATAAGCCTTTCGCCTTTTACTAAAGACTTCCGTGGAGAGGGACGTTCATGAGTTATGGCTATTTTTGGAAGGCCTTGCCCATCGGACAAGGCCAGCTCAGCTGTTGAAGAAAATGACAGGGAGCACAGTGGTGCCCTTGGTTGTCTGAGTGCAAATAGGTGTGAGCGCTTTAACTAATAGTGCAGGGCAAGCGCATAGGCCACGCCCACATCATTAAAACACAGCCCCAATTGCCCGGCTCTCCACTCTGACCCAGGAAGCCTCGGGCCCCCACCGGGGTGCCAGGCCCGAAGCCAGCTAAACCCACGACCCGGCTCTCCATCCGAACCCGGGCACCCACTCTTAAGCAACCCCCCCGAACCTTCACAGTCTAATACCAGGTGCTGTAAGCTTTTCATTAACGCATCGGCTACTGCCATCTGCTGTATATGGGCCGTACCGGCCACCTCTGCCTTTGCTTACGGCCATACCACCCTGAACACGCCCGATCTCGTCCGATCTCGGAAGCTAAGCAGGGTCGGGCCTGGTTAGTACTTGGATGGGAGACCGCCTGGGAATACCAGGTGCTGTAAGCTTTTTCATGCCGGCATACTGAATGAGCAACGGTCATTCATGAATGGCCATGCAAAACACTAGATCATTGTGCACCACTAACTTTTTGCCCCCCAAAGCGCATAGGCCACGCCTACATCATTAAACCACACCCCCAATCCGACAGGCCCCGCTTTCAACCTGCCAAGCGTGTGCGTGCACGCGCGCCGTCAAGCGCTTGACCGGCGCGGCTAGAGGCTTCGCCGGCCGCCGTGGCAAGCGGGTAGAATTACTCGGGTCTCTCTTCATGACGAATGAGCCTTTCGCCTTTTACTAAAGACTTCCGTGGAGAGGGACGTTCATGAGTTATGGCTATTTTTGGAAGGCCTTGCCCATCGGACAAGGCCAGCTCAGCTGTTGAAGAAAATGACAGGGAGCACAGTGGTGCCCTTGGTTGTCTGAGTGCAAATAGGTGTGAGCGCTTTAACTAATAGTGCAGGGCAAGCGCATAGGCCACGCCCACATCATTAAAACACAGCCCCAATTGCCCGGCTCTCCACTCGGACCCAGGAAGCCTCGGGCCCCCACCGGGGTGCCAGGCCCGAAGCCAGCTAAACCCACGACCCGGCCCTCCATCCGAACCCGGGCACCCACTCTTAAGCAACCCCCCCGAACCTTCACAGTCTAATACCAGGTGCTTTAAGCTTTTCATTAACGCATCGGCTACTGCCATCTGCTGTATATGGGCCGTACCGGCCACCTCTGCCTTTGCTTACGGCCATACCACCCTGAACACGCCCGATCTCGTCCGATCTCGGAAGCTAAGCAGGGTCGGGCCTGGTTAGTACTTGGATGGGAGACCGCCTGGGAATACCAGGTGCTGTAAGCTTTTTCATGCCGGCACACTGAATGAGCAACGGTCATTCATGAATGGCCATGCAAAACACTAGATCATTGTGCACCACTAACTTTTTGCCCCCCAAAGCGCATAGGCCACGCCTACATCATTAAACCACACCCCCAATCCGACAGGCCCCGCTTTCAACCTGCCAAGCGTGTGCGTGCACGCGCGCCGTCAAGCGCTTGACCGGCGCGGCTAGAGGCTTCGCCGGCCGCCGTGGCAGGCGGGTAGAATTACTCGGGTCTCTCTTCATGACGAATAAGCCTTTCGCCTTTTACTAAAGACTTCCGTGGAGAGGGACGTTCATGAGTTATGGCTATTTTTGGAAGGCCTTGCCCATCGGACAAGGCCAGCTCAGCTGTTGAAGAAAATGACAGGGAGCACAGTGGTGCCCTTGGTTGTCTGAGTGCAAATAGGTGTGAGCGCTTTAACTAATAGTGCAGGGCAAGCGCATAGGCCACGCCCACATCATTAAAACAAAGCCCCAATTGCCCGGCTCTCCACTCGGACCCAGGAAGCCTCGGGCCCCCACCGGGGTGCCAGGCCCGAAGCCAGCTAAACCCACGACCCGGCTCTCCATCCGAACCCGGGCACCCACTCTTAAGCAACCCCCCCGAACCTTCACAGTCTAATACCAGGTGCTGTAAGCTTTTCATTAA
This sequence comes from Protomyctophum parallelum, assembly GCF_964188405.1. Classification (NCBI taxonomy): domain Eukaryota; kingdom Metazoa; phylum Chordata; class Actinopteri; order Myctophiformes; family Myctophidae; genus Protomyctophum; species Protomyctophum parallelum. The sequence goes on from NC_139697.1 coordinate 53,379,287, forward strand.
CGCATCGGCTACTGCCATCTGCTGTATATGGGCCGTACCGGCCACCTCTGCCTTTGCTTACGGCCATACCACCCTGAACACGCCCGATCTCGTCCGATCTCGGAAGCTAAGCAGGGTCGGGCCTTGTTAGTACTTGGATGGGAGACCGCCTGGGAATACCAGGTGCTGTAAGCTTTTTCATGCCGGCACACTGAATGAGCAACGGTCATTCATGAATGGCCATGCAAAACACTAGATCATTGTGCACCACTAACTTTTTGCCCCCCAAAGCGCATAGGCCACGCCTACATCATTAAACCACACCCCCAATCCGACAGGCCCCGCTTTCAACCTGCCAAGCGTGTGCGTGCACGCGCGCCGTCAAGCGCTTGACCGGCGCGGCTAGAGGCTTCGCCGGCCGCCGTGGCAAGCGGGTAGAATTACTCGGGTCTCTCTTCATGACGAATAAGCCTTTCGCCTTTTACTAAAGACTTCCGTGGAGAGGGACGTTCATGAGTTATGGCTATTTTTGGAAGGCCTTGCCCATCGGACAAGGCCAGCTCAGCTGTTGAAGAAAATGACAGGGAGCACAGTGGTGCCCTTGGTTGTCTGAGTGCAAATAGGTGTGAGCGCTTTAACTAATAGTGCAGGGCAAGCGCATAGGCCACGCCCACATCATTAAAACACAGCCCCAATTGCCCGGCTCTCCACTCGGACCCAGGAAGCCTCGGGCCCCCACCGGGGTGCCAGGCCCGAAGCCAGCTAAACCCACGACCCGGCCCTCCATCCGAACCCGGGCACCCACTCTTAAGCAACCCCCCCGAACCTTCACAGTCTAATACCAGGTGCTGTAAGCTTTTCATTAACGCATCGGCTACTGCCATCTGCTGTATATGGGCCGTACCGGCCACCTCTGCCTTTGCTTACGGCCATACCACCCTGAACACGCCCGATCTCGTCCGATCTCCGAAGCTAAGCAGGGTCGGGCCTGGTTAGTACTTGGATGGGAGACCGCCTGGGAATACCAGGTGCTGTAAGCTTTTTCATGCCGGCATACTGAATGAGCAACGGTCATTCATGAATGGCCATGCAAAACACTAGATCATTGTGCACCACTAACTTTTTGCCCCCCAAAGCGCATAGGCCACGCCTACATCATTAAACCACACCCCCAATCCGACAGGCCCCGCTTTCAACCTGCCAAGCGTGTGCGTGCACGCGCGCCGTCAAGCGCTTGACCGGCGCGGCTAGAGGCTTCGCCGGCCGCCGTGGCAAGCGGGTAGAATTACTCGGGTCTCTCTTCATGACTAATAAGCCTTTCGCCTTTTACTAAAGACTTCCGTGGAGAGGGACGTTCATGAGTTATGGCTATTTTTGGAAGGCCTTGCCCATCGGACAAGGCCAGCTCAGCTGTTGAAGAAAATGACAGGGAGCACAGTGGTGCCCTTGGTTGTCTGAGTGCAAATAGGTGTGAGCGCTTTAACTAATAGTGCAGGGCAAGCGCATAGGCCACGCCCACATCATTAAAACACAGCCCCAATTGCCCGGCTCTCCACTCGGACCCAGGAAGCCTCGGGCCCCCACCAGGGTGCCAGGCCCGAAGCCAGCTAAACCCACGACAACGGCCCTCCATCCGAACCCGGGCACCCACTCTTAAGCAACCCCCCCGAACCTTCACAGTCTAATACCAGGTGCTGTAAGCTTTTCATTAACGCATCGGCTACTGCCATCTGCTGTATATGGGCCGTACCGGCCACCTCTGCCTTTGCTTACGGCCATACCACCCTGAACACGCCCGATCTCGTCCGATCTCGGAAGCTAAGCAGGGTCGGGCCTGGTTAGTACTTGGATGGGAGACCGCCTGGGAATACCAGGTGCTGTAAGCTTTTTCATGCCGGCATACTGAATGAGCAACGGTCATTCATGAATGGCCATGCAAAACACTAGATCATTGTGCACCACTAACTTTTTGCCCCCCAAAGCGCATAGGCCACGCCTACATCATTAAACCACACCCCCAATCCGACAGGCCCCGCTTTCAACCTGCCAAGCGTGTGCGTGCACGCGCGCCGTCAAGCGCTTGACCGGCGCGGCTAGAGGCTTCGCCGGCCGCCGTGGCAAGCGGGTAGAATTACTCGGGTCTCTCTTCATGACGAATAAGCCTTTCGCCTTTTACTAAAGACTTCCGTGGAGAGGGACGTTCATGAGTTATGGCTATTTTTGGAAGGCCTTGCCCATCGGACAAGGCCAGCTCAGCTGTTGAAGAAAATGACAGGGAGCACAGTGGTGCCCTTGGTTGTCTGAGTGCAAATAGGTGTGAGCGCTTTAACTAATAGTGCAGGGCAAGCGCATAGGCCACGCCCACATCATTAAAACACAGCCCCAATTGCCCGGCTCTCCACTCGGACCCAGGAAGCCTCGGGCCCCCACCGGGGTGCCAGGCCCGAAGCCAGCTAAACCCACGACCCGGCCCTCCATCCGGACCCGGGCACCCACTCTTAAGCAACCCCCCCGAACCTTCACAGTCTAATACCAGGTGCTTTAAGCTTTTCATTAACGCATCGGCTACTGCCATCTGCTGTATATGGGCCGTACCGGCCACCTCTGCCTTTGCTTACGGCCATACCACCCTGAACACGCCCGATCTCGTCCGATCTCGGAAGCTAAGCAGGGTCGGGCCTGGTTAGTACTTGGATGGGAGACCGCCTGGGAATACCAGGTGCTGTAAGCTTTTTCATGCCGGCACACTGAATGAGCAACGGTCATTCATGAATGGCCATGCAAAACACTAGATCATTGTGCACCACTAACTTTTTGCCCCCCAAAGCGCATAGGCCACGCCTACATCATTAAACCACACCCCCAATCCGACAGGCCCCGCTTTCAACCTGCCAAGCGTGTGCGTGCACGCGCGCCGTCAAGCGCTTGACCGGCGCGGCTAGAGGCTTCGCCGGCCGCCGTGGCAAGCGGGTAGAATTACTCGGGTCTCTCTTCATGACGAATAAGCCTTTCGCCTTTTACTAAAGACTTCCGTGGAGAGGGACGTTCATGAGTTATGGCTATTTTTGGAAGGCCTTGCCCATCGGACAAGGCCAGCTCAGCTGTTGAAGAAAATGACAGGGAGCACAGTGGTGCCCTTGGTTGTCTGAGTGCAAATAGGTGTGAGCGCTTTAACTAATAGTGCAGGGCAAGCGCATAGGCCACGCCCACATCATTAAAACACAGCCCCAATTGCCCGGCTCTCCACTCGGACCCAGGAAGCCTCGGGCCCCCACCGGGGTGCCAGGCCCGAAGCCAGCTAAACCCACGACCCGGCCCTCCATCCGAACCCGGGCACCCACTCTTAAACAACCCCCCCGAACCTTCACAGTCTAATACCAGGTGCTGTAAGCTTTTCATTAACGCATTGGCTACTGCCATCTGCTGTATATGGGCCGTACCGGCCACCTCTGCCTTTGCTTACGGCCATACCACCCTGAACACGCCCGATCTCGTCCGATCTCGGAAGCTAAGCAGGGTCGGGCCTGGTTAGTACTTGGATGGGAGACCGCCTGGGAATACCAGGTGCTGTAAGCTTTTTCATGCCGGCATACTGAATGAGCAAAGGTCATTCATGAATGGCCATGCAAAACACTAGATCATTGTGCACCACTAACTTTTTGCCCCCCAAAGCGCATAGGCCACGCCTACATCATTAAACCACACCCCCAATCCGACAGGCCCCGCTTTCAACCTGCCAAGCGTGTGCGTGCACGCGCGCCGTCAAGCGCTTGACCGGCGCGGCTAGAGGCTTCGCCGGCCGCCGTGGCAAGCGGGTAGAATTACTCGGGTCTCTCTTCATGACGAATAAGCCTTTCGCCTTTTACTGAAGACTTCCGTGGAGAGGGACGTTCATGAGTTATGGCTATTTTTGGAAGGCCTTGCCCATCGGACAAGGCCAGCTCAGCTGTTGAAGAAAATGACAGGGAGCACAGTGGTGCCCTTGGTTGTCTGAGTGCAAATAGGTGTGAGCGCTTTAACTAATAGTGCAGGGCAAGCGCATAGGCCACGCCCACATCATTAAAACACAGCCCCAATTGCCCGGCTCTCCACTCGGACCCAGGAAGCCTCGGGCCCCCACCAGGGTGCCAGGCCCGAAGCCAGCTAAACCCACGACCCGGCCCTCCATCCGAACCCGGGCACCCACTCTTAAGCAACCCCCCCGAACCTTCACAGTCTAATACCAGGTGCTGTAAGCTTTTCATTAACGCATCGGCTACTGCCATCTGCTGTATATGGGCCGTACCGGCCACCTCTGCCTTTGCTTACGGCCATACCACCCTGAACACGCCCGATATCGTCCGATCTCGGAAGCTAAGCAGGGTCGGGCCTGGTTAGTACTTGGATGGGAGACCGCCTGGGAATACCAGGTGCTGTAAGCTTTTTCATGCCGGCATACTGAATGAGCAACGGTCATTCATGAATGGCCATGCAAAACACTAGATCATTGTGCACCACTAACTTTTTGCCCCCCAAAGCGCATAGGCCACGCCTACATCATTAAACCACACCCCCAATCCGACAGGCCCCGCTTTCAACCTGCCAAGCGTGTGCGTGCACGCGCGCCGTCAAGCGCTTGACCGGCGCGGCTAGAGGCTTCGCCGGCCGCCGTGGCAAGCGGGTAGAATTACTCGGGTCTCTCTTCATGACGAATAAGCCTTTCGCCTTTTACTAAAGACTTCCGTGGAGAGGGACGTTCATGAGTTATGGCTATTTTTGGAAGGCCTTGCCCATCGGACAAGGCCAGCTCAGCTGTTGAAGAAAATGACAGGGAGCACAGTGGTGCCCTTGGTTGTCTGAGTGCAAATAGGTGTGAGCGCTTTAACTAATAGTGCAGGGCAAGCGCATAGGCCACGCCCACATCATTAAAACACAGCCCCAATTGCCCGGCTCTCCACTCGGACCCAGGAAGCCTCGGGCCCCCACCAGGGTGCCAGGCCCGAAGCCAGCTAAACCCACGACCCGGCCCTCCATCCGAACCCGGGCACCCACTCTTAAGCAACCCCCCCGAACCTTCACAGTCTAATACCAGGTGCTGTAAGCTTTTCATTAACGCATCGGCTACTGCCATCTGCTGTATATGGGCCGTACCGGCCACCTCTGCCTTTGCTTACGGCCATACCACCCTGAACACGCCCGATCTCGTCCGATCTCGGAAGCTAAGCAGGGTCGGGCCTGGTTAGTACTTGGATGGGAGACCGCCTGGGAATACCAGGTGCTGTAAGCTTTTTCATGCCGGCATACTGAATGAGCAACGGTCATTCATGAATGGCCATGCAAAACACTAGATCATTGTGCACCACTAACTTTTTGCCCCCCAAAGCGCATAGGCCACGCCTACATCATTAAACCACACCCCCAATCCGACAGGCCCCGCTTTCAACCTGCCAAGCGTGTGCGTGCACGCGCGCCGTCAAGCGCTTGACCGGCGCGGCTAGAGGCTTCGCCGGCCGCCGTGGCAAGCGGGTAGAATTACTCGGGTCTCTCTTCATGACGAATAAGCCTTTCGCCTTTTACTAAAGACTTCTGTGGAGAGGGACGTTCATGAGTTATGGCTATTTTTGGAAGGCCTTGCCCATCGGACAAGGCCAGCTCAGCTGTTGAAGAAAATGACAGGGAGCACAGTGGTGCCCTTGGTTGTCTGAGTGCAAATAGGTGTGAGCGCTTTAACTAATAGTGCAGGGCAAGCGCATAGGCCACGCCCACATCATTAAAACACAGCCCCAATTGCCCGGCTCTCCACTCGGACCCAGGAAGCCTCGGGCCCCCACCGGGGTGCCAGGCCCGAAGCCAGCTAAACCCACGACCCGGCTCTCCATCCGAACCCGGGCACCCACTCTTAAGCAACCCCCCCGAACCTTCACAGTCTAATACCAGGTGCTGTAAGCTTTTCATTAACGCATCGGCTACTGCCATCTGCTGTATATGGGCCGTACCGGCCACCTCTGCCTTTGCTTACGGCCATACCACCCTGAACACGCCCGATCTCGTCCGATCTCGGAAGCTAAGCAGGGTCGGGCCTGGTTAGTACTTGTATGGGAGACCGCCTGGGAATACCAGGTGCTGTAAGCTTTTTCATGCCGGCACACTGAATGAGCAACGGTCATTCATGAATGGCCATGCAAAACACTAGATCATTGTGCACCACTAACTTTTTGCCCCCCAAAGCGCATAGGCCACGCCTACATCATTAAACCACACCCCCAATCCGACAGGCCCCGCTTTCAACCTGCCAAGCGTGTGCGTGCACGCGCGCCGTCAAGCGCTTGACCGGCGCGGCTAGAGGCTTCGCCGGCCGCCGTGGCAAGCGGGTAGAATTACTCGGGTCTCTCTTCATGACGAATAAGCCTTTCGCCTTTTACTAAAGACTTCCGTGGAGAGGGACGTTCATGAGTTATGGCTATTTTTGGAAGGCCTTGCCCATCGGACAAGGCCAGCTCAGCTGTTGAAGAAAATGACAGGGAGCACAGTGGTGCCCTTGGTTGTCTGAGTGCAAATAGGTGTGAGCGCTTTAACTAATAGTGCAGGGCAAGCGCATAGGCCACGCCCACATCATTAAAACACAGCCCCAATTGCCCGGCTCTCCACTCTGACCCAGGAAGCCTCGGGCCCCCACCGGGGTGCCAGGCCCGAAGCCAGCTAAACCCACGACCCGGCTCTCCATCCGAACCCGGGCACCCACTCTTAAGCAACCCCCCCGAACCTTCACAGTCTAATACCAGGTGCTGTAAGCTTTTCATTAACGCATCGGCTACTGCCATCTGCTGTATATGGGCCGTACCGGCCACCTCTGCCTTTGCTTACGGCCATACCACCCTGAACACGCCCGATCTCGTCCGATCTCGGAAGCTAAGCAGGGTCGGGCCTGGTTAGTACTTGGATGGGAGACCGCCTGGGAATACCAGGTGCTGTAAGCTTTTTCATGCCGGCATACTGAATGAGCAACGGTCATTCATGAATGGCCATGCAAAACACTAGATCATTGTGCACCACTAACTTTTTGCCCCCCAAAGCGCATAGGCCACGCCTACATCATTAAACCACACCCCAATCCGACAGGCCCCGCTTTCAACCTGCCAAGCGTGTGCGTGCACGCGCGCCGTCAAGTGCTTGACCGGCGCGGCTAGAGGCTTCGCCGGCCGCCGTGGCAAGCGGGTAGAATTACTCGGGTCTCTCTTCATGACGAATAAGCCTTTCGCCTTTTACTAAAGACTTCCGTGGAGAGGGACGTTCATGAGTTATGGCTATTTTTGGAAGGCCTTGCCCATCGGACAAGGCCAGCTCAGCTGTTGAAGAAAATGACAGGGAGCACAGTGGTGCCCTTGGTTGTCTGAGTGCAAATAGGTGTGAGCGCTTTAACTAATAGTGCAGGGCAAGCGCATAGGCCACGCCCACATCATTAAAACACAGCCCCAATTGCCCGGCTCTCCACTCTGACCCAGGAAGCCTCGGGCCCCCACCGGGGTGCCAGGCCCGAAGCCAGCTAAACCCACGACCCGGCTCTCCATCCGAACCCGGGCACCCACTCTTAAGCAACCCCCCCGAACCTTCACAGTCTAATACCAGGTGCTGTAAGCTTTTCATTAACGCATAGGCTACTGCCATCTGCTGTATATGGGCCGTACCGGCCACCTCTGCCTTTGCTTACGGCCATACCACCCTGAACACGCCCGATCTCGTCCGATCTTGGAAGCTAAGCAGGGTCGGGCCTGGTTAGTACTTGGATGGGAGACCGCCTGGGAATACCAGGTGCTGTAAGCTTTTTCATGCCGGCATACTGAATGAGCAACGGTCATTCATGAATGGCCATGCAAAACACTAGATCATTGTGCACCACTAACTTTTTGCCCCCCAAAGCGCATAGGCCACGCCTACATCATTAAACCACACCCCCAATCCGACAGGCCCCGCTTTCAACCTGCCAAGCGTGTGCGTGCACGCGCGCCGTCAAGTGCTTGACCGGCGCGGCTAGAGGCTTCGCCGGCCGCCGTGGCAAGCGGGTAGAATTACTCGGGTCTCTCTTCATGACGAATAAGCCTTTCGCCTTTTACTAAAGACTTCCGTGGAGAGGGACGTTCATGAGTTATGGTTATTTTTGGAAGGCCTTGCCCATCGGACAAGGCCAGCTCAGCTGTTGAAGAAAATGACAGGGAGCACAGTGGTGCCCTTGGTTGTCTGAGTGCAAATAGGTGTGAGCGCTTTAACTAATAGTGCAGGGCAAGCGCATAGGCCACGCCCACATCATTAAAACACAGCCCCAATTGCCCGGCTCTCCACTCGGACCCAGGAAGCCTCGGGCCCCCACCGGGGTGCCAGGCCCGAAGCCAGCTAAACCCACGACCCGGCCCTCCATCCGAACCCGGGCACCCACTCTTAAGCAACCCCCCCGAACCTTCACAGTCTAATACCAGGTGCTTTAAGCTTTTCATTAACGCATCGGCTACTGCCATCTGCTGTATATGGGCCGTACCGGCCACCTCTGCCTTTGCTTACGGCCATACCACCCTGAACACGCCCGATCTCGTCCGATCTCGGAAGCTAAGCAGGGTCGGGCCTGGTTAGTACTTGGATGGGAGACAGCCTGGGAATACCAGGTGCTGTAAGCTTTTTCATGCCGGCACACTGAATGAGCAACGGTCATTCATGAATGGCCATGCAAAACACTAGATCATTGTGCACCACTAACTTTTTGCCCCCCAAAGCGCATAGGCCACGCCTACATCATTAAACCACACCCCCAATCCGACAGGCCCCGCTTTCAACCTGCCAAGCGTGTGCGTGCACGTGCGCCGTCAAGCGCTTGACCGGCGCGGCTAGAGGCTTCGCCGGCCGCCGTGGCAGGCGGGTAGAATTACTCGGGTCTCTCTTCATGACGAATAAGCCTTTCGCCTTTTACTAAAGACTTCCGTGGAGAGGGACGTTCATGAGTTATGGCTATTTTTGGAAGGCCTTGCCCATCGGACAAGGCCAGCTCAGCTGTTGAAGAAAATGACAGGGAGCACAGTGGTGCCCTTGGTTGTCTGAGTGCAAATAGGTGTGAGCGCTTTAACTAATAGTGCAGGGCAAGCGCATAGGCCACGCCCACATCATTAAAACACAGCCCCAATTGCCCGGCTCTCCACTCTGACCCAGGAAGCCTCGGGCCCCCACCGGGGTGCCAGGCCCGAAGCCAGCTAAACCCACGACCCGGCTCTCCATCCGAACCCGGGCACCCACTCTTAAGCAACCCCCCCGAACCTTCACAGTCTAATACCAGGTGCTGTAAGCTTTTCATTAACGCATCGGCTACTGCCATCTGCTGTATATGGGCCGTACCGGCCACCTCTGCCTTTGCTTACGGCCATACCACCCTGAACACGCCCGATCTCGTCCGATCTCGGAAGCTAAGCAGGGTCGGGCCTGGTTAGTACTTGGATGGGAGACCGCCTGGGAATACCAGGTGCTGTAAGCTTTTTCATGCCGGCATACTGAATGAGCAACGGTCATTCATGAATGGCCATGCAAAACACTAGATCATTGTGCACCACTAACTTTTTGCCCCCCAAAGCGCATAGGCCACGCCTACATCATTAAACCACACCCCCAATCCGACAGGCCCCGCTTTCAACCTGCCAAGCGTGTGCGTGCACGCGCGCCGTCAAGCGCTTGACCGGCGCGGCTAGAGGCTTCGCCGGCCGCCGTGACAAGCGGGTAGAATTACTCGGGTCTCTCTTCATGACGAATAAGCCTTTCGCCTTTTACTAAAGACTTCCGTGGAGAGGGACGTTCATGAGTTATGGCTATTTTTGGAAGGCCTTGCCCATCGGACAAGGCCAGCTCAGCTGTTGAAGAAAATGACAGGGAGCACAGTGGTGCCCTTGGTTGTCTGAGTGCAAATAGGTGTGAGCGCTTTAACTAATAGTGCAGGGCAAGCGCATAGGCCACGCCCACATCATTAAAACACAGCCCCAATTGCCCGGCTCTCCACTCGGACCCAGGAAGCCTCGGGCCCCCACCGGGGTGCCAGGCCCGAAGCCAGCTAAACCCACGACCCGGCCCTCCATCCGAACCCGGGCACCCACTCTTAAGCAACCCCCCCGAACCTTCACAGTCTAATACCAGGTGCTTTAAGCTTTTCATTAACGCATCGGCTACTGCCATCTGCTGTATATGGGCCGTACCGGCCACCTCTGCCTTAGCTTACGGCCATACCACCCTGAACACGCCCGATCTCGTCCGATCTCGGAAGCTAAGCAGGGTCGGGCCTGGTTAGTACTTGGATGGGAGACCGCCTGGGAATACCAGGTGCTGTAAGCTTTTTCATGCCGGCACACTGAATGAGCAACGGTCATTCATGAATGGCCATGCAAAACACTAGATCATTGTGCACCACTAACTTTTTGCCCCCCAAAGCGCATAGGCCACGCCTACATCATTAAACCACACCCCCAATCCGACAGGCCCCGCTTTCAACCTGCCAAGCGTGTGCGTGCACGCGCGCCGTCAAGCGCTTGACCGGCGCGGCTAGAGGCTTCGCCGGCCGCCGTGGCAAGCGGGTAGAATTACTCGGGTCTCTCTTCATGACGAATAAGCCTTTCGCCTTTTACTAAAGACTTCCGTGGAGAGGGACGTTCATGAGTTATGGCTATTTTTGGAAGGCCTTGCCCATCGGACAAGGCCAGCTCAGCTGTTGAAGAAAATGACAGGGAGCACAGTGGTGCCCTTGGTTGTCTGAGTGCAAATAGGTGTGAGCGCTTTAACTAATAGTGCAGGGCAAGCGCATAGGCCACGCCCACATCATTAAAACACAGCCCCAATTGCCCGGCTCTCCACTCTGACCCAGGAAGCCTCGGGCCCCCACCGGGGTGCCAGGCCCGAAGCCAGCTAAACCCACGACCCGGCTCTCCATCCGAACCCGGGCACCCACTCTTAAGCAACCCCCCCGAACCTTCACAGTCTAATACCAGGTGCTGTAAGCTTTTCATTAACGCATCGGCTACTGCCATCTGCTGTATATGGGCCGTACCGGCCACCTCTGCCTTTGCTTACGGCCATACCACCCTGAACACGCCCGATCTCGTCCGATCTCGGAAGCTAAGCAGGGTCGGGCCTGGTTAGTACTTGGATGGGAGACCGCCTGGGAATACCAGGTGCTGTAAGCTTTTTCATGCCGGCATACTGAATGAGCAACGGTCATTCATGAATGGCCATGCAAAACACTAGATCATTGTGCACCACTAACTTTTTGCCCCCCAAAGCGCATAGGCCACGCCTACATCATTAAACCACACCCCCAATCCGACAGGCCCCGCTTTCAACCTGCCAAGCGTGTGCGTGCACGCGCGCCGTCAAGCGCTTGACCGGCGCGGCTAGAGGCTTCGCCGGCCGCCGTGGCAAGCGGGTAGAATTACTCGGGTCTCTCTTCATGACGAATGAGCCTTTCGCCTTTTACTAAAGACTTCCGTGGAGAGGGACGTTCATGAGTTATGGCTATTTTTGGAAGGCCTTGCCCATCGGACAAGGCCAGCTCAGCTGTTGAAGAAAATGACAGGGAGCACAGTGGTGCCCTTGGTTGTCTGAGTGCAAATAGGTGTGAGCGCTTTAACTAATAGTGCAGGGCAAGCGCATAGGCCACGCCCACATCATTAAAACACAGCCCCAATTGCCCGGCTCTCCACTCGGACCCAGGAAGCCTCGGGCCCCCACCGGGGTGCCAGGCCCGAAGCCAGCTAAACCCACGACCCGGCCCTCCATCCGAACCCGGGCACCCACTCTTAAGCAACCCCCCCGAACCTTCACAGTCTAATACCAGGTGCTTTAAGCTTTTCATTAACGCATCGGCTACTGCCATCTGCTGTATATGGGCCGTACCGGCCACCTCTGCCTTTGCTTACGGCCATACCACCCTGAACACGCCCGATCTCGTCCGATCTCGGAAGCTAAGCAGGGTCGGGCCTGGTTAGTACTTGGATGGGAGACCGCCTGGGAATACCAGGTGCTGTAAGCTTTTTCATGCCGGCACACTGAATGAGCAACGGTCATTCATGAATGGCCATGCAAAACACTAGATCATTGTGCACCACTAACTTTTTGCCCCCCAAAGCGCATAGGCCACGCCTACATCATTAAACCACACCCCCAATCCGACAGGCCCCGCTTTCAACCTGCCAAGCGTGTGCGTGCACGCGCGCCGTCAAGCGCTTGACCGGCGCGGCTAGAGGCTTCGCCGGCCGCCGTGGCAGGCGGGTAGAATTACTCGGGTCTCTCTTCATGACGAATAAGCCTTTCGCCTTTTACTAAAGACTTCCGTGGAGAGGGACGTTCATGAGTTATGGCTATTTTTGGAAGGCCTTGCCCATCGGACAAGGCCAGCTCAGCTGTTGAAGAAAATGACAGGGAGCACAGTGGTGCCCTTGGTTGTCTGAGTGCAAATAGGTGTGAGCGCTTTAACTAATAGTGCAGGGCAAGCGCATAGGCCACGCCCACATCATTAAAACAAAGCCCCAATTGCCCGGCTCTCCACTCGGACCCAGGAAGCCTCGGGCCCCCACCGGGGTGCCAGGCCCGAAGCCAGCTAAACCCACGACCCGGCTCTCCATCCGAACCCGGGCACCCACTCTTAAGCAACCCCCCCGAACCTTCACAGTCTAATACCAGGTGCTGTAAGCTTTTCATTAACGCATCGGCTACTGCCATCTGCTGTATATGGGCCGTACCGGCCACCTCTGCCTTTGCTTACGGCCATACCACCCTGAACACGCCCGATCTCGTCCGATCTCGGAAGCTAAGCAGGGTCGGGCCTTGTTAGTACTTGGATGGGAGACCGCCTGGGAATACCAGGTGCTGTAAGCTTTTTCATGCCGGCACACTGAATGAGCAACGGTCATTCATGAATGGCCATGCAAAACACTAGATCATTGTGCACCACTAACTTTTTGCCCCCCAAAGCGCATAGGCCACGCCTACATCATTAAACCACACCCCCAATCCGACAGGCCCCGCTTTCAACCTGCCAAGCGTGTGCGTGCACGCGCGCCGTCAAGCGCTTGACCGGCGCGGCTAGAGGCTTCGCCGGCCGCCGTGGCAAGCGGGTAGAATTACTCGGGTCTCTCTTCATGACGAATAAGCCTTTCGCCTTTTACTAAAGACTTCCGTGGAGAGGGACGTTCATGAGTTATGGCTATTTTTGGAAGGCCTTGCCCATCGGACAAGGCCAGCTCAGCTGTTGAAGAAAATGACAGGGAGCACAGTGGTGCCCTTGGTTGTCTGAGTGCAAATAGGTGTGAGCGCTTTAACTAATAGTGCAGGGCAAGCGCATAGGCCACGCCCACATCATTAAAACACAGCCCCAATTGCCCGGCTCTCCACTCTGACCCAGGAAGCCTCGGGCCCCCACCGGGGTGCCAGGCCCGAAGCCAGCTAAACCCACGACCCGGCTCTCCATCCGAACCCGGGCACCCACTCTTAAGCAACCCCCCCGAACCTTCACAGTCTAATACCAGGTGCTGTAAGCTTTTCATTAATGCATCGGCTACTGCCATCTGCTGTATATGGGCCGTACCGGCCACCTCTGCCTTTGCTTACGGCCATACCACCCTGAACACGCCCGATCTCGTCCGATCTCGGAAGCTAAGCAGGGTCGGGCCTGGTTAGTACTTGGATGGGAGACCGCCTGGGAATACCAGGTGCTGTAAGCTTTTTCATGCCGGCATACTGAATGAGCAACGGTCATTCATGAATGGCCATGCAAAACACTAGATCATTGTGCACCACTAACTTTTTGCCCCCCAAAGCGCATAGGCCACGCCTACATCATTAAACCACACCCCCAATCCGACAGGCCCCGCTTTCAACCTGCCAAGCGTGTGCGTGCACGCGCGCCGTCAAGTGCTTGACCGGCGCGGCTAGAGGCTTCGCCGGCCGCCGTGGCAAGCGGGTAGAATTACTCGGGTCTCTCTTCATGACGAATAAGCCTTTCGCCTTTTACTAAAGACTTCCGTGGAGAGGGACGTTCATGAGTTATGGCTATTTTTGGAAGGCCTTGCCCATCGGACAAGGCCAGCTCAGCTGTTGAAGAAAATGACAGGGAGCACAGTGGTGCCCTAGATTGTCTGAGTGCAAATAGGTGTGAGCGCTTTAACTAATAGTGCAGGGCAAGCGCATAGGCCACGCCCACATCATTAAAACACAGCCCCAATTGCCCGGCTCTCCACTCTGACCCAGGAAGCCTCGGGCCCCCACCGGGGTGCCAGGCCCGAAGCCAGCTAAACCCACGACCCGGCTCTCCATCCGAACCCGGGCACCCACTCTTAAGCAACCCCCCCGAACCTTCACAGTCTAATACCAGGTGCTGTAAGCTTTTCATTAACGCATCGGCTACTGCCATCTGCTGTATATGGGCCGTACCGGCCACCTCTGCCTTTGCTTACGGCCATACCACCCTGAACACGCCCGATCTCGTCCGATCTCGGAAGCTAAGCAGGGTCGGGCCTGGTTAGTACTTGGATGGGAGACCGACTGGGAATACCAGGTGCTGTAAGCTTTTTCATGCCGGCATACTGAATGAGCAACGGTCATTCATGAATGGCCATGCAAAACACTAGATCATTGTGCACCACTAACTTTTTGCCCCCCAAAGCGCATAGGCCACGCCTACATCATTAAACCACACCCCCAATCCGACAGGCCCCGCTTTCAACCTGCCAAGCGTGTGCGTGCACGCGCGCCGTCAAGCGCTTGACCGGCGCGGCTAGAGGCTTCGCCGGCCGCCGTGGCAAGCGGGTAGAATTACTCGGGTCTCTCTTCATGACGAATAAGCCTTTCGCCTTTTACTAAAGACTTCCGTGGAGAGGGACGTTCATGAGTTATGGCTATTTTTGGAAGGCCTTGCCCATCGGACAAGGCCAGCTCAGCTGTTGAAGAAAATGACAGGGAGCACAGTGGTGCCCTTGGTTGTCTGAGTGCAAATAGGTGTGAGCGCTTTAACTAATAGTGCAGGGCAAGCGCATAGGCCACGCCCACATCATTAAAACACAGCCCCAATTGCCCGGCTCTCCACTCGGACCCAGGAAGCCTCGGGCCCCCACCGGGGTGCCAGGCCCGAAGCCAGCTAAACCCACGACCCGGCCCTCCATCCGAACCCGGGCACCCACTCTTAAGCAACCCCCCCGAACCTTCACAGTCTAATACCAGGTGCTTTAAGCTTTTCATTAACGCATCGGCTACTGCCATCTGCTGTATATGGGCCGTACCGGCCACCTCTGCCTTTGCTTACGGCCATACCACCCTGAACACGCCCGATCTCGTCCGATCTCGGAAGCTAAGCAGGGTCGGGCCTGGTTAGTACTTGGATGGGAGACCGCCTGGGAATACCAGGTGCTGTAAGCTTTTTCATGCCGGCACACTGAATGAGCAACGGTCATTCATGAATGGCCATGCAAAACACTAGATCATTGTGCACCACTAACTTTTTGCCCCCCAAAGCGCATAGGCCACGCCTACATCATTAAACCACACCCCCAATCCGACAGGCCCCGCTTTCAACCTGCCAAGCGTGTGCGTGCACGTGCGCCGTCAAGCGCTTGACCGGCGCGGCTAGAGGCTTCGCCGGCCGCCGTGGCAGGCGGGTAGAATTACTCGGGTCTCTCTTCATGACGAATAAGCCTTTCGCCTTTTACTAAAGACTTCCGTGGAGAGGGACGTTCATGAGTTATGGCTATTTTTGGAAGGCCTTGCCCATCGGACAAGGCCAGCTCAGCTGTTGAAGAAAATGACAGGGAGCACAGTGGTGCCCTTGGTTGTCTGAGTGCAAATAGGTGTGAGCGCTTTAACTAATAGTGCAGGGCAAGCGCATAGGCCACGCCCACATCATTAAAACACAGCCCCAATTGCCCGGCTCTCCACTCGGACCCAGGAAGCCTCGGGCCCCCACCGGGGTGCCAGGCCCGAAGCCAGCTAAACCCACGACCCGGCTCTCCATCCGAACCCGGGCACCCACTCTTAAGCAACCCCCCCGAACCTTCACAGTCTAATACCAGGTGCTGTAAGCTTTTCATTAACGCATCGGCTACTGCCATCTGCTGTATATGGGCCGTACCGGCCACCTCTGCCTTTGCTTACGGCCATACCACCCTGAACACGCCCGATCTCGTCCGATCTCGGAAGCTAAGCAGGGTCGGGCCTTGTTAGTACTTGGATGGGAGACCGCCTGGGAATACCAGGTGCTGTAAGCTTTTTCATGCCGGCATACTGAATGAGCAACGGTCATTCATGAATGGCCATGCAAAACACTAGATCATTGTGCACCACTAACTTTTTGCCCCCCAAAGCGCATAGGCCACGCCTACATCATTAAACCACACCCCCAATCCGACAGGCCCCGCTTTCAACCTGCCAAGCGTGTGCGTGCACGCGCGCCGTCAAGCGCTTGACCGGCGCGGCTAGAGGCTTCGCCGGCCGCCGTGGCAAGCGGGTAGAATTACTCGGGTCTCTCTTCATGACGAATAAGCCTTTCGCCTTTTACTAAAGACTTCCGTGGAGAGGGACGTTCATGAGTTATGGCTATTTTTGGAAGGCCTTGCCCATCGGACAAGGCCAGCTCAGCTGTTGAAGAAAATGACAGGGAGCACAGTGGTGCCCTTGGTTGTCTGAGTGCAAATAGGTGTGAGCGCTTTAACTAATAGTGCAGGGCAAGCGCATAGGCCACGCCCACATCATTAAAACACAGCCCCAATTGCCCGGCTCTCCACTCGGACCCAGGAAGCCTCGGGCCCCCACCGGGGTGCCAGGCCCGAAGCCAGCTAAACCCACGACCCGGCTCTCCATCCGAACCCGGGCACCCACTCTTAAGCAACCCCCCCGAACCTTCACAGTCTAATACCAGGTGCTGTAAGCTTTTCATTAACGCATCGGCTACTGCCATCTGCTGTATATGGGCCGTACCGGCCACCTCTGCCTTTGCTTACGGCCATACCACCCTGAACACGCCCGATCTCGTCCGATCTCGGAAGCTAAGCAGGGTCGGGCCTGGTTAGTACTTGGATGGGAGACCGCCTGGGAATACCAGGTGCTGTAAGCTTTTTCATGCCGGCATACTGAATGAGCAACGGTCATTCATGAATGGCCATGCAAAACACTAGATCATTGTGCACCACTAACTTTTTGCCCCCCAAAGCGCATAGGCCACGCCTACATCATTAAACCACACCCCCAATCCGACAGGCCCCGCTTTCAACCTGCCAAGCGTGTGCGTGCACGCGCGCCGTCAAGCGCTTGACCGGCGCGGCTAGAGGCTTCGCCGGCCGCCGTGGCAAGCGGGTAGAATTACTCGGGTCTCTCTTCATGACGAATAAGCCTTTCGCCTTTTACTAAAGACTTCCGTGGAGAGGGACGTTCATGAGTTATGGCTATTTTTGGAAGGCCTTGCCCATCGGACAAGGCCAGCTCAGCTGTTGAAGAAAATGACAGGGAGCACAGTGGTGCCCTTGGTTGTCTGAGTGCAAATAGGTGTGAGCGCTTTAACTAATAGTGCAGGGCAAGCGCATAGGCCACGCCCACATCATTAAAACACAGCCCCAATTGCCCGGCTCTCCACTCGGACCCAGGAAGCCTCGGGCCCCCACCGGGGTGCCAGGCCCGAAGCCAGCTAAACCCACGACCCGGCCCTCCATCCGAACCTGGGCACCCACTCTTAAGCAACCCCCCCGAACCTTCACAGTCTAATACCAGGTGCTTTAAGCTTTTCATTAACGCATCGGCTACTGCCATCTGCTGTATATGGGCCGTACCGGCCACCTCTGCCTTTGCTTACGGCCATACCACCCTGAACACGCCCGATCTCGTCCGATCTCGGAAGCTAAGCAGGGTCGGGCCTGGTTAGTACTTGGATGGGAGACCGCCTGGGAATACCAGGTGCTGTAAGCTTTTTCATGCCGGCACACTGAATGAGCAACGGTCATTCATGAATGGCCATGCAAAACACTAGATCATTGTGCACCACTAACTTTTTGCCCCCCAAAGCGCATAGGCCACGCCTTCATCATTAAACCACACCCCCGGTCCGACAGGCCCCGCTTTCGACCCGGACACCCGCTCTTAGCCACCCACCCAAGACGCCCTAAACCCAGCCGCGGGAGCACAGAGCCACCTCGGACTGTGAAATAACGCACGTGCTGTGTCGCGGGCTGCCCACGCCAAGTGTGTGCGTGCAGGCGCGCCGTCAAGCGCTTGACCGGCGCGGCAAGAGGCTTCGCCGGGCGCCGTGGCAAGCGGGTAGAATTACTCGGGTCTCTCTTCATGACGAATAAGGCTTTCGCCTTTTACTAAAGACTTCCGTGGAGAGGGACGTTCATGAGTTATGGCTCTTTTTGGAAGGCCTTGCCCATCGGACAAGGCCAGCTCAGCTGTTGAAGAAAATGACAGGGAGCACAGTGGTGCGCTTGGACGTCTGAGTGCAAATAGGTGTGAGCGCTTTAACTAATAGTATTGAAGGTTTTCAAAATGTGTCAAAGTGTTAAGATCTACAAGCTCACATACTGCCACTGTGTCTTGTTATGTGTGCTTAAGACATGGCTGTTGGGTACCGCAAAGAGGCCATTGTTACGCCCACGTGGAGGGGACTAGTCGTTGTCTGACCGGCAGGGGACTGGTATGTGGATGAGTGCTTTCCTCTATGGCCAGCATGTACAACTCATACTTACCTGCATAGAGATAACATGGGACCACGAATCTAGCTTCCTTGGTCTGAACTTTTTTTTTTCTGGTCGTTGCATAGTATCAGTGTCCAGTAGTACACATCTATAAGACAAATTATTGATTCGGTAGTCTAGTGGTCTGTGCTCTTACCCCTGGATTTATTGCTGAAATTTTTGACGTTATCATTATTGTAAATCATTTGATAACTCTTCTATCAAGAAAGACGTTGTGTATTGCTATAAACTTGTTGGACTGCTCTCCTCTCCTCTTCTCTCCTCTCCTCTCCAGAGGAGTTCTGTGTCTTCACTGTGAAGACACAAAACAGACCTTTAAAACATGTTTTTTAATGTTATTCCTTCGAACACTAGACGTATTTTTCATATTCAGGACATGCCGAATCCAAAGGTGCCGGTCTCGAATTTCCACGACGTTTGCAAAGGTTTGCCAAAAGGCTGCCACAAATGGGGCTACCGCCGCGACCGTATGTCCATTTGGCCCGAAACTTATACGGTTGCGATCGGGGCCGCGGCCCCCGATGGCAGACGTATAAGTTTCGGACAAAACGGACATACGGTCGCGGCGGTAGCCCTGAACGAAGGCCTACAATTTGCCGACTTTGACGCGCGCCAACCCGCCAACGATAAAACATTACGGTCCGACGTTCGGATATGTCGGAGAGCTCCCCCAGATGAACGGTTTGATGTCTTCGATGTACGCCTCCGACAGTCGTACAAAACGGGAGGCATACTATCATCCGACAGAGCATTGCTCCAAAGGAGCAATGCTCCGAGGTGCGCTGCGGGTCGGGAGAGGGTTGCGGTTAGGTTTAGGTGTCTGCCCCGGGGGAGGTTAGGGTTAGGGTGAGGGAGGAGGTAGGTTGTCGTTCGGACCAATGCTCGGATGAAAGTACTGCACTCTTACAAAACGTCCTTCACTTTGGCTTTGTGCATCAGACACCTCATAGACCCATAGGCCCTCATTTATCAACCGTGCGTACGCCAAAATATGGGTGCACGCCGAAATTACCGACATTTTCGGCATTTACCATTTCCGCCAAAGCTTGAAATTGAACTTTAGTAAGACAAAAAGTCATGTCTGGTCAGGAGCAAGGGGAAACTTTTTTATTTGCTTTTTCCATTGTGTAACTATGGTTACCATGCGTTGTTTGGTCGTATTGCAGAACGTTCATGTCGCAAAAACGAGGGCGAGGCTTGATTTCATAGGGCGTGCCAGATAGATTTCACTCACATTTATTAACGTCGGAACGAAATTAAGGAAGGATCAGCTGTTTGCGATCACTTTATAAATGCCGTGGCGACGTGGGTGTACTACGAAACCTGCACTCGAATCTGTGGCAGATTTTACACTCGATTGATAAATGAGGGCTTTAACAGCATCCTGAGTGAAACGAGACCCCGCTTCCTAGAAAGGTGCGTCTCTGCAAGCGCTATAACATATCCGAAAATCAGACCTGAAGGCCTTACCGTTGTGCCGTTCTAGTGAAGCAAAGGTTTGACGTTCGCGTGTTCTACGTCGATGATCGTAAGTCTGTTCGGGATGAGCCTTATATCTCTGCGATCGCAGCGACGAGCCGATCGTCGTGATAGTCTCTGTCTTTTTCTGCGATCTTTGGAACCTCAAATCTGGCCCAAAGGTCACATGGCAGTCTTTTGGCTGAACTTTTACCTTTGCAAACGTCGTGGAAATTCGAGACCACCGCCATTGAATTCGGCATGTATATGGATATTGGAGGTTGTTACATATTTTTTTAAATATCCTTCACCCCATTTTCCAAGTAATTTGGCCCCAAATGTCACCGTTGCAGTCTTTTGGCTGAACTTTGACCTTTGCAAACGTTGTGGAAAGTCCAGACCGACGCCATTGGATTCGGCAATGCTCTAAATATGAAGAATACGTCATGTCTTTCTTGATAGAAGTGTTATTAAATGATTTACAATAATGATAACGTCTCCATCTTTTGTCCATACACAATATACAAAAGAACAGTTCAAATAAGTTTGAGGTGGTTGGAGGACATCCACTGTGAGATGTCAGCCAGGCATGCAGTGATGCGCTCTTCTACCTGAGTGGCAGAGGGGGTAAGGATAGAAACAGTTGTGTGTCATCAGCGTCATAGGTCCGGTCGGTGAGGTAGGAGGAGAACCACTTTAGTGCCGTTCCACCGATGCCTAGATCCGCTAGGGTGTCTAGGAGCAGCTGGTGGTTACCTGTGTCAAATGCTGCGATAGGTCTAGGAGAATCAGTACTGCAGAGTGGGAAGCAGCTTGGGCTTCTGTGGGAAGCAGCTTGGGCTTCTGTGACTGCCAGCAGGGCAGTCTCTGTGGAGTGGGCCTTCTTAAATCCGGACTGGTTGGGATCCAGCAGGTTGTTCTGTGAGAGATGGAGAGAGAGCTGGTTGGAGACAACATGTCCAATGGTTTTAGAAATAAATGAAAGGAGTGATACCGGTCTGTAGTTCTTGACATCTGAGGGGTCAAGGGTTGGTTTCTTGAGGAGTGGTGTTTCTCTGGCTGACTTGAGGGCAGATGGGACGCAGCCTGAGGTTACTGAGGTGTTGATGATGGAGGTGATGAAGGGGAGCAGATCAGGTGCGATGGTCTGGAAGATTGGAGATGGGACAGGGTCAAGAGGACAGGTGGTAGGTCTAGAGGATGTCACTAGTTGTAGAACCTCGTCTGGGGAAAGAGGAGAGAAGGAGGACATGCATGGTATGTTGGGGTTAGTGTTGGTTGAGTCAGATGCCACTTTATGTGGGAGGGGAGGAAAGGAGCTGCTGATATCATCAACCTTCTTCTCGAAGTAGTTGACAAAAACATCAGCAGTGAGGGATGAAGGTTGAGTGGGTTAAGGAGGGAGGAGAAAGTGGAGAAGAGCTTCCTTACAATTTATAATTTCAATTTACAATTTAGGCTTTTAGCAGAAGCTCTTAATCCAGAGCGATTTACATTAAGCAAGAACAAAAGGCATGGGAATACATCACAAAAAAAGCATTTATCATGAAACATGTGTAAGCTAAGAAAGTAACAGTGGAATATCTATATTATGAGACTATACATATAAACTATATATCTATACTACTATGCTATACATATGTACTATGGTGTGCTATGACTATATGCAATGCAATTATAGTGCTGTCTACATAACATGCTATAAGTCTGTATCAAATGCTATCTAAGTCTACAGAAATGCTATCTAAGGGGGTAGGATAAGTGCTATGGAAAAGGTGGGTTTTCAGACTACGGCGGAAGATTGGGAGTGATGCTGCAGTTCTGACTGCCATGGGAAGTGCATTCCACAGTTTTGGAGCCAGAAGGGAGAAGAGTTTGGGACGTGTGGAGCGTTGTCCCGCCGTTTTTAGTGAGGGTACTTCCAGCTTCCCTGCGTTGGCTGATCTGAGTGCGCGGGGGGGTTTGTAGGGTTCAATCATACTTGCAAGATAAGGGGGAGCCATAACTTTGGTTGCTTTGAATGCCAGCATCAGAGTTTTGTATTCTGTGCGGGCAGCGACCGGGAGCCAGTGGAGGGAGCGGAGCAGGGGGGAGACATGTGAGACTTTTGGCTGGTTGAAGACCAAGGCATTTTGGATCAGCTGGAGAGGCTTAAGTGCACATGCTGGTAGGCCAGTAAGGAGGGAGTTACAATAGTCGAGTTTTGACAAGACTGTTGTCTGGATTAGGAGCTGGGCTGATTCCTGGGTGAGGAACGGTCTAATTCGTCGTATGTTATAGAGTGTGAACCTACAGGATCGAGTGACTTCCTTGGGTTAGAAGTACAGGATTGGATTTTTACAGGACTGTGTGTGCACCTTTAAGTTTCCAGTATCTCACTCGCGTGCGCTTTGGGATTTTCTGTTTATTAGATCTAAAAGCTTTTCTTCAATATGGCTGTTGTCTGAGGAGGCAATATAACTCTGTTTTGTACTTTCTACGTCACTTCCCAGCACCTGCGCGGCGCGCGCACACAACACACACACACACACACACACACACACACACACACACACACACACACACACACACACACACACACACACACACACACACACACACACCACGTTACAGCAAAGCGCGGGCTGACTCAGTGAGTAGGCTACAAGCAGAGCAGCACAACAGTGTTCACCCGACCGGCGTTTATCCATCGTGAGTCATGTTGGCAAAACAGTAGCCTCGATACACAGGCTTATGTTTCGTCTAGCAAAACAGAAATGAGATGAGACGTCATGGGATAACTAATACTATCATAGGCTACTATGAGCAGAGCTGCAGAGGGGCTAATGGTTAGCATGTTGCATGCATGATAACAGGGACAATACATAGTGAATGATTACATTGACTTCATGTAAAGATAGTTATTTCGTCTGCTTCATACTGCTTTTACCCTACTGCTATATATTTTTTGTATTCTACTGGCAGTTAGCCTCGGTGACCGGCAGTGTTGTGCCTAAGCTACAAAAGGCTTGCCAGCTACAACCAATTTCAATAGTTATTTGTTTTTGTAGTGCAAAAGCAGTTTGCCTCATCACAAATTATTACTGCATTTGCTAAGTTTACAATAAATGTCAAGTCATTCTGTTTTCTAATTTAAATAATCTGATTTCATTCTAGTCATGGAGTTTCACCATGGACACTTTTTTCGCAGAGATGCTGACTGCATGGCAACTTGATAATTGAATAGAGACATTTAAAGGTAAATAATTTGTATTGAGGCAATGTTGTACTATAAACTATTTTGATATATTTTAAGGAGGCCATATCCAGTTTGATACTAAATTGTCTCTATTTTGACTAGGTAATTAACCACAAAACCCTATAGGCTATGGAGTTATTATACTAGACGTGAGTTAACTCCACACCATTTGTTGCTAAAAAAAATAAAAATAGCAGATATACAAGCTCACAACAGATTGCATTGTGAGCTTGTAGATATTTCTGGCTGCTAATCCTCCCAAAAATGTGGATGATTATGTAAATAATTATTTAAAATTGTAATAATTGTTACTGGCCTACATTTGTAACATTTACTTCTTTCTTTATTTTCATTCTTGATTGATTGATTGATAATTGTATTAGACAATTGGATGCAAATAGTACAGGGTACAGTCAAGCACAGCACCGAAGAAAGACCTTGCAGTCTTGTTCCCATTTGGGTCCCATGCATTCATTCACAGTGACAACAGTGACAACAAACAATACGTTTCTCAAACACACTAAATCTATATCTACAGGTTGGAATATAAATACATTAATAAAACATAAAAAGGGGGGGGGGGGAGCCAATCACCTTCTCTCCCTTTGACCTGATGACAGTGACAGGTGAGTTTTCAGACCCTTTTTAAAGGAAACCAGTGATCTGCTTGTTTTGAGGGAAGGGGGCAGGGCATTCCACACTTGAGTGGCAGTGCTGTGAAATGTGAATTTACCCATATTTGTTCTGAAAATGGGTGGTACCAGATCATTATTTACACTCCCTCTAGTATTATGGCTGTGGGAGTTGATCACCTTTTTGAGGTAATCAGTCAAGTAAATGGGCACTGTGGGCATGGACGGCAGAGCTGCATTTACAATATTGAATGCTAGTCCCATTTTCAGTCTATTAACTCCTATTGTCCTCAACACTGAGCCACACTGATGCTATCAAATTGTGTTGCACAGAGGTGGGTCATGGGCCCTAATCCTAGTAAAAGTCAGATTAGTTTGTTTTGGGAGTTCTGGAGCTTATTTTTTTGTGACATTGAGATGTTGGAATACCAGGAGGTACATACATAGTCAAATAAGGGCTGAATGAGAGCTCCAGCTAGTGTCCTGAGAGCCGTCTTGTTAACAAATGTGGAGATTCTGCCCAAGAATCTTGTTCTTTGATTTACTTTTTTGATCGCTCTTGTTGCCATGCCTTCACCCGTCAGTTTATTGTCAAGGATACAGCCCAGATATGTAACCTCTACTTTGTTAGCTATTACTATGTCATCAATACTGACCTTAAAATCCTTTACAATTAACCTATTAAGGAAATGGTTGGACCCAAAAAGGATGGAATCTGTTTTACCTAAATGCAATGAGAGTTTGTTATCTGTAAGCCAAGTTCGGATATTGGTGAGTTCTGAGCTGAGTGCCTCCTCAACCCGTGTTTTGTGTTCTCCCGAAATCAGGAGTGCTGAGTCGTCTGCAAACAGGAACAATTTACAATTACAGGCAGCACTCATGTCGTTAATATATAATAGAAATAATAGTGGCCCTAGTATGCTTCCTTGGGGCACCCCACAGTTCACTGGGGGAGGACAAGGTTCCCTTTATGTCCACCATTTGTTCTCTTCCCTCAAGGTAGGATTTCATCCAGCGTACTGATGTACTAGTAAATCCTATTGCCTCCAGTTTGTCAAGTAGGATTGAGTGGTTAACAGTGTCAAACGCTTTTTGGAGGTCCAGCATGACCATGCCACAGTACTTGCCCGAATCTACTTCACGCTTGATGTAGTCGTACAATAGGCAGGTGTCAGTGGAGTGGGATGTTCTGAATCCAGACTGGAACTCGAACAGCAGGTTGCGTTCGTTTAGGTAGCTGTTGATCTGTTCATAAATTAATCTCTCTATGACCATAGATGTAGAACTCAGGATGGATACAGGGCGGTATTTCCCAGTATCTAATTTGCTTCCCTTCTTAAATAGGGGGATTACTCGTGCCATCTTCAGTTCCTTTGGGACATAGCATTGGCTGATGGATACATTTGTTATGTGGGCTATGATTGGAGCTATGGAGACAGCAGCGTCTCAGAGGAATCTGCTGGGGATATTATCATAGCCAGTGGCCTTGTTTGGCTGAAGGGCCATGAGTTTTTTCAACACCTCTTCGTTTCCTACTGGTTGTATTGAAAAGGAGTCTTTTTTTTATTTTATTTTTTTATCCCATGCTTTTGTAACCCAGTTTTCTTTTCACCCAGTGCAAATTATCTAATGTAATCCTGGGCGCTACACTTCCTCTGCCAACCTGGGGGGGGGGGGGGGGGGGGCAGCGGACTGACCTCATGCCTCCTTCTATGTGAAAAGGAGTCTTGTTGGGCCCCTAATTTTAAATAGTGGGTTTTGATGTGTTCAGCACCGTACAGGCCTGAATGCGGGGGGAGTTTATTAACCAACTGGGTGGCAATGTTAGTGAAGAAATTATTAAAACTGTTTGCTACAATTTGTTTGTCTGTGATAATGGAGCCGCTTGAAATAATGGAGAAATTTGAGGATTTGGTTTGAAGTTTATTGCTACACCCTAATTTATTTAAAGCCTCCCAGAGTTTTTCAGGATGTTTTTTGTTTGATTCAATGTTCTCATTTATGAAGTTTTTTTTGGCTTTTGAAATTAGGCTTTTTACTACATTGTGTTGCTTTTTGTATTTTTCATGTGATTGATCATTTTTGTTTTTGTTATACTCTGAGTAAACTGTATTTCGTAGCTTGATGGCATTCAATATTTCCCCTTTCATTCAAGGCTCTGTACGGGATTTGACCCTTACCGTTAATTTTTGTCGGGGCAATACTATCCAGAATATCCAAAAAAGTATCTTTGAATCTGGCCATGTTTCATCAACAGATGTGCAATCTAGGATATTTGACCAGTCTATTTTATCAAGAGCTTCTATGAGAGCTTCACTGGTATAATGTTTCATGGATCTGTTTTTGACTGTAGTGTGACAATGAACTGATAAAATATGCAAAATATGATGTTATGGTCGCTTAAACTACTCTCTATTACCCCACTTTTTGTGATTCTGGCCGGGTCTGATGACAGAATCAGGTCAATGGTTGATTGAGAGGCTGGTCTTGTAATGTGTTGTATTAATTGTGTGAGGCTATGCAGGTTACAGAATTTGGTAAATTGTTTGAATGTATTGTTTTTTCGGTGAACACTGGTGTTGAAGTCGCAGAGAATAATTAATTCAGAATAATAATAATAATAAACTTTATTTATATAGCACCTTTCATACATAAATGTAGCTCAAAGTGCTTTACAGAGCAGAAAAGACAAAAAACAAAAAACAGGCATGCAGTTAAAACAATAGGACAATAACGCAGTGTCAAATCAGGAGAAGGCAGTGTTAGAAAGATAAGAACAGATCAAATAAGGCAACAACATTAAAAAATAAGCAGTAATATAATACAGTGAGGACGTGAATAACAAAAAATAAAAGATCACTTAAAAGCAATGTTGTAGAGGTGGGTCTTGAGCTGAGCTTTAAAAATGTCTACAGAGACTGCCTGACGAAGGTGCAGTGGGAGCTTGTTCCATGCCGACGGCCCGTAGAAGCAAAAAGCTGCTTCCCCCTTTTTTAGTTGCCATTTTTATAGGCAAAGCGAGCAGGCCAGCAGTGGAAGACCTTAGGGGCCGGTTTGGGACATATTTAGGCAGGCAGTCATGTAGGTAGGAAGGTGCGAGACCATTTAGAGCTTTATAGACAAGTAAAATAATTTTAAAATCAATCCTAAAACCAACAGGAAGCCAGTGCAGTGATGCCAAAACTGGAGTAATATGTTCTCTCATCTTAGTTCTAGTTACAACTCTAGCTGCTGCATTTTGGACAAGTTGTAGTCTGTCAGTTGTTTTCTTAGGCAGTCCTGAAAAGAGCGCATTGCAGTAGTCAAGCCGAGAAAAAACAAAGGTGTGGATTAGCGTTTTTGCATCGTCCAAGGACAAATAGGCTCTGATTCGTGCAATATATATATAAGGTGAAAAAAGGCAATCTTGGTAACATGATTAATGTGTGAATTAAATTTCAATTCAGAATCAATAATAATGAATGTCCTATTACTTTGATATCCTGTTCAATTAGATCATAAAAATGATTTTGATCGGGTGGTCTGTATATTGCTCCAATTATTAGGGGTTTGGATTTGGGGGAAAATATTTTGACCCAGACAGATTCTGTGTTTATACCTGGTTCCAAGAGCACATTGTTGTTAATATTTGATCTTATATATATGCACACCCCACCCCCTGAGCGATCTCGGTCCTTTCTCATGATAGTGTACCCATGTATCTCAATTTCTGCATCTTGTACAGAGTCATCCAGTTTTGTTTCAGAAAATGAGAGAATGTCCACTTTCCCATTCCCAAACATGTTTCTAACTTCCGATATTTTGGCGGGACATTTTAAGCTATTTATATTTAGGTGTAAGATATGAAGACCTCTAGTGGAGAAGATATTGTCCATTTCATTCATGGAAAAAAGGTCCTTTATCGCCCTCTAGCGTTTCTGCGGGGACGGTGGAGGGAGGAGGAGGGGGGAGAGGGAGAGGGGGTGATGATGACGATGCGTGAAGGTGATTTGGTCCGAGCCCAGAATGGAGAGGTGTAGGGAAAGGGGCGGAACTATTATGCTGGGGGCCGGGACCGGGGGGAAGTCAATTCGTCACAACACTGGACTGAACGATGGACAGTGTTGAGTCTGTTGACAGGTCCAGGGGAGTGTAACGGAGACCGATGGTTAAATTAGCTGCTAAAACTTTGCTACCAAGTTTATTTGGATGCAGCCCATCACTGCTGAAGAAGGACGTGCGGCCCCAGAACAGATTGAAATTGTCAATGTAGTTAAGATTGTGGGTGCGGCAGAGACGGTGTAGCCATGTGTTCAGGCTGGTGATTCTACTGAATCTCTCATCACCACAACGGAAGCGTGGGATGGGACCCGAGATGAAGAAGGATAATCCACTACCTTGGAGGACATCAACAAGGCGTAGAAAGTCGCCTTTTATCTGCTCAGAGCGGCGGAGTCCGGTGTCATATCTTGAATTTCAGAGGAGGAGGTTGATGGAGAGCTTTTGTTTGTTGGACACCAATGCCATTGCAGCGTGTCAAATTCCAGAAACACCACAAGGAACTTGTGAGTTAAAAAAATAGGTTTGATCAGACATTTTTGTACATGCTTCCGCTGCAAAGAAGCCATAGCCGGAGATGCAAAGTCTTTGTTTATTTATTTGAGGGCAGTGCATTCCATGACTAATGCTTCAACATTTTGGCAGTGCTATGAAAACGGTTGCAGGCGGACTTTTGGGTTTGTGCGGTCTTTCAGAAGACACCTTTTGAAAGTCCATCCTGTTGTTCCAGGCCAGCATCATGGCACTGAACAGCATTCCATCTGTAGAGGGCACATCTGTTCCCATAAATGTAGAAATGTATAATACAGAAAATTCTGATCCTGAAGAGGCCTTTGTGCAAAATGAACAGGATGATTACTGGGATGACCTAGAACAAGGTACCATAATGGACAGAGTAGCTGAGTTTTTAGCAACCCTTAAGGCTAAATCAGCACAGACCTACAGTACAGTCCGTTTTGTTGTGCAACATACATCCAGCTTGGTTTCGGACATTGTCGGTTCACTACAGAGGAAGACTTTGTATCTGTTCGAAAGATTTGGTCATAAAGATGATCCCGCGGTACAAGCACTTGCCCATGATTTTGAGGCAGCAGCTAGTCCATTTGAAGGGTTGGAATCTGAATTCAAACAGTTTTAAGTATGTTGTGAAGTCGGGCAACTTCATTGAGCCGGTAGAGGAGATGTTCCCTGGAGGCTCCTTTGTGCAGAGAAGGGCCCCTGCTACTGGGACAGTTAGACAGGTTTTACTGCCAGACGTGTTTTATCGTGTCCCCCTGAAACCTCTGTTGCAAAAAGTGCTCGAGATCCCTGGCATTTTGGATGCCATCTTTGCCTGGCAGCAAAGAGAAGATGGAGTCCTTTCAGACTTCTATGATGGGGAATACTGTAAGCAGCATCCTCTCTTCTCCAACTGTTCCACTTGTATTCTATAATGACGGCTGTGAAACGGTAAATCCACTGGGGGCAAAGGTTGGCGTTCACAAGTTGGGGTTCATTTACATGATGATCAAGAGTTTGCCCCCAGTGTTTTCATCAAAACTCTCAGCACACTTTCTGGTGGCAGGTTACAAAGTGGATGATGCCAAATCGTATCAGGTTGATGCTGTTCTGCGGCCAGTCATAGAGGAACTGAAGGATATTGAGGTCAATGGTATAACTGTCAACACACCTCACTTTAAGGGTGAAATCAGGTTTGCAGTTGCCCAGTTGTGTGGGGACAATCTTGGTTTGAATGGCATACTTGGATTTACAGAGGGCTTCAATGCTAATTATTTCTGTCGCATCTGCAAAGCACAAAAGACTACAACACAGTCACAGACAAAGGCAGATGCAACCCTGATGCGAAATGAGGCAAATTACGCGGCTGATGTTCGTTGTCATAGCTTGTCAGATACTGGTGTTAGCAGGGACAGTATTCTAAATAATTTGTCCTACTTTAATGTGACACACAACAAAGTGTTGGATATCATGCATGACTTGTTGGAAGGGGTGGGTCCATTTGAGCTGAAGTTGGTGCTCGCCTCCTTGATTGAGGACAAACACCTCACACTTGACACACTCAACTTCAGGATAACTGGCTTTTCTGATGTCAAGAACAAGCCATCTGTGATTGGGAAGCAGGAACTTAGATAGCCGTTTAGACAGCTGTGTTATGATGATAACAGAGACCTGGATGAAGGAAAGCACTCCCGGCTTAGCAGTGGAACTAGCCGGCCGCACCGTCTACCGAGCGGATCGCACATCTGACTCTGGTAAGGGAGGAGGAGGCGGCGTGTGCATATATGTGAATAACAGCTGGTGTACAGACACTACTGTTGTTGAAAGACATTGTTGCCCGGATCTAGAGTTTCTAATGATCAAATGCAGACCATTCTTCTTGCCAAGGGAGATGTCGGCAGCTCTTATTATTGCTGTGTATGTCCACCCCCGAGCTAACGCTAAAGTAGCTATGAGCAAACTGCATGACGTCATTAGTAAACAACAGAACAAACACCCGGAGGGTATTTTTATTGTGGCTGGTGATTTCAACCACACAAACCTTAAGACTGTCTTGCCCAAATTCTATAAAAATGTACACATTAAGACCAGGGGAAATAAAATACTGGACCAGGTGTACACAAATGTACCTGGAGCCTATAAGGCATATGCCTCGCCTGAACTTGGGACAGAGACTAAATCTGACCATATGTCTGTTGTCCTGATTCCAGCTTACCAGCCCCGCATCTGCAGATCTAAACCCCAGATCAAGACAGTGCAGAGCTGGACAGAGGAGGACTCATCAGCACTGCAGGACTGCTTTGAGGATACAGTGTGGGAGCTCTTTGAACATCCAGACATTGAGCAGTACACCTCCACTGTACTATCCTACATAAACTTCTGCACTGACAATGTGTGCACAAAAAAGCAGATTAAAATCTTCCCTAACCAGAAACCATGGTTTACCAACGGGGTGCGACTACTGCTCAGAGCCCGGGACACTGCATTTAGATCAGGGGATAGGGAGGCTTATAGCAGAGCCAGAGCAGCCCTGAAAAGAGGCATTAAAAATGCAAAACAAAAATACAAACAGCGTATTGAGGACAACTTCAGAGACAACAACTCCCGCACCATGTGGCAAGGCATCAGACATCTCACAGACTACAAACAGACCTCTGGTTCCCCACCCCTGACAGACCCCACCCTCCCAGACCAGCTCAATGCTTTCTTTGCCAGGTTTGAGAACAGCAGCGATGCAGGTCCAGATATTAACATCACAGAGGGTGGACACCAACTGAGTTTTCAGCCATATCAGGTCAAACAGGTCCTCCAGAACATCAACAACAACAAGGCAGCTGGACCCGACGGTGTTCCAGGCCGAGCACTGAAGGCGTGTGCTGGCCAGCTTGCCGCAGTCTTTGCAGACATCTTCAATCTGTCACTCAAGCAAGCGACTGTCCCGACCTGTCTAAAAGCCACTACCATCATTCCTGTCCCCAAAGCCTCAGCCATCACCTGCATGAACGACTACAGGCCGGTCGCTCTCACGCCGGTGATCATGAAATGCTTTGAGAGACTGGTGCTGGCCAACATCAAATCCTGTATCCCCCCCACCCATGATCAACACCAGTTTGCCTACAAGGCTAACAGATCAACCGATGATGCTGTCACATTAGTGCTACATAAGGCTCTCTCTCACCTGGAGAATTTAGAGAGGAACGCTAACATCTATGTCAGGATGTTGTTTGTTGACTTTAGTTCCGCGTTTAATTCCATCAGCCCCTGTAAACTAGTCATTAAACTGCAGACCCTAGGAATACAACCTCACCTCTGTCTGTGGATAAAGGACTTCCTGACCAACAGGCCCCAAAAGGTCAGGCTAGGTGAACACACATCGTCCACTATCACCCTCAACACCGGCGTCCCTCAAGGATGTGTCCTTAGCCCACTCCTCTACTCTCTTTTCACCAGTGACTGTATCTCACACCACAGCTCCAACACTCTAGTCAAGTTTGCAGACGACACAACCATCGTAGGTCTGATAACAAACAATGACGAGGTGGCATACATAGAAGAGGTCAGTGCACTAGCTGCATGGAGTAAGGACAATGACCTAAACCTGAACTCAAAGAAGACTAAGGAGATAGTCATGGACTTCAGGAGGGCAAAGCCATGTCACAGGGGTCTGAGTATCGGAGGGGAGGAGGTCGAGAGGGTTTCTAGTTTTAAATTTCTTGGAGTGAACATCTCAGAAGACCTGAGCTGGAGCCTTAACACCTCATGTCTGGTCAAGAAGGCCCAGCAACGGCTCTTCTTCCTGAGGAAGCTGAAACGGAATGGACTCCCGCAGAACCTGCTCATCAACTTCTATCGCTCTACCATTGAGAGTATCCTGACCTATGCCTGCACAGCCTGGTACCCCAGCTGCACCGACGTAGAGAGGAAGGACTTACAGCGAGTGGTCAAGACAGCGCAGTGGATCATTGGCTCTCCATTACCACACCTGAGTGACATCTACTCAAGCCGTCTCCACAAGCGAGCCCTAAAGATATCCAAGGACCCCTCACACCCCGGACATCACCTGTTCGAGACCCTTCCATCCGGAAGGCTGAAGGTCATTAAGGCCAGAACCAACCGGCTGTCCAACAGCTTTTTCCCAAAGGCTGTGAAAACACTGCTCAGTTCACATATACGCACGCACACACACACGTGCACAGTGAAAACACTGCTTGGTTCGCATACACGCACACACACTCGCATATGACTGTCCTATCTGGCAAGTGCAATATAGACTATGGGCAAACGCAATATGATATAGTATATGCAATAGCATATGGGCAAGTGCAATAGTATATAGTATATAATATATTCCCCCATGGTCCCCTCCTACTGTTGATGAATTTGCATATGAATTTTATGATTGTGTGGTCCCCTTATTTTATCTTATCATTTTAACAGTGCATTAGAATATTTAATATTTATTAATGGATTGAGATGACTTGACTGGACTGGACTATGATGACGGACTAACAGTTTTATGCCATGAAGTTTTTCCAGGTGGAGCGAAATGCCTTCACGACGGACGACGTACGTCGCGACATATATTTTTCCGTCGCAACGTATATTCGAGTACGTCCTGGCGTAAATATCAATTCGTCCCGGCAGAACGGACTCGTCGCGGCTATATCTACCCGTTTGCGACGTAATATGTTGGCTATTATTTTCCGTCGCGCCAGAACGGGACTCGTCGCAGCTATATCTACCCGTTGTGGCGTGAGCTGGACTCGTCGCGGCAGAACGTGACTCGTCGCGACTATATCTACCCGTTTGCGACGTGCGCCTCGCCGGTCCGGTCTCCAGGCGAGCCTGCGTCCTTCATATATTTTTTTTTCTGCTCTCGTTGGACTTAACTTTAAAAGTCCAATGGAACACCTCTTTGTAACGGGTCGCTGTAGTATAGTGGTCTAATTCCTCGCCTCTCTATTCTTTTTTGCTGAGGACGCTGGTTCAATTCCCGCTCGCGGCAAACCAAAATTATTATATTTTAGACAGACAGACAGACAGACTGCCTGTCTGCCTGCCTGTCTGCCTGCCTAATGTATTGTAAATAATGTATTCATTCCATACGGCAATTTTTTTTTAATATAAAAACTTTTGTCTTTCGCGCGATTCGAACCAGCGTCGTCAGCACCAAAACATTGAGAGGCGAGTGATTAAACCGCTGGACTACAGCGGCCATACGTTACAAAGAAGTGTTTCATTGGACTTATAAAGACAATAGCACCCAGCTGCAGTCTCGCAAGGGGAGGGACCGGAAGTGCTTTTATTTCCGGCTTCCACGTGCACAAGCGCACATACACGCACGCGAAATATAATGCAATATGTAATAATCAGCTCATACATTATAAAGACATTATTGCATTATGAAGTTTTATTACAGTATGAGTCGCCTATGTGGAGGTTCTTAATGTAACACATTATTACATTATAGAAAAATCTATTAAGTTATGTGCTCGTCTTTTAATTACATTATGAGCTGATTATTACATTATGAGGTCAGATGTAGAGTTGCTGGCCGCCTCAGCTCCATATATGGAGATCTAGGTGATCCAGTCTTTTCAATGTATGGCTATCCAGGGTTTGATGAGGTCAGTGTCGGGATCTTATATCATATGGAAACGGCCATATATGGCGGTGTGACGTGTCATGAGGCGTGACCATATATGGAGGCATGACACGAGGCGTGACATGACACACTTACTGACTGACTGACGGGAAATGCAGGTTTTCATAGTAAATTAAATGCATCTGGACATGGTGTGTGTGGGACAGGGGTACGGGGTTATAGCAACTTATTACATTACTTAAATGCCTTGATATCATTATGTTATAATCGACCATATAGGCCTAGCCTATTATTGCATATCATTTTATTATTGTTAGATTTGCATTTCTTCAAATATGCACACTTATACCACCAACTAATAAGCTTTCAATTAAAATATTACCTACAACAAACTACTTCAAACTTTTCCAAACCGACCACGTAATTATGTTTAAGCACAGATGGTACTATATACACCCGGCATTTAAGCGCGCACCAGCAAGTGCGTGTCGTGCACGCGCATTATATTTCGCGTGCGTGTATGTGCGCTTGTGCACGTGGAAGCCGGAAATAAAAGCACTTCCGGTCCCTCCCCTTGCGAGACTGCAGCTGGGTGCTATTGTCTTTATAAGTCCAATGAAACACTTCTTTGTAACGTATGGCCGCTGTAGTCCAGCGGTTTAATCACTCGCCTCTCAATGTTTTGGTGCTGACGACGCTGGTTCGAATCGCGCGAAAGACAAAAGTTTTTATATTAAAAAAAAATTGCCGTATGGAATCAATACATTATTTACAATACATTAGGCAGGCAGACAGGCAGGCAGACAGGCAGTCTGTCTGTCTGTCTGTCTGTCTGTCTGTCTGTCTGTCTGTCTAAAATATAATAATTTTGGTTTGCCGCGAGCGGGAATTGAACCAGCGTCCTCAGCAAAAAAGAATAGAGAGGCGAGGAATTAGACCACTATACTACAGCGACCCGTTACAAAGAGGTGTTCCATTGGACTTTTAAAGTTAAGTCCAACGAGAGCAGAAAAAAAAATATATGAAGGACGCAGGCTCGCCTGGAGACCGGACCGGCGAGGCGCACGTCGCAAACGGGTAGATATAGTCGCGACGAGTCACGTTCTGCCGCGACGAGTCCAGCTCACGCCACAACGGGTAGATATAGCTGCGACGAGTCCCGTTCTGGCGCGACGGAAAATAATAGCCAACATATTACGTCGCAAACGGGTAGATATAGCCGCGACGAGTCCGTTCTGCCGGGACGAATTGATATTTACGCCAGGACGTACTCGAATATACGTTGCGACGGAAAAATATACGTCGCGACGTACGTCGTCCGTCGTGAAGGCATTTCGCTGTCTCTCAGTTTTAGACCCCTCAGTGTTTTTTTCGTTGTCTTTGCGTCCTCTCTTGATACTGTTATATGTTGTGCTGCACTAAACAGAATTTCGTTGTATGTCTCATACAGTGACAATAAAGATCTTATCTTATCTTATCTTATCTTAAACATCCCGGAAGGGCAATGCGTCAGTCTGCATCCCAAACATGGTGTCTTCTCAGGCATCTTCCGTGTATGATTGGGGACTTCATACCAGAAGAGAATAAACACTGGGAGCTCTTGCTCCTCCTCCTGGATTGCATGGAAATAGTTTTTTCTCCATCTCTGACACAAGAAGTTACCGTTTATTTAGCTGCCATCATTGAAGAGCACCACTCTCTTAGTAGGGGAGCCTATCAGTTTCCGTGATTTCGGAATGTAAATTTTTGGAGACATGTATATATTAATTATTGAGGTTACCAGAATGCCAAAAAAACATGTCTCCAATTTTTTATGTCGGGTTTAGCATGTTAATTAGCTATATAATTGCCCAAAACTGAAAATGGCAATAATCTTGCTTCTAGGTAACTTATAAAGGTGATCTAAGAGTCTAAATCCATGTTTGTGATGTCCAGAAATCCATCTGTTACCATTGTGAAGTCATACAACCTTTCCTAATTAGCATAATTAGCATATATTATGCAAAAAACAGGTGAAAATCAGCAAATTGCTGCATTTCTTTTTTTTACTTTTAATGAACTTTTAAAGCTTCTCACAGACTAAGTGTATGTTTACAAGTACAGGAATTATTATCAGCCTATAAATAAATCATGCAACCTTTTGTCTATGTAATAATCACACCGAAACCAGAAATAGCTATATTTCTTTGCTTTAAGTTAATTAATGAACGTGATCTTACAGACAGTGTAAGTATGTTTGCATGTCTAGAAAATATTCTCTTTCCATAACTAGGATATGCAATCTTTCCTTATTAGCGTAATTTGCATATGTATATCCCTCATATAAAATAAATCACAATATAAGAAATGGTCACAGAATTATCACATTGTTTATTCTAATATTTACAGAAAGTTTTGAAAATGCATTTAAATTGAAGGGTCTCCATCTTCGTCATCGTCAATCCCCAACAGATGTGCCTTACTTACATTACCACACACCTCTTCATCTGCCCCACACATGCACATCTCAGAGCAGTTAAAATGTTGGGATCGACAAGAACAATGTGACATGCACTGTGATTTCTTCCAGCCGCATTTGACCAGTTGGGTAATGGTGCCTGGGGCTGGGGGATCCCGTGTTGTGACTGGCACCAGTTGATCTCCCTCAGCCTCCCATCCATATTGAGTTGCTGGTGGCATCTGTGGGTTAGGTACGTGGTCCTGATCCCATACCGTTGCCTGATAATGTGCACGGGCAATGGCTTGATGTAATGCTTCTCGGCTTCTAATTGTTTCTTGGTGAATAACCTCCACCTGAGCTCACCAACGTCCACAAGATTTGTACCGGGCTCGTACAGCTGGCAAACAAATTCTTCAATCTTTTTTTCTGTGTCAGAACTGAGCTTTTTTGTAGTTCCTAAAGTGGCAAGCATTTGCCACTTTAGGAACTACAAAAAAGCTCAGTTCTGACAAAGAAAAATACCAAGAAAAAAACAAAACAAAAAAGATACCACCTCCACAGGACACCTTTTCAGGGCTTGCCAACAAGTTAACTTTCCCTTTCCAGCAAAATGGCCTGTCTGATCAGCTCCAGAGAAGGCATGGAACCCTGGTAAGGCTGAAGTCATCGTTTTACCCAGTGCCTGCACTACTGGCTCCAGTGAGATGACACGTTTTTTGTTCCCCACTCCAGTGATGAAATAGGTGTCCTTGCACAGCTGATGGTACCGTCGGATTGCAAGAACAAAGACATCAGTGTCAGGGGACTCAATGTAGAGGGCTTTCTTAGCAAGATAGACAGTCAGCTCAAATTTGGTGCTGATACCTGACAAGAACTGTTTTTCTGATACCTTCCCTATCTGTGTGTTGTCTTCCACATGATAAGTGGTAGGGGGTTTGCCACCCTGGCGTCGCTTACGTGTGGCCTCCTTCAGTGAGCAATGTCATAGCGGTCAAATACTACATGGATCTCACTATGATCTTTGGTCTTCGTGTCCAGTTTGGCTATGAAGTGGTCAGCCCACTGGGAACACGTCTTGATCCATGGTGGCTTTCCCATTGCCTGTACCAATGCCATTCCATCTATGACAGTTACACTCTTAGCTGGCACGGGACAACTGCCAGTGGCAGCACTCTGGTTCAACACCATCATCAACACCAACGTCACCAGTCCTCTTCTCATTCTGCAGCTCCTCGAGAATGTTCATGAGCTTGCTTTTGTCTGTGCAGGGCCGAAGGTCACCAGTCACTGTAAAGAGGGCACGTGGTTTGGCAGTGAACTCGTGCTGGCCAATGGCTTCTTTGAGGTTGATCTCTGACCGTGATCGAGCAACAATCAGCATTCGAGCAAACAGTGACCTGTCATCCTTCAATTCCACCACCTGCTCAGCGAGCTTGTGCTTCACTACTTTTCCTGCACTCTTCCACATCTTCAGTTGAACCTTTTTCATTCTGGCCCAGACACTGACTTCATTTTTGTTAATGCGCTCTTTCACAAAAGCAACATATTTCTTCTGGCCAATTTCGTCTTGGCTGCATACATCTTTCTCCACGTGGGGTGGCATCACAACTTTTGTGATGATATTGGGTAGGTTTTTGCCATCATATGTTAGAGGATTCAAAGATGACTTGATCACATGCTTCAATCGAAGAAAATACTTTTCCTGCCTTGTCCAGACAGCCATGGACAAGTCATGGTGCTCCTTTCGTGTAGATGTTTGTGTGCCTGCCATCTGGTGCGCTTCTTCAGCAAGTCTACTCAGCTCTGGTGCTGTCAGGAAGAACCTATCCCTATCAATGGCATTCTGAGTAATGCCCACAAGGCCTCCAGTGACCGTCATGATGCAATTGATGTGTTCAAGTGCATGATCCACCCCAATGGCACAGAATGGTATCTTATTCTCATTGACAGTGAAATTACCATCCATAAATTCTTGGTAAATCTCTGGATCTGTGGTCTGCAGGGCCTTCATTTCTGCAAGGTAGTATTTGCGAGTGTATGACTTTCATCCGACGGAGCATTGGTCCGAACGACAACCTACCTCCTCCCTCACCCTAACCCTAACCTCCCCCGGGGCAGACACCTAAACCTAACCGCAACCCTCTCCCGACCCGCAGCGCACCTCGGAGCATTGCTCCTTCGGAGCAATGCTCTGTCGGATGATAGTACGCCTCCCAGTATTTGCATAGCTCATCGAGGGAAGAAAGATGAAGTTCCCAGAGTCCATCGTGGTAGCACGTATGAAAGTGTATATCGGTAACACCATCTTGTTTCTAGTCAAACTCTGCCATGGCCTCCAGGACTTTGTTGGACTCTAGGGTAGCTAGCATTGCCTGCTGCTCCTTTAACACGTCTTGATGAATGTGTTCAATACAGCTTTTGTCAACCAGCTGTGCCGACTCTGTACATGGACCCTTCAGGCTTGGATACTCTCTGAATAATTCTTCCATATAGAGGTCAAACAGGGCTTGAACTGGTGTCATGTGTGCTTCTTGGGCCCTCTTCATGTGCTTCGCTTCTAGGATCTGTCTCGTTGTAGTGGGGCCATGTATATCTGCCTCATTCCAGGCTTCATCAAGCCCACTATCTTTATGGTGTTGCCAGCAGCCCTCAGTGCCGTCATCACAGTATGCATTTCACCCAACCTCAGCACCCACTTACCCTTGCAGTCATCCCTGGTCATCTCTAGTTGCTTTGCACGTTCATACAGGGCCATGTCCAGTGTTATCACAGTCTTCCTGTCAGGGCCCTTAACCATGCAGTTGATCTGTTGTGTCTGCTTCAAGACTGTTATCAGTGTTTGCCATTCATGAGCTGGTGCTGCAATTAAAGGCAAGGCAGTGACCTCTGTCAAAGGCTTCTCGAATGCAACAAGTGAGTTATATGCTGACCAGGTAGGGATATTGTGATGCTTAACCTTGCTGTCATCTGCTGGGTGTTGTGGAGGTTGGACTCCTGTGGCTTGGAATCTTTCAGAAGGCAGCTGGTCATTTTCAGAAGTAGTGTCCATAACTGGAACTTGCTCTTTCCCAGTAGGCTGTGGTGGAACTGCTAAACCCTCAAGTATGTCTTGCTGAGAACCTGATGAGGTTGGCAGGTCATCTGTTGGCATGGTGTCCATGACCTGGACATCCTCATCTTCAATTGTGCGCATGATGAAACGTGAAAGTAGCCAGACCATATCTTGTGCATAGTAGGGTTTGATTCCTTCAAGACCTGTTCCAGGTTTAAAGTCAGCAAAGGTGTTACCAACAATCGTTTGTGTCTTGGGTGCATAGCATGGGACAAAATCTGGAGTAATCATGTTCTTCAGGGAGCAATCTCTTGCTTTCTGGTCAGACAGCCTTAGTGTCGTCCTGGGTGTGTCTGTGGGCGTTTGTTTCTGTTGGTAGAGAGCAGTAGCTGTAGCATGGAGAGTCATTTTACCATCAGGAGTGTCTTCATTGAAATCGCTGTTATCCACAGCAAAATATATGAACTTCCCTTTTGTCATGGTTGCAGGCAAGTATGCTCCCTCTTTTCTGGTCTGTTCCATGACAGTTAGCCAGCTGTGTCTCGACCCTCAGGATCCGATTATAATCAACAGACAGGCCAAAGCCATGAAGGAAATTCAACAAGCTTCTTACTTCTTGTGGACTGGTGCACAGCTATGCCAACAGCTAGCTGCTGTGGGCATTCTAGGTGATGTCTGAATGGTGCATCTTGATATTTTGGCTTGTACATGGCTTGGTTCTTTAACTTGAAACAGTATATAAGGTTCTGGCTTAGACCGAGGACATCTCTGTGGACACCAGCTGAGCGCACCGTTTCTGGTTTGATGTTTGTATTTGGTCCTTCCACTACCCAGCGGATAAAGGTATAGACTATTTTAGGGACATGGCTTTCAGCATCATCAGTATTCAGTTCTCCATTAAATTTCCATGGGTGTTTTGTCTGAGCAGCAATGGCATCTCGCAGAAATGAGGCACTATCAAACAGTTGCTGAATGTTATCTTCAACCGTCTTTTTCAATGCATCGTCCACAGTTTCATCACACTCTGGATAAACATACACGTTCAGGCTCATTGCGACGTTTTGCTTTTGTGAATTGGACATTGTCAATGTGAGAGGTGATTTTCTCCTTGATAGCTTGTTTCGATGGATGTACATTGTGCACACCATTAGATTCAAGGATCCTGTAGTAGACAGACTGCAGTTCTGTCAGGGTGAGGATATCTCTGGCCTTGAGTCTAGAGTGAACTAGGCTGATAAACTCAATGGGGTCGATTTAGGACTTCTATTTTACTTACTTCTATATTACTAATCTAATTACAGTATTATGATCTGGGGGCGTGTAGTATGTCATATTGCAATTTTGGGCATGTTAAGAAGCGCTTTTGACACCCCGCGGAGTGCGCAAAACGGCCTTGAATTAGTCATGGGTGTGTTTAAGGCGTGTTTGAGACGTACCCAATCAACATGTCCGTACTATTCTCTTTACCAGTCAGCTGATGTCACATACGGAATGCGCACTTTGGGGATCGTGGTATGACATTTCTTCAGGCTGGCACCATAGAAGACATGACATGCCTTTGTCACATTTGGGTTAATTATTCCTATTGCACTGCATGCTGTCACCTTTATGCCTCAAAAGAACAGACCCATCTTTCAGATCGGAATGGAATTGCGAGTAGATAGCAGCATATTGGCAAATTGGCAATTCATTAATTAATTCGATAACGATAGAACCATGTACCATACAGCGAATGAAAGCAAGATTCCTAAGGAATATGGAGATTTTTACATTTAATAAAACGGTTGAGAAATGAGAGAACCATGAGTGTTTATAGGCTAATATCAACGTTTTTTTATGAAAGACCAAACGGGCTGTGAACTTGAAGAGCTCAATCACCATCCCGACACGGAAGAAATATAGCCTAGTGCATGCATGTATATGCACTGTTGCACTTGCACACAGTAGCCTACACACGCTCTTTATTTGTTTCTATTGAAAAACACCAGTAAAATAACGTTTATTATATTTTATTTCATTCAAGTCACGACGAAGGAATGAGTTGAATGCGTGCTGCGTAATGCTGTGGCCCCGATGGTATGGTCTTCGCTGAGTTCGCTCGTAGCATTTTATTGAAGAAGACTTGAATCGGGTGTGATACAGCATATGAAAGCACATTTCCAACGGATTATGGAGATGTTTTTATTTATTTTTAAGGTTGAGAAATGAAAGAATTATGGCCGTTTCTAATCTCAACATTTTTTTAAAAAAGACGCAAAACTGCCATGTCTCATAGAAACAAGTAAATAGGTCTATAAAAATAAGCGCATATAACAGGGGTCTGTAACCTATTTTAAATGAAGTGCCATGTTTTTATTTTCTAAATAGTGAGTCTGCCATATCCAGATTAATTTGAATGACACCACATTAAAATAAAAAAACATATTTTGATTGTCCACAAATATAAAGTTCTTCCTTCTTTTTAAATATGTTCTTGCACATTGTTATAATGATCATTATATATCCCCCTGCAGTCAGAGTTCATAGTTTTAATGAATGAATGTGATGCATTGTGAGCTGGTATAGATCTGCTATTTTCAAAAGTAATCTTTTTATTTAATTTTTGGATTAGCTGTCCTTAGTTGGGCAAATGCATTCATCTGGGGATCATTGACATCGGAATGTGCTGTGTGAGGATCACTGGTTTAAACAACATTAGGAGAAAAGCCCAAATAACCACTTTAGAAACAAGAAAAACAACTACACAGAAAGCAACTTTACAGAAAAATAAGCCGCTTATAATAAACAGACATGGCAACACTCTACCAGCTTCCCAGAGCCGCTCAAGTGTCAAATCAAACAGTGCTTTTTGCGTTTATGAGGTGGTCAGACCCACGTCTAATCGTTATGCGCTGAGTGTCTTTAGGTCAAGGGGCTTAATAGCAAATTGCGCAAAGCGAAAATAATTAACATATGGACACTCCCACAATGCTAAAATATTCAGGACCGCGGTAAGCCATAATGTGTGTGCGTTCAACACGGGTCAGTGCGTTCAACACGGGCCGATATGCCTTTCATAATACGAATGTGCGCAGAGCGAGGCCAATTTATGTATTTCCATTGGTAAAACGCACCTTCAAAATCTACCCAAATGTCTGAGGCTACAATTCTTCTTGCTTTGGAAGTTCCTTGGTTTCATCAGATCTCTTTTTAACCCTTTGGACATTCTTCACCCAGCACTGGAGGTGATACTTGACATCAATTGCACGTGCATCATCAGAACTGATAGCAGAATTCAGCTGCACTTTCCACTGCTGGTTGTTGCTCTCTTGGACAGCTTCTCTCAGCTGTTTGCCTGCACTGAATGAGGTAACCTCATGAAGACGGTGTTTTGTCTCCGTCTGACAAAAGAAGCACCGGTCTGCACTGGCCACAGCTGCTGATGAACGGGTGTACCGGGTCTCAATGGAGGTGGATGGATTCAATTCAGCTGCAGGTGTAAAGGATGGCCGTCCAACCTTTTTCTGAAGAAGCTGACTCTTACCTTCTTTACACGCTTTACCAAAGTGAGCCTTTGCACGCTTCGGGTGTTCATTATTGCATGTGAATCCATAGCAATTCCTGTGCCATGAAGCTTTCTTTTGTTGAAGATCTTCTGCACTGTAAGGTTGTAGTCAAACGCTGATCTGTTTGTATTCAGCATTACCATACTGTCCTCTCTCGTGGACAAAATGAAGAAATTTGGAATATGCCTCCAATGATGGTTCTTTCACCAGACCATCCTTATCTTTGCTCTGACACTGGATGCATAGCATTTACTTCTTCTGTATTGGATAGGCTCTGTGCCATCTTGGTATTTATGAGGGCATCACATCTGCAACACAAACAAATGTCACTATATATGTGTAATTCTTATCAATAATTCCTTAATCATATCATGCACAGACTAAGCAATATTAGTTAGTTACTGAGAAGCCAGCTGCTCCATCTTAAAATGACCTGGTGCTTTCCAACTATGAAATGAGAAT
Organism: Protomyctophum parallelum; assembly: GCF_964188405.1. Lineage (NCBI taxonomy): Eukaryota > Metazoa > Chordata > Actinopteri > Myctophiformes > Myctophidae > Protomyctophum > Protomyctophum parallelum. The sequence goes on from NC_139697.1 coordinate 53,422,959, forward strand.
TAGCAAATTAGCTAGCACTGCATTGGTTCATAAAATGGATTGTTGACAAATGCTGTTTCTCACTAGCTACTAAAGTAAGCAAAAAAGCACTTATGTACGATATTGAGAGCACTGACTGTTCGTATGACATTGAAATCAAAACTTGTTTTCACAGAATGGGATTGTTGTTTTTACTCTCTTTCACACTGTGGGAAAAATGATTCCACACACTGTCAACTTGCAAAAAAGGGAATAATTATATATGTAATATAATAATATTATCATCAATGTTTCAGTCTATGATACCTTCATTAGGACTATAAATTGAGAACACATGACACACCCTAACAGAAATGTATTTCCTAGTAAATTGTAAAGTAGCTTACCTGTATTTAGATGAGAAGTGGCCTGTCTTGCAGTGGTACCAACAGTGAGAAATATTTCCTGTATCCACTCCGTAATTCAGATTGTTCATTTATACAATGTACTACAGTTTAATGCAGACCAGAAACACCTTATCCTCGGTTAGTCACTGGTGATGTTTCCAAGCAGCACCACTCAGGTGTTTTCAATAACTCTGATTAGCTTTATATGCACAGTTGCATGACTTAATTGCAAGAGTTTAAAGGAGCTATAACATAAAATTCAACTTTTTTAATTTTGTATGTGTTTTTTTGGCTCCCCTATGTATTTTCTATCTCCACAAAGACTCATTTTTGAACAATTAGTCATTCTCAAGCTACATGGGATTTTATGTAAATTGCATGTAGCCTATAGACGGCTCGTTTGATTCGGCCCTCATATTTACGTCACGAATGCAGCCCTGTTTTGCATAATCCCCGCCCTCTTCAGAACTCCCCCGCCCCTCAGCTGTCTGCCTGAGAAAAACTTTTGTTGTTGACAATCATTACTGCCTGGATGTACGCGACTAAAACATGTCTAAACCTAAGAGTAAATCATCTGTAAGGATTCATAAATGTGCAGTTATAGACTGTATCAACCCAAGCATTAACACGCATACAATTCCTTCCCAAGAAGACACAAAAGCGGTATGGCTTAATTTTATTTTTAATGGAAGCGTTCCTTCCGACATCAAGCCAAATCTGTTTGTGTGTCAAAATCACTTTACGGTGGATTCTTATGAAAATTTGGGGATGCATGCGGCTGGTTTCGCAGCAACCAGGCGTTTGAAGCGGGGATCAATACCAACAATCCGCCGTTTAAATGTAAGTACTTTATAATATTTCCTATGTTAACTTTGTGTGATGTTTTGTAGTGATAATTCGACACTGTTTTGTGTCCGTCTTAGCCCTGGTACAGTCCCGTCCGTCTGTGTTGGAGATAGCATAAACGTCGCATCACTCTCTTAAACTTACATTGAGATTGAGCTAACTGTTACGTTTTGTTTTTCTGTGTACTGTTCAGTACATAAATGTTGGCATGGTGCTGCTAGCCCTACTGTAGCAAGCACTGGACCAGGGCTAGCCCTACTGTCCGTCTTTGGCTAATGGCTATAGGGTCTCCTGGGTCGGGTCTGTCTTTCAGATCGACTCCAGGATAGTATATAGCACTGTCACCGTGATTATTCATTCCTTTCTTCTTTGGAAATGTAAATTGTAAACACACGAAGTCATTGCTTCAAAGCATGACGGTAAAGCCTGATCACCCCATGTGCATTCCTTGCTATTGTCTTTAATCTCTCCTCAAAGTGCTAGTGTGGCACCCTGTGCAGACCCTAATCTCTGCATTTATTTGTTTTTTTACATAGAAACTATTTTAGCAATTGTCCCACATACGTCTAATATATTTTAGTTACTCCGTATATATTCGTTTTTTATTCCCATAAATACAGAATGAAAATGTCATTATTGGCTGTTTTTATACTACAGGTGGCAACAATTTCACAGGAGTCTCAGCCACCCGCATCAGGTGCATTGCTGAGAAGAATGGAAAACTTTAGTTCACAGACTAAGCCTGACACACGGACATATGGCACACAGCTGTCATTGAGGAAACCAAATTTTCGCAGCATTGGTAGGTTACCATTATATCATGTCATCTGCAATTCAATTTAGGCAATACACGGACGCAATTCAGGTTGCTTTACAGTAAGGACAACACTAGGTAATGCATAAAATGCATATACATAAGATGGGAACTACCTGCTATAGGATGGCAGGTACATAACATGTTGTCTACAGGGGTACTTGAGGGAGTTCCAGGGGGGACCCAGCTAAATGATAATTTGGAACCAAATGGACCCTTATGGGGTCTGTAACTCTGAGAGTGCACAAATGGAACCAAATGCACCCTAATGGGTCCATTTGGTTCCATTTGTACACTCTGAGAGTTAAATTAGCATAGCTTTTACTATATAAATTAGGGGTCCCAGAGATAGAAATGCTATTAAATAGGGGTCCGTAGACTAATGCATGTCAAACTGGGGGGTCCTTGAAATTAAACGGGTTGAAAATCACTGCTAGAGCCATAAAAATCTTCTCTTATGGGGGTCCATGGCATATATTTTCAAATGGGGGTCTGTGGGCTAATTAGTGTCAATTTGGGGGTCCTTTTGGGAACCTTTACATTTTAGCCGTTGTATATATATTTCTTGTATGGTCGTTGAGCCTAGGGCTATGATCTATATTAGATAGTACAAATGTATTTGTTTGTGTCTTTCAGCTACACAGACAGATTCTGGTTGGTCTCCATCACCTCCTCCCAACACAGTGGAATGTGGTGTGAACACAGAGCAGACAGGCAGCATCTCACCACCACATTTCCGCTCAACGCCATGTAAGAGGCGTAGATTAGATCCCGTGGAAGAAGATGATGAGGACACAATTGAGTCTACTAGTATGGTGGTTGAAGAGTCTGGTTCTGAATACAACCCTGACGAGTCCCTACAGTTCTTGCAAGATAGCCAAGATGTGTTGTGAGTAACATACTGTATAGGCATCAAATGTTTCTAAACAGCAGCTGCCATATCTACATAGGAGAGAAACATGTGTACTGAAAAAAACAATAATAACAAGTATTTATACCAAAAAGGTACACATTATGTATGCAGCTGTATTCGATGTATTACCATGTTTTTGTTCTGGCTTTCTGTAAATCGCTCTGGATTAAGAGCCTAAATTGTAAAGTAGGTGAAGGCATTTTTTTTTATCCCATGACCAAACCATGAATACAAAAGACTAAGGCTAGCCATTTCAAAACTATCAAGCGTCAAGCAACTTGTTGTGAGCTTGAAGATGTGCTTAATTTTTTAACCTTGACAAAATAGTTGAATTAATTCAATGATCAAAGGTCATTTCTAAGGTTTGTATGTGGACAAAGGTGTAATTGATAGGGACATTACTGGTATGACTGAGTGTGAACAGTAATTTTAAGGCCTATAAACATGTTTATTGTCTTTTCTTTCTTCAGAGATGTACAGCCCATTCCAGCTCACAAGGAAAAGAAATACATCATTTTTGAGTCCAAACTTATGGAGCTGTTCCAGACTTGTTCTGTGTGCCGGGGGGCATTGGTGGTTTCTTTGAGAAACAAGGGGACCCTACTGAAAGTGTCCTATGAGTGCAGCTACTGTGACTCAAAAAAATCATGGGAGAGTCAGCCAATCATTGGATCAACTCCAGCCGGAAATGTCCAACTGTCTGCAGCAGTGTACCTGTCCGGTGCATCGTATGTGAAGCTGGAAAAGGTACCCCCCCCCCCCCCCCCCCAAAGTAGCCCAAAGTACTACTTCTGCATTAAACGGTCTTAGGGAACTCCTATGAAAACATCTGACTGAATATTTGGAATCAGCATGAATTTACACATGTGGAGATATCAAACAGTACAGCTGTATGTCAATTAGAAGTCAGGCAAGTCATAATATAATTATTTACAGACACACATCACATTATTTCAACACAATATATATATATATGGTTGAACCCCAATACATATTATACAAATATATATATGCGTGGTTCAAAGGCATAATACGTGAGCAGTTTTATTCAAATTGTTCGCTTTCCATTGGATAATATCAGAGAGGCCAACTCTGATATTGAGTGTCCCTTTGTGTCATGCCGATCACTTATCAGCATCCTGCATTCCAATGGGCAATAAAACTCACATTACTTAGGGGTCCTGGTTCAGCCTTCTCTAGGAATGTTTGTTTAGGTTGGTGAGGGGGGGGGGTTTCTGTACCGTGCCTGTAATGTGTTACACTACGTTAGTACATTCATTTGGCTTTGACATTTGCGGAACTAAATTTTGATTAATTTGTGTCCTACAGATCTGTAAAGCAATGAATTTGCAGATTCACACATACATTACCTTTCGGCGCCATGCAAAAGGGATGATTGAGCCAGCCATTGTACACACCTGGAGAAACTCCCAGAATGACCTGCTCCAGGAACAAAGGCCAGAAAGTGGCGTCATACTAGGAGGAGACATGAGGGCTGACAGTCCCGGTAACATAACCTTTTGACATTGCAATGTTTGTGGTCTTTTCTGTGGCTATAAATAGCACTGTATTTGAAAAACTACAAATTAATAGTTTTTAGATTACATTAACAATGCATTCATACATGATTTGCTTTTTTCATAGGCCATTGTGCAAAATATGGCAGCTACACCATGATGGATTTGGATAAAGACAAAATCATAGATCTCCAATTAGTTCAGGTGAGTGTAAAAGAATGACCTCCCGGTATGTTATACTTCTCTTCCATAAATGTTATACCCTTCATTGAAATCAACCCCTTAATTTGTATATAGAGCAATGAAGTTGGGGGGAGCTATCACATGGAGCTAGAAGGCCTGAAGAGAAGCCTAAAATTCTTGGACGATCGTGGGATGACAGTGAACTGCATTGTTACTGATCGTCACCCTCAGATCCAAAAGTACCTGAGGGAGGAAGCAAAAATCACGCAATTCTATGATGTGTGGCATGTGGAGAAAGGTATATTTCCCTATGATGTATAAATGTCTTCTTATAATTGTGCAATCATTTTATGAAGAACTAAAACCTTTATATATACACACCAGTATTTGCTTTTACTGATTGAAACAAAAACCAGTAAAATAACAGATCTAAATAGCTACGTAATAATATGTGATGCTCATGTGACTATTCTACATTTTAGGTCTATCAAAGAAACTGGAGCCGATGTGCAAAAAAAAGGAGTTTGTAAAATTACGTCCATGGATCCAAAGCATACGCAGACACATGTACTGGACTGCAAAGACATCAGACACGGCAGACATTAGAGCAGCCAAATGGCGGGCCATGGTGAACCATGCTTGTAACATACACACACACAAGGATGAACCACTTTTCCCAAAGTGCCCGCATCCCCCACGTCTTACAAGGGACAAGAAGAAATGGCTTACACCAGGTGTGTTTAGAATATTATGGATATAAACTTCTGCAGATAATTAAACAGAATCAAGCTTATTATGTCATTTTAAAATGTTTGATTGGAATAATTACATTTCTTATGTTATGTTCATCAATTTTAGGGAGTCCACTTGTTTACAAACTGGACAAGCTGTTGTACAGCAAGAGACTGATGAAGGACGTGGAGAAACTAAGCCCACACCACCAGACCTCTTCTCTGGAAAGTTACCACAGTGTCGTCATCAAATTTGCACCCAAGAGCGTCGCATTCAAATACATCGGAATGCTTTGCAGGTAAATTGATGTGAAAAAATAAAAATAGGGAACCTATTTTTTTTTATCTGACCTATGTTTTACTTTGAATCTCAAATCTGCTTACAGACTCTACCTTGCTGGACTTCATTATAATGAAAATGCAGGCCGGCCTCAGAAGATTGGTCAAGATGGAAAGCCCCAATGGAAGCTGGCCTTCCCCAAAGCCAGAAAAGGAGAATGCAGAGCGAGGCCAATCAAGGTTGATGCCACATTTGGTACGAATTTTTATTCCAAATATAATTATTTATAAAAAAGTACAATAAAGTGCAACTCGAATTACAGAACATACAGTACAGTGCTTAAAAAAAAAAATATATATATATATATATATATATATATAACACTAGCAGCACTTGCCGTGCAAGGTCAACTACAAACTCGAAGAAATGTAAACAAAATCCTTTGGACTCAAACAGCATGACATATCAAAATATAAAATGTACAGTGCTGTCATAAGAGGAAAAAATAAAACTATTACACTGCACTCCACTAGCAGCACTTGCCGTGCAAGGTCAACTACAAGTTGTTACGAACTTGAGTGAATGAAAGTAACACCATGAAATGTAAACAAAATTATTTCGCCTCTAGCACACAAGAAAAATGGCATTACAAACTTGTACAGTGTCAAGAAACTCAAATAACAAAAATAAAATGTGCCATGCAAGGAACAAAAGTTAGAAAAAAAAAGTAATAAACAAATTGCCTTTGACTCAGCAGCAGGGCATACAAATATAAACAAGAATGGCCTTACAAACTTGTATAATAAACAAAAAGCAAATGATTTTATTCTCCCCATACAGGTTATGTGACAGGCTTGATGGACCTCATCTTTGACAAGGTCCTTCTGCAGCCAGAGCCAAATCCTTATGTGGAAGCGGTGAGGGAAATTGTGATACCTGAAGACCTGAATGCTGCATATGACCACCCAGACAGGCAGGAGGTCATCGACGCCTATGTGTCGAGGTTTAATCGAGGGCATGCGCTCTGAACCCTACGTACAGGCCCTGGTCATCAGGGTATTCATTCCGGATGCGGGTGACGGCACAGGAAGGCAGAGGCACTCGAACTCCACGTCCCAATAAGCCGAAAACCCAACTCACAAACATTCGATATGCCAGATACCTGTAACGCCTGTAACGACAGAATGGGGAAAAAGGGACTTATTTTTATTTTGTATGCATGTCAACCCCCTACCCCTACTGAGGGGATTAAACATTGCTGCTGACTGACTGTGCACATTAATACTATATATATAAGTTGTTTGTGATTGCTTGTCTTGTATTTTAAATTGAGTAGATAATAAAACTTTATAGTAATAATTGGTTATTGTCATTGACTTGACTCTTATGGTAATAGCATTTTAATTAGATTTACTGGAATCACTGATTACATTACTGGATAAATGTTTACATTTCAGAGCTACATAATATGTATGTTGGAATGAAGTTTGCGTTCTCATTTCAAATGCCAGTGTCGTATATGGCCTCAATAATTCGTCATGCTATAACCAAATGGCACATAATTATTCTACTACACTACACTCTGGGCTAAGTCTGCAGTCACTCTGGTCTATGCAAGGCCTGCCTTTGTCATTCAAAAGCAGGGTCTAGCCATCCTAGATAGTAAGTGGCTTGGCTGGTCAGGGGTGATAGGAAGGTAGCATGCTCTATTGTTTCCACCAAGAGGCCAGTCTCATACGTCACTCTATCTGCATATCAATGACATTCGTATGTAAAAATACCGTCTGTCCTGCCAGGAACACCTCTGTTGTAGACCACATATATATGGCTGTAAATACAATGTTGAGTTAAGCTTGTGGGGGCAGCCTGCCCGGACGGTCAGCTCTAGGGCTCCGCGGCTCAACTCAAGGGCCGCGGAAAGCCCTCTGTCTTTGTCTGACTTACTGCAAATAAATACATCGATGGATCTTCAGTTCACCTCTCTCTGCTTGTTTCCTTTCATCCGACCGCCTGAGACTTTGATGCAGACTCTTCGTCCTTATTTTGTCTATTTTAGTCAAGTTAGATAGTGTACTTGAAGTAAGAATATTTACTTCAGTTGGAGCCTGAAACAAACTGCTTTATGGTGTTAGAGATAACTGAAATTCAGGATCAGGACCACACCTCCGATGCAGCTACCTCCACCTCCTATCAGCCACCTCCAATCAAGCCACCTCCACCCATATATAACCAACCCATCCAACCCCTGGTTCTCCCCCCGTTCTCGCTTTCGTCGCGAGAACACGCAACGGCAACGCCAACTCAACAACAGAAATACATGACAGTGCAGTGACATACTACTCGGCCGGCGGCTCATTCATCTCACCTCAAGCCGGTTCCTCCTTCTACCCATCAGTCGTAGCTTTCAGATTAAGTTCCAGGTCAGGTATAGATACATCCATGGAAGGAATGCGTTCTCCCCGTTCCCGTCATCTGCCACGGCCGTTCCAACGTCGGCGCTCCAAACAGTCCTTACTCCTCGCATGGTTCGTATGATCGCGTCTTCCCCTCGCATGGTTCTCATCGTCATTCGTTTGTCAGTTCGATTGATTGATCGGCGGACAGCACGCAGATGTCCCCATTCACCGCGGATCGCGCGCCAGCGATTGTTATCGTAACTATTGTCTTGTGATTCAGCGGACCATGACACAGGTTAAAACAACTTCTTTACTTTCAAACTCAGAGCATGATAACAACAACACAGCAACATCCCACACTCATGTTGTATATCAGACCGAAGTACTAGATCCCAGATAATCCCCCCAATCATCACAAGGCAACACAGGAACATGCAACGAGCGCAGCACCATCAAACAGCTGTCAGTGAGACTAACACTTAAGAGAAAGACAAGGGATTCGATTTCACTTAGAAGTTAAGTTTCTTTCACTTCATTTGGTCGCGGCCGTAGTCCTGCTCTTCCGGGCGTCATTCCCACCATCACACGAAATACTACAATTGCACGTCGCGATGTACACGCCCCCGTTAAAGGGACAGTTCACCCAGCACAGGGAAAGCTTGTAAAAGCAGCATTTATTGATTGATCGAAATATTTATTAACAGCTTGCAGAATTCAACCAATTCATCAAACGGTCGTTGCACTTCACACTCATTCGCCCAACAGGGATTCGTTCGGCCCACGTTATGTGCTCGACTTGCACCTCAAATTAAAATAAACTAAATCAATTAAAATAAAATCAATTAAACGTAATTAAAAGCAAACACATAAATGGTGGTGTCATCGGCACCGGATCTCCAGCACCCCCCGCAGCTGCAGCGGTCGGGGTTCAGGCTTAACTCAAGTTTCTACTAAAGACCCGTTTTTCTTTCACCATCATCGCCAAATATCGTCGAAGGGAACTGTCAGGCCTCCATTTCCGGTGACAGTACGTAATACCCTCTTCTTCCCCCCGAGCCCATTCCTGTTTTGCAGGTATCACAGTCGGGCACCGAGATGCCGGCGCCCCCTACTGTCCGCAGAGGCCGTCATCAGCCAGCCTCAGCAGAGACGGCCGGCACCGAGATGCCGGCGCCCCCTATTGACCACAGAGGCCACAGACATCAGCCAGCCCAGCAGGGACCGCCGGCACCGAGATTCCGGCGCCCCCTACCGTTCACAGAAGGCAACATCAGTCAGCCTCAGCAGAGACGGCCGGCAACGAGATGCGGCGCCCTCTACTGCCCGCAGAGGCCACAGACGTCAGCCAGCCCCAACAAGGGCCGCCGGCACCGAGACGCCAGCGCCCCCTACCGTCCGCCGAGACCGACATCAGCCAGCCCCAGTAGGGTTCACCGGCACCAAGATTCCGGTGCCCCTATTGACCACAGAGGCCGACACCAGCCAGCCTCAGCAGGGACTGCCGGCACCGAGACGCCGGCGCCCCCTACTGCCCACAGAGGCCGCAGACAGCCATCAGCCCCGGCGAGGGTCGCCGGCACCGAGATGCCGGCGCCCCCTGCCCCCATCCCAGTCTACACAGGCAGTTCGCTACAGTACGGGGAGCCAGGCACCGAGACGCCAGCGCCCCTCGTCCTCACCTCAGGCACCAAGATGCCACCACCCCCGGTCCTCATCTCAGGCACCGAGACGCCAGTACCCCTCGTCCTCATCTCAGGCACCGAGACGCCAGTACCCCTCGTCCTCATCTCAGGCACCGAGACGCCAGTACCCCTCGTCCTCATCTCAGGCACCGAGACGCCAGTACCCCTCGTCCTCATCTCAGGCACCGAGACGCCAGTACCCCTCGTCCTCATCTCAGGCACCGAGACGCCAGTACCCCTCGTCCTCATCTCAGGCACCGAGACGCCACCACCCCTCGTCCTCATATCAGGCACCGAGATGCCACCACCCCTCGTCCTCATATCAGGCACCGAGATGCCACCACCCCTCGTCCTCCCAGGCACCGAGATGCCACCACCCCTCGTCCTCTCAGGCACCGAGATGCCAGCACCCCTCGTCCTCTCAGGCACCGAGATGCCACCACCCCTCGTCCTCATCTCAGGCACAGAGATGCCACCACCCCTCGTCCTCATCTCAGGCACAGAGATGCCACCACCCCTCGTCCTCATCTCAGGCACAGAGATGCCACCACCCTCGTCCTCATCTCAGGCACCGAGATGCCAGCACCCCTCGTCCTCATCCCAGGCACCGAGATGCCAGCACCCCTCATCCTCATCTCATGCACCGAGATGCCACTACCCCCCGCCGTCCATCCCAGTCTACAGAAGCAGTCCACAGCACGGGAAGTCAGGCACCGAGATGCCACTGCCCCCTGCCGTTCATCTCAGCCCCCGGCCCAGAGTTCCTCCCCCCCTGGCACAGCGCCGTCTCCCTCCTCCCAGCCAGCGTCGTCTCCTCGGCACAGCGTGCCTCAACCCACCCAACCAGTGTCGTCTCCTCGGCACAGCGTGCCTCAACCCACCCAACCAGTGTCGTCTCCTCGGCACAGCGTGCCTCTCCTCCCAACCAGCGTTGTCTCCTCGGCACAGCGTGCCTCTACCCCCAGCCAGTGTCGTCTCCTCGGCACAGCGTGCCTCTCCTCCCAACCAGCGTTGTCTCCTCGGCACAGCGTGCCTCTACCCCCAGCCAGTGTCGTCTCCTCGGCACAGCGCGCCTCTCCTCCCAATCAGCGTCGTCTCCTCGGCACAGCGTGCCTCTCCCCCCAGCCAGCGTCGTCTCCTCGGCACAGCGTGCCCTCCCCCGGGCCAGCGTCGTCTCCTCGGCACAGCGTGCCTCTCCTCCCAACCAGCGTTGTCTCCTCGGCACAGCGTGCCTCTACCCCCAGCCAGTGTCGTCTCCTCGGCACAGCGTGCCCGTCCTCCCAGCCAGTGTCGTCTCCCTCGGAACAGCGTGCCCGTCCTCCCAGGCAGTGTCGTCTCCTCGGCACAGCGTGCCTCTACCCCCAGCCAGTGTCGTCTCCTCGGCACAGCGTGCCTCTACCCCCAGCCAGTGTCGTCTCCTCGGCACAGCATGCCTCTACCCCCAACCAAGAAGAAAAGGAAAGAAGAGAAAGAAAAAAGAAGAGGAAAACAAAAAAGAAAGAAAGGAAAAGCCAACGTCGTCTCCTTCGGCTCAGCGTGCCTCTCCCCCCAGCCAGCATCGTCTCCCTCGGCACAGCGTGCCTCTCCTCCCAGCCAGCATCGTCTCCTCGGCACAGCGTGCCTCTCCTCCCAGCTGTTATGAATAATTGCTTACTGATTCTAATCTAAGTACTTGGACCCTCGTCTGGTTCTGGTGTGTGACGACCCGGTTGACATTTCCATGGTTCGGACAGACGGACATACGGGCAGGCCTGCTCCGGGAGAGAGATTAACATGACACGGAGACTTGGTCACATCAATACAATCACAAGGTTTATTGTCTTACAGGATCATATATATGCTTGCATACTTCGTGTCCTACTGACGTCACTGACTAGACATCACAATCACTGCTGCAGCACGCGGCCTTCAGCGTGCCCCTAACAGACCTAGGGAATGTTACAGTTCAGGCAGTGCACCATACATATAAGTACATTGCATATTCACGTACAAGTACCAAGTATCATTACACAGCATGCTGTATTACAACAGCCCACTCTTATGTCCTTAACGAGGACATCAATCAATCAATCAAATGCTGTGGTTATAGTGCGGAAAAGTGTACAATCACGTATTGATACCGAAAAACCTGGACTTCCGCCAGGGAAAATTGCATCAAGCCTCTCTTAATATGATCTCTTTACTTAATCAATAATCATTGATCAATCTCTGAGCAAGCACGCGCACGCCACCTGATTGTACACGAAATACAGAGGGAGAGAGATAGCAGAAACACAGGAAGAAAAGAGGGGAAGAACAATATATAATATATCTGTACAATATATACACAATTTGAAAATACTAAGGAAAGTTGGGACTGGAACAAGGAAGATGGAATATGGGGATAGGAAAGGGTACATTATAATATCACATTAATGTAATATCACTTCACTGATCATTTAAACTTAACATTACCTCGTGTCTAATTTCAACACTTCCCGGAACAGTCCCTTATAATCTATTCTTGATTAGCAGAACGCTCTCGGAGCAGTATGTTATGACTCCGTCCTCAGTTATGCCTTATCAGGCCATGTTGTTGCTCTGTCTGGAATGAAAGTACAGCATGTCTAACTGGATTACATCAGGCAGGACTACACTAGCCTACCTTTACCTAAGGGAAACAATTGCCTTACTACTTGACATTTCTGACATTTATACCTGACGTTTCTCACCACTCTTTTATACCGCACCACTCCGGAGGCCCTGCGTGAGTGTCATGTAGTGACAGTGTATAATAACAGCAAAGAAACACATGTTTTACATTGAGACACAAGAAACAAGCCACCAGTCATTAAACCAATAAAAAGAAAATGTTGCAAACCGTCCAAGCACCGAAACATTAAAATAAAATATTCCAAACGTCCAGGACCCTATTCCAAATGTTCAGGACCCTGACAAGACAATGTTCCAATCGCCCAGGACAATGACATTACTAGAAAATGTTCAAGAGCGTACCATGTTCGCCTCACGACCCTAATCCACGTCACTGGAACCGATAGTTCATGGCCCAGAACCAACAGATCTTCATACTGGCAACCGCGCGCAATTGTCCCGTACCGAATCCATATCAGATAGCGCGCAGGTGCCCCTCAGGCCGCGTTGATGAATATCCATAAAAGTTGCGCGCGAACAATCTCGCGCACATCCTGACCCAGGACTTGTCTCATAAAAGTCTGAGCAAAAACAGTTCTCCGTCACAATGTGACTAGGATCCTATTCCCCTCATGAGTTCAGGATCCGGGTAATCTGAACATGGGATGTCGTTCAAATGGCACACTTGCATCTGGTCTCCTAGCCCCCCCGCTGGGCCGACGCCGACCCTCCTGGCCTGCGGTCCGACATGTGACCTGTCAGATACAGACCCTTGCAGGACGCGGTCTGCGTCCGGTGTAGGCCGTGGTGGTTCGACCCTGATGTAGCGTCCGCTGTAGGCCGTGGGCTGGCCCTGACGTGTCATCCGATGTAGGCCGTGGTCTGGCCCTGCTGCAGCATCCGATGTAGGCCGTGGTCTGGCCCTGATGCAGCATCCGATGTAGGCCGTGGTCTGGCCCTGATGTCATGGTCGGGTGGACCCTTGCAGGCAATGGGTGCTGTTCAAGCCCGAGGCCATCTCCCAATGTCCCCGGCTGAACACTTAAGCCCGCTGGACCTGGTGCATACCAGGGCTGGGTCTGGAGAACCTTTCTGCATTTTGCAGGCTGCTGTGTCCTGTGGAAAAACTTGGAACAGCACAGGGTCTCCCCCCCCCCAAAACAAAGAATACACACGCATACTGTGTGTGTGCGTGGGGGCCTATGTCCTGTCTTCATTGGGTTTTCTTAATCACTATGCCTCCAATTGATCCATCACCCATCCAAGAGGACTACTAATATAATACAATTAAAATTCAAAATGTGTATTTTTGAGCATGTTGCGTGGCGCGTCTCATACTTACCGCCCGTGACCCCTGAACACTGGTGCTCTCTGGACCTCTGCCTCGTGCTGCACACCTGCTCTGTGTAAACAATTGCTAACGGCCCACTGTGTTCTGATAAGACACAGGGCCTTGCTTTTTCACAACAACCATATACGCTCAGAGGGCCTTCTCCCAAATTCTTTCAAACCAGAAGCCCAAACACACTTGTTATGGATTAATCTTTCAGACCATATTGCGTCATACATCCATCTTCAAATACAATTTGTATTTGCCCTCTTGAAACACAATTAAACCGACACATTTCATACAAACGGCGGTAGGGGACATAAAAACATGAATGATTGTTATTCACAATGTCTCAGGTCTGGTCCCGCATGAACTGCATTCCTGACTGCTTCTGTGCGTTTCTGTGAAGGAATATAAATATAATTAGGGTTATAAATATAATTAGGGTTAACTTTACTCACCCACTCTTAACCACGCTTGTGAAACACAACGTGGTTTTATCACAGACTATCACCTCTGTACTGCTGGCAAATCGATCGCCAGGCTAAACTACCCCATGGTGGTACTCCCTAATATTCCTCATGAACCCTGACACTACTCTATTGCTTCCTCTCTTAACCACTCTTTTACGCTTAGGTCCTTTGTATCTTAATTTTGCTTTTTTCCCCTGAATAACACTTCATTTATGTCTACACACTGTATCCATATCCGCTATTTATTTATTTGAACTGAATATGATACTTCTCCCCTCTCCACAAAAAACATGCGTCCATGCTGTGGAATGGAAAGAAGCCCCCGTCCAGCCAAAATCTAAAGCCTACTCTTAACCGCACTTCTTCTCTCACTCAACTGGGGTTTCCCTAACCACTTATTAATTAATGCAAATTATTTCCGGCCTAATAGTGCACTGACTATATTAATACACAAAACTTGCACCGCTTAACTTTTCTAAGCTTACAATAACATTGTCCCAAAAACACCACAACAAACTCGTCACCACAACAAACTCGTCACCACAACAAACTCGTCTCTCTTTGGACGATTTATTCATGAGCATAGCTCTCTGCTCCTTACCAGGTGTAATACTGACTGGGACATGTTGAAAAGGGTGTATGTGCTGTGCTGTAGTCCTGTATTACTTTTAAAAAGGTTGTGGTCATTATTTAACCTGTTCCATTGTCCTAATTCGACGGTTACTTATTTGACCTATCCAGACTTTATAAGACTAAAGTTGGCCTAATCCGATAAAACACAGTTACTTGTCTTCACCATTGACTGGGCCTAGGACCTATTGGTTTTTTATTCCTCCTTAATCCTTATCTAGATGGAGTTCCCTTCCGAATGAATTACAGCTTGAGCTTATAAATTGCGCCAAAATTCTGCAGAAACATGGGCTAATTACCTTGACTAATGATCTTCGCTTTCCTACGAAAATGTCAGATCTACCCTGATGCACACACGTATGTGTACGCGCGTACGTACACGCACACCTCCCCTTTTACCCAGGCCACTCTTACTAGACAAAACATTTCCCTGTTGTCTATCTTTCTGTGTGTGTGTGCGCGTGTGTGCGTGTGCACGTGCCTCTGAGCTGCTCTAACTCTAAATGTGAACAAACTTGCCACACTTTTCCGAATTCCACCAGAAAACTGGTAACATCGATATTTAACCTTCCCTTTCTACATTGTACTCCGCTGTTGCTGTAGATATGACTCCCAACACCGCCTGTAGTCACGTGATGGAAAACCCCGCTTCCTTTCAAGTGTTCATTGTTCAATTCAATCGAGTATGTCACCAACTCCTCTCAGCAAAATGTCTCTGGCAACACACCCCCATCGCCCATCCGACACAAAACAGTTCAGTGCCAAACAACCGTTTCAGTGGTGTAAAACTCCGCCGAATGACCCTCTGCTGCTCCTCTCAGCAAAATGTCCCAAAGTTCATTGGCAAACACGCTTAGTGGTAAAACTCCACAAAATGTCTTTCTGTCACCTCTTAGCACAAAAAGAAAAGTCCAGGTTTATTGTCTTGGGTGCTCCTGGCTGGGCTGTTGACGATCCAGCTTTTAGACGATTACAGAATGGGAAGGATGAATATCCTTAATACTTTGGGTTTTTTAATGTGGCAGTTTTACTAACATAAAATGTTTTGGACATAAAATGCTGACTAACCACTTCCTTTTAGTGTGTGGGTGTGTGTGTGTAGTCGTGTGAGAAATCTACACACATGAAGTGCTTACTTGATAGCAGCTATATGACCTGACCTACAGGTTGACTATTGCCTAGAATATACACCTGACTTAAAATCTGACTACACCTTAGAATATGATTTGACCTACCAGGCCGGCTACGCCTTGGAATATGAACTGCGCTTAGGTCCTTCGGACTTCCCTGTGTAGGGTGCAGTCCCGGGCTGGACCCCTTTCCGCCTGAGGTCACCCCCCAGGCAACCCTGGACAGAGAATTCAAGCCTCCTTGCTTCCCGGCTCCTTCTTTTCAAAGGCAGCCGATCACAAAGAGCACTGCTCGCCTACTAACTCATTCGCGTTGGGCTAACAGTGGCCTGACTGAACATTGAGCCGAGCACCGACAGCCACCAGTTCTATCTTTCAAGCAACTGGCTTGGACTTAATGTCATTGTGACCCAACCGGCCAGAGACCCAGTCGATAGCGAACTCCTGACCCCGTAGTGGTGATTGGCCACCCAGGAGGAATCCGACGGTCTGATCCAGGACCCCACTTAGCTATGGGCTATCCGAACTTTGACCGTTTTCACTGGCCTTGCCTATTCACAGAGGTCGTCTCGTACGCACCTCTGCTAGGTGTGGGCTGTCGCCCACGTACCACGCATCGCCTGCCCGTTACCGCCGACGAGTGCGCTGACTAGAGGATACCACGGTAGGGTGTTAATTCACCCTTCATCAGACACGGAGGCCTTCAGTAGCTCTCCCCAGCACTATAACTCGTCTTTAACGTGCCCTCGGACCCTCGCGGTTCCACCGTCCCCTGTTGGAGCCTAGGTTCAGGGGCGCCCAACCCCCCTCCCTAAGCTCCCTGAGTCATATCCATTATAGTTTAATTTGAATAAAATGCCCTATGCTTCAGGCCTGTCTGATTCAATATTCACCACACACAATTTGGGATTACATTTGGTGCAATTTAATAAGGCTGTGTAATGATTGAATTTGACTGGAACTCCACCAAATTACCGCATTATACACTGAATAATGACAAATTTTCACTTCGGTAATGCTTACATTTCTTGATACCACTACTTAACCTGGCCAATCTGAGCTATTTATTTTATTTATTTATTTTTCTTAGTGAATGCGGCCCTACCGGCCATTACGAGCTTGTAGATCTGCTATATATATATATATATTTTACTGATCGCTTAGTTGGGTGCCTACATGTTCTATCTACCGTGACTTTTTGGCCACTGTCCTACTACAAGGAGCAGTGTAATATAAACACACAGACTAACTCTGTTCTGCTGACGTACCAAACGTCTTTTCCAAACTCTGTCAAGTCACAAGAACTACACCAGTCACCCTCTCAAACAAGTTGACTACAGTGAATGCGGCCCGTTTCCTTATTTTTTACTGATCTACTTCACCCCTGATAAATAGCCTCGCTCGTTACTACCTTGGCATACTGAATGGCTGGCTTACATTAAGTTAAGCTCACTTAAATAGTAATGTACCTGACCTAGCCAATTTGCCTATATTTTACAGCTGAATGAGGCCGTACCGGCCATTACGAGCTTGGAGATCTGCTCTTTTGGTGCCTACATTAATTTGAAGTATTTGTACTTATCTTGTCCTATTTGCCCTTGTGGTGTTATTCTCTTCATCACAGACAGTGCCCTGCCGGGCATAATGAGCTTGTAGCTCTGCTCTTTTCTTTACTTTTTACTACTTGGCAACCTGTCACTTTACACGTGACTAATCCACTTCTATTTAGTGCTCCTGATAAATAATCAAGTATTATTTGTTACACCTGAACTTTGGCCCAATGCCATATCACTTATTTGTCCTGTTACTTTACAGCATTTACTCGTCATTAATTAATATACTGGGTTTCCTGCTGCGTTTTCAGTGAGTAATATTAGCTCATACAGAGAGCTTCATTTGAGAGTGTAAGCATGTCTTTGACCTTGGCTATATGAGATAAGAGATAACACGCTCCGTGAAAGTCAGGGAGTGACTCTCTAGCTGTGTGGGGGTAGGGAAGTTATAAACAATCTTGTCTGCGCCTACGCTCTTTTCGGCCCAAATGAGTTCTACTACTCCTCTCCTAGATTAATAGTGAGTTTCCCCCTGACTCTACAACAATCGAAACCCCCCCCAAAAACAACTTTATAGCACTTCTAATCCTTATATGAAGGCAATTTTTTATTAATATTACACTATTTATTAGTCACGTGCCTAATCCACTTCTGCTTTTGCAGTGACCATTCGCTCTCATACTGAGAGCTACACATTAACCCTGGCCTCGTGAGGGAGTGACTCTCTCCAACTGATTGCTGTGGGGGGGGGGGGAGTTTATCAACAATTAAACAATTTGTCTGCGCCCAGCCGCCAACGCTCTCCCGGCTTTCCTCTTGGCCCAGTCAGAATCTCGGGGAGTGCTTCTCCCTGGCGATAAGGTTACCATGGCTACGCCAGCTTCAGCGCTCTCTCGTCCATGGCCCGATGTGCACAGGGAAGATAAATGCTCGTCTCTAACGAACTCTGCTAACCAAAACGCTTACAGTTGTCTCCGAACTTATCTTTAAGGCCTTGGGTATGCCTACGTTTTTGGTGTATTGTCTTTTACAGCTCACTGGGCAGGCTAAATAGACGCATTGAAACTTTACTCTAGTAAAACATTAGATTACTTTTACTGCCTTAGATAACCACCACATATAGCAGCCTCTGCTGCCTTCTTAATACTCATATTTTGGCTATTTTCCTTCTTAATACTCATATTTTGGCTATATGAGACTTCTATCTACATGCCTTGTAACTAGGCTGGACAATCTATTTCAATTTGGCTATTTGTGCCGCTTGTAGATCGGCTATTTTGCACAATCATTTAAGTGAATGACACCAGAACCTCACCTAGGTCCTTCCGTGAATACTGATTCATATTTCACTTAGGCAATACATCAGCCCCCTTAGATTGGAGATTGTTTTTCGCTTTGTAATAACAACATCAGATTGACTACATACCGTGCATTACACTGCATTAATTCACAAACCCTTTGCTACTGTAGTAACTCATTTCCCAGGCTGTAGCTCCGCAGATGCCAATGCATTACATGAAAAACACCAGAGATGCCACTCTATTTTTATGCCCACTTTAATATCACCCTGGCATAATAGATGACTGTGGCATTAACGACTGTGGTACACTTAAGCGTGTCTGGAAACCACAACCTCACTTTCTTTTTTATAAACTTGTGCACCCCACTGCTGGGGGGTTGCATCAACTTTGACTGTCCATAGTCGACAAGACACAGAACACAACAAAAAACATAGACGCCACATGGAATGCACAACGATGTCTGTTCACACACCAGCCCTTATCTGGTACCTTGAAATGGGTACCTAAAATCTAGCAGTGACTTTTGACTTTGACCAGAGTGAATTACTGTATGCTGTGGAAACACGACCACAGTCTTTAATACGCTATATCTCAGAAACGTAAATACGCTATATCTCAGACACGTATCCTGCTAGACAACATCATAGCAGATTTATAAAACAACAGGCAGAACTCACAGCTGTTGTGCGGGGCGTAAGGCCTCGTCCCGGCTTCTAACCTAGCTGCGTGATACAACACTAGGCCACTGACCTGCTTCAAGGAACAGTGTAATAACCAACAGAATAAATCTGTTCTGCTGAACGTACCAAACGTCAGGCTTAATATGGACTCCAACCATATGCTGCGTGGAAACACCGACGCAGTCTTTTTCAACAGAATTAATCTGTTCTGCTAATGAACCTTCATTAGGCTTACATATGGACTCAAACCATATGCGCTGCTTGAACACAAACAGTCTTATCTCTAAACTCTGTCAAGTCACTAAAAAAATTGTATCAGTCACTTAAAAAACACACACTGACTAACAGGATCTATATCAGTGAAATTTGGAAGCTTGTACTAAATGTGGGAACAATAAAAAAGACAAGGTTTAACTAAGGTAAACCCTGCATCATAACCTATATTACTTTTACCAGACAAGAGGAGAGGCACTTTTTCTCTGGATGAAGAGTAAAATATGAAGTGAACTCACCCCTTGTCTGATCCCACTTCACGACACCAATTGTTATGAATAATTGCTTACTGATTCTAATCTAAGTACTTGGACCCTCGTCTGGTTCTGGTGTGTGACGACCCGGTTGACATTTCCATGGTTCGGACAGACGGACATACGGGCAGGCCTGCTCCGGGAGAGAGATTAACATGACACGGAGACTTGGTCACATCAATACAATCACAAGGTTTATTGTCTTACAGGATCATATATATGCTTGCATACTTCGTGTCCTACTGACGTCACTGACTAGACATCACAATCACTGCTGCAGCACGCGGCCTTCAGCGTGCCCCTAACAGACCTAGGGAATGTTACAGTTCAGGCAGTGCACCATACATATAAGTACATTGCATATTCACGTACAAGTACCAAGTATCATTACACAGCATGCTGTATTACAACACCAGCCAGCGTCGTCTCCCTCGGCACAGCGTGCCTCTCCTCCCAGCCAGCATCGTCTCCTCGGCACAGCGTGCCTCCCCTCCCAGCCAGCGTCGTCTCCTCGGCACAGCGCGCCTCTCTCCTCCAGGCTAGCGCCGTACCCCTCGGCACAGCGTGCCTCCCTCCTCCCGGGTCAGCGTCGCCCCCCTCCTCCGGGCCATCCCCCTTGGCACAGCGTGCCTCAAAAGGAAAAAAGAAAAAAAGAGAGAGAAAGACAGAGAGAAGAGTCCTCCGGGTCAGCGTCGTCCCCCTCAGCACAACACTCCTCTCTTCCTCCGTGCAGCGTGCCTTCCCCCCTCCCAGGATCACCCGGACCCATCACCTCAGCTATCTCCTTAAGCAGGTCCCACCAGATGCTCATCGGGACCCGACGCCTACAGGCTACGCCCCAAGCATCCGACACCACACTCCAAGGCCACCTGGACCCATCACCTCCAGGTTATTTCCCAAGCATCCGATGCCGCTCGCCCACCTGTAACCGTCACCTCCAGGTCGTCCCTCGAACAGCTTCGTCCCACATTCATCGGATCCTTCACCATCTGGCATCCCTCAATCAGCCCAAGCGGAGGTCCTATGCTCATTCGGACCCGTCTCCCCCGCCCCAAACCCTCATCTACCCCAGCCACGCCAAACGCCTTCTCTCCCCGTGCCAACCTAACTTCGCCATTGTCATCACAAGGCTCAACTCCGGCTCCGCCTCTTCGCCCACCGGAACGGCATCTCCTTCCACGAAGATCACCTCACCTACCTGCAACCGCAAGACATTAACCCGTCCACAGAAGCCGCTCCTTATGCCGATTTTGGGGGTCCCTACAGCACCAGATGGTCTGCCGCCGGACGAACCCCGGAGCTGCAGGAGCCACGAATGGTCCCACCAATCAACCCCAATCCACTCGGACAACACAACCGTCGTCAATATCGTCGTCACAGGCCGCCCCCACTCCGTTTATCGTGCCATCCCATCCGGCACCCAGGTTCCCATCAGTTCCTCCCCCACGTCACTCACGTTCTGGTCATTCCACGCCTTCACCGACACCAAGTCCAGACGTCGCGCCTCTCCATGCAGGCCCTGATCCAACCCCAGTTCACCGCATCCGGCGCCGACGTTCAACCTGGAAACCTCGCCTTTCTCCAGTCTCTCCACTCCTCCCGGATCCACATCATCAACAATCGAGTCAGCCCACCATCCAACCTCATCTCCATCGACCTCCAGGAACCCGCACGAGTCCCTCGTCGCCCGCCCCTCGCCACAGACCTCCCGGTCACACGCATACGAACCCTCCACTCAGGATACCGCTCCCCGCTTCGTCAGTCGAACCCCAGGTCGACCACATCAAACACTCGAGACTATCCTAACCTCAAGCTAAGCTGACCCGTCCTCTTCCCCGGAAACCAGTCGATCCCGAAACCTCCAAACCCCTCCACTTACCTTCCATACCAGAAGTCCCAGAGTTATTCTCCTTCAGATCCCCCTTCACCCAACAACTCCGCAACATACTTGCTTCCTCCGTATCTCCCCCACACACTACTCAGGCCATCATCCAGGATCGGCGCAGCCACCCCCGCATCCCGTAACAGCATCCCCGTCCACCTGATCCAAACCTGGGCCACCGGTCCTCCCAGGTTTATCTCCGTTACATCAGACCAGATCTGCAAGATCCGAAGGCCGCCCCATCCCGTCTCCTTAATGAAGCTTTTGGGGGTCTGGCGTGCCTCGGGAGCATGCCGGATCCCCGAGGCTTCCCCAACTCTGCTTAATCCTCGACGCCGCCGCTGGCCCGTCGTGGGCCATCTGTCGTAACCATAACCATGCTTTCCTCCCCTACATTTCAATAAATGGTTAAATGTTTCCATTGGTGGTGTGGTCCTTGATATTGAAATGGTGTTAGAGATAACTGAAATTCAGGATCAGGACCACACCTCCGATGCAGCTACCTCCACCTCCTATCAGCCACCTCCAATCAAGCCACCTCCACCCATATATAACCAACCCATCCAACCCCTGGTTCTCCCCCCGTTCTCGCTTTCGTCATCCCACCCCCCCACCCTAATTCTCATCCTACTCCCTCTAACACCTCCTAACAGATCCCTAAAGGGGGTCTGGCGTGCCTCGGGAGCATGCCGGATCCCCGAGGCTTCCCCAACTCTGCTTAATCCTCGACGCCGCCGCTGGCCCGTCGTGGGCCATCTGTCGTAACCATAACCATGCTTTCCTCCCCTACATTTCAATAAATGGTTAAATGTTTCCATTGGTGGTGTGGTCCTTGATATTGAATGGGATGGTTTTCCATTCCAGGTAAAACGAACAATGGACCAGTAGACAATTTGGACAATTTGGCGTTGAGTTGAATTTTATTTTTTCGGCGAACGGCGGTCGGCGGAACAAAGGGATGCGGGGACCAACAGCACGTGCGGTGCTCTCCGACATGGACGGCAACGAAGCGGAGGGACAGGCTCTCCAGACACGCCATGCAGCAGCGGGAGGAAGCGCCTCTACAGCGCAACAACGGGCGACCACATCTCGGCGGGAAGCGGCGGCGATCCGACCGGGGAAAGAGGCTCTACAAGCGGCGAGCGAAAAACTCTCTTCACGGCAAGCAAGCAGCGGCCGGAGGGAGGCGTTCTACAGGCCTTCAACGAGTGAGTCTTCCACCGAGGGGGGTCTCCGACCAAGCGGCGACCGAGAGCTTTCATGACGGCGTGCGACGACAGGACGGCACGGCGCGATTCATCTCATCAGCGATCGAGAGCGGCGACCACGTTTTCAATTCATTCTTCATTCTTCAAACAGCAGATCTGCAAGCTCACGATGTTGCGTTTATTTTTCTTTCCAGTCATTATGTGATATTTTATATTCATAGTGTCTGGAAGGGGGGAGTGAATATGTGTGTTTGGACGGCACGAAAGGACAATGGACACGTGAGTGGCAGTGCGCGGACAAAACATTGCAACAAGGTTTCTTCATAACATGATGCAGTTCTCAGTTTGACCACGAATGCCTTCAGGTACGTCACATGTGTAAAAGGGGAATTATATTTGAGAGGATTTAAAATACAGTATGAATAAGTACTGTGTCGAATTGTGGGCTAAAGTAACCAGAGCGAAAATGGTGGTCAGAATAGTTAAATCTATTAACCTTACTCGGTCTGTAGGCCTAGTATGGGGCTAAAAGTAAGTTTGGTGAAAAAGTAGCATGATATTGGGTTATCGCTTCATCTTGGGAGCAGTGACTGTTCTTAAAGTAGATTGATTGTTTCTCAAACGAATAATAGATATTAAACAAGTTAAGAGACAATGTTTTGCGACACTAGAATAGTTCATTTATAACAGATGGAAGAGATTCAACAATCTATCTGTATTCAAAACGTTTGTGTAACGTAAGTTTATTCAACATATAATGTAGGCATGTGTTGGATGTGTGTTTTGTCGAAGTTTAAATTAGTTAGAAAGTTGATTAAAGAGCCTATAGGGTCTTGGAAATGATTAAATAATGGTAAGCTTTATTAAAACAATTGATGTGGCTGTGTCAGGCGGACGATAGCGGTCCTATCAATACGCGTCAGTACGTAATTCGTCTTGGTATTAATAGAGCTAATTCTTGTTTTCTCGTATGAAATTTAGTGTGCGAATAATAGTCAACTAAGAAAAAGGCAGTTAGGTGCCGCGACGTGCAAGGTTTTGCTGTTAATATCGAGATAACTTGGAACTTTGGGAGTGAGTGAGGAAACGGTAGCAGCGTAGGTCGATTCGGGGTAATGTAATTGCAGCGTGCTGTCATCAAGATCAAGCGTTTGAAGGAATAGTTTCAAAATATATACAGGATTAGTAAGCGCGTCTGTAAAAAACTTGTGTGTTTCTGTGAATTGCAAGGAGCCTGTTAATTGTAGCTTTTAGACGGGCCGTCCTGTTTGGGATGGTGAAGTTATAATGTGGGTTTTTTGGCACATGGATTAGAGAATTTATTGCACTGTGTGCTGTGGGATTTTGTCTGGTTTCGCGGCGTACAGAGTAAGTGCTAATCCATGAGAGTTAAAAACTGAAACACAGGGGTAGGACAAAGGTGTGTTGTGTTTAAATGTCAGTTAATTGTGCTAATCATTTTTTTCCATTTTTGCATTGTTTGAAGGATTACCTATAGTTGTCAGAAAAGTGGTTTAAATTGGAGTAAATAATTAGGTAAATTGAGTCATAAGTATAGCCTATTATGAATCAGAGAGGTTTTCCTCAAGACGTAAAGAGAGTTTTCGTTATTATAATTTAGACTCTGGCCTGTTAAGGTAAGCAACCATGCCTTAATAGAGCAGAATTTAAAGCAATATAAACGTATGCGTTATGACGTCCTAAATATCAAGAAAGCGGTAATATTCAACTATCAGGGCTAAATGAGGCTAAAGAGAAATCATTTATGACAAGCTGTGTATCCTAAAATGTAAAGTGCAAATGTCAATTTTCATATATGCCTGGAATTATTTTTGGGGAACTTTTAAAGTGTCACTTTCCGTTGTTCTTTTCTTATGTTTAGTATGTCATGTGATTGGGTCAAGGGGGGTATAATAGAATTATTGTTCCATATTCTTATGTGACCATCTAGTGATGGTCAAGGGGGGAATTATGTCGTATATGGCCTCAATAATTCGTCATGCTATAACCAAATGGCACATAATTATTCTACTACACTACACTCTGGGCTAAGTCTGCAGTCACTCTGGTCTATGCAAGGCCTGCCTTTGTCATTCAAAAGCAGGGTCTAGCCATCCTAGATAGTAAGTGGCTTGGCTGGTCAGGGGTGATAGGAAGGTAGCATGCTCTATTGTTTCCACCAAGAGGCCAGTCTCATACGTCACTCTATCTGCATATCAATGACATTCGTATGTAAAAATACCGTCTGTCCTGCCAGGAACACCTCTGTTGTAGACCACATATATATGGCTGTAAATACAATGTTGAGTTAAGCTTGTGGGGGCAGCCTGCCCGGACGGTCAGCTCTAGGGCTCCGCGGCTCAACTCAAGGGCCGCGGAAAGTCCTCTGTCTTTGTCTGACTTACTGCAAATAAATACATCGATGGATCTTCAGTTCACCTCTCTCTGCTTGTTTCCTTTCATCCGACCGCCTGAGACTTTGATGCAGACTCTTCGTCCTTATTTTGTCTATTTTAGTCAAGTTAGATAGTGTACTTGAAGTAAGAATATTTACTTCACCAGTTTATTTGTAAACAAAGTACACATCTAAAATACTTACTTGTGCAGCCGTCCTCGTGTAAGTAGTAGAGGACCATAATCTGCTGTGTAGACATTCAATGCATGTTGCAGTACAAAGACATTGAAACACACAGGTTCCATCCCAGGGTGTATGGTGATGCAGTCTGGCAAAGGTCTGTTCTCAAGATGCCTCATACGTGCTCTGACCTATGGGACATTTCACAGTTTTATGGTTGAAATTAAAATGATCATAAAACGGGGTGCAGTTTTTGGTTTAGACCAGTCATTAGTCCTACAACCTATCTCAAACCCTCACTCTAAACCTAACCTCCCACGGGGCAGCACACCTAAACCTAACCTTAACCCATGTCTAACCAATGACTAGTCTAAACCTAACCTCCCACGGGGCAGCACACCTAAACATAACCTTAACCCATGTCTAACCAATGACTAGTCTAAACTAAGTATGCACCCCCATAAAACAACATTTTAAATTGTAACTAGCCTATAAACATTACCTTTGGTATTTCCTGGCAGCATCTGTTCTCCACCTCTAACGCCATGGTTCGACACCTATCACCACATTGGCACCTACAATTTTTTTTTTTTTAATTTACATAGGATAGGAATACAAAGACTATACTATGCTGGGCACGTTCGGAAATAGCGCACTGTGCAATGCAATGTGAGTGAAAAGAGTAAACATCACATAGGCCTACTTTAAATACACAATGCTTCTCATGTTACAGAATGACTAAAAAACGTACTGAATTAACATGTAGGTTTAGTATATGGATAAATTAGGTTAAAATGCATGATTTGGGCTTCTACGATGAAGATGAACCAACAATTGCACAAGACGATCTGATCACTGGTATATTTCTATTGTACTAATACAACTATGAGTAGACTAGAGCAGTGGTTCACAAAGTTCCCAGCTAAATGATATAGCCTACAAATGGAACCAAATGGACCCTAACGGGTACATTTAGGTTCCACATGAAAACACATGAAGCACTGGACTTTGAGAGCATAAAAACACGGCACTTTTGTAATTGTATTATTTTACATTTTTCACCCAGCAACTGTTCTTCACCAAGGCAGCCGCAAGACATGGCCTCTCTAAAATAAAGGCCTATTTATTTTAGAATAACGAACAGGAATGAAAGAAGGAGAAAGCCAGCAGCATGAACGCTTTCTCTATGAATGGTAAAACCGCGTTACGTTGATTTATTAACGCCGTCAGTTTTGGAGCGATAAGCATATTGCCATATAGTATATGCGACAGTCATAACGTGTCAGTTGACTAAATATAATGTATTCTATTTGTATTACTTGCTAAACGTTAAACATAGAAACGATCATTAGACATTAGCCAACAATCAACAAATATAATATTATTAGTATTCTATAACTTTACCATGATGGTATAGATCCAAGTGGTTGTGCAGATCTCAAAGCAGGCTGAACAGCTTCATCGTCGGAGGAATCCGATAAATCCGGCTCAGAGTCTGATTGTGGGTCGAATAAAAATGCATTTTCCGCCATCGTTGGAAAAAGTAAACAAAGACACAAAGTTGGGCGAAAAACAAAATAAAACCTCGACCAGCAGTGGAAAACTATTAGTGAAGAAGCTTCGCCAATCGCTGATGCTGATGTGCCGTTGCCAGGGAGAAATATTATAATGAGTCAAAGGTGTGGGAGGGGAGTACCTGGGATGAGGGTGTGGCTAGGGAAAATAATTTGCATACTCATTTGCATAACACCGGGGGCGCAATTGAGGACATAGTGGTACTGCAACTAAAACAGCTTCAGAAGTACAAAAATAAATGTCATGGATGATTATATCAGAGTGGTGATTGAGGCTCAAACCATTAGAAATAAGCTTGAGGGACATATACAATATGAAAATAAGTATAAAAAAAAATATATATATATGCATGTTATTTGCGCTTTAATTTATGGATATACAAACAGAAACAGACTGTTTCAGATCATCTCTCTAAGTCAGCTAAATGTGAAAAATGCAGCCATTTCCCGATTTTAACGTCGTTTTTGCATAGTTTATGCTAATTATGCTAATTAGGAAAGGTTGTATGGCTTCACAATGGTAACAGATGATTTTCTGGACATCACAAACATAGACTTAGACTCTTAAGATCACCTTTACAGTATAAGTTACCTAGAAGCAAAGTTATTGCCATTTCCGTTTTTGGCAATTCATTAGCTAATTATGCTAATTACACACAGAAACAAATTGAGACATTTTTGTATTCTGGGAACCCCAAGAATCAAGATATACCTGTCTCCAAAAGTTTACATTCCAAAATCACGGGCATCAAAATCTGATTGATAGGCTCCTCTACTATCTGTTCCTTGAGCTTTACCCCGAAAGGCACCTTCGTCCAAAGCATCACTTCATGGTGCACTATCCAGAAGCAATTCAACAGTTGGGACCCCTGATTCAGTTCTGGTCAATGCGCTTTGAAGCTAAACATTTTTTAAACTCATCTGACACATCGCCTGCAATTTCAGAAATATTTGCAAGACAATGGCGTTTAGGCACCAAATGACTCTCTGCTATTCCCTCCTCTTTGTTTCTGTATTCAAACCAGAAACTGAAATTGGTCCGGGTCACAGCACTCTGCTTGCTGAAATGGATGGTTTTGGTGAGGTACAAAGTGGTCTTGAAGATATCCCACCATTTACTGAAACCTTTGTGCCAAATTGGGTCAATGTTAAGGGTACACAATACAGACCTGGCATGACAGTTTTTCTGTCCTATGATGATGATGGAGAGCCTCAGTTTGGCTTAGTGAAAAACATTGTAGTCATCAATATACAAGCTCCAAGCTTGTATATTCCATTTGGAACATGTTGTGAGCTTGTAGTTCTGTAGTAGTACACATAGTGCTCAGACCAGCCAGCCATCTTCAAAAAACGAAGAAGATGGGTCTGGCCACATTCATTTCACCCCATAATCTCAGTGGAAATTGGGGAATATGTTGTGAAATAAATAGACAAGTCGCGATGCGGCCCCTCCCCCTTCACTTCACACACACAGACACACACAGACACACACACACACACACACACACACACACACACACACACACACACACACACACACACATAACTTTGTCCCTATAATGTGCACCGTTCCACTTCCTCATATCACGCAAGAGACGCCACACACCAGTATAGAAGAGAGATAGTCACAGGTCACTTTGACACTTACTCACTTGTAACTTGTGGGGGCTATATTGTCTTCCATGAAAAATATTTCGAAGCGATGTTAAACTCCGCATGGCTCATTTCCATGCGTCAGTCAGGGACCCTGCTGACGATTTGGTCCACTGTTTACCCTCCTACTGCATATATCAGCGCTGCATGCAGATCGGCTATTTTACCGTTTGTGAGGAAATGGCGTGTGAAATGGCATGTGTGGCGTAGTGTGTGGTAAAGGGTTAAATTGCGTGACTGTCACACTCAAAGGGTGAGACATGGCAGCCCTGACATACAGGTTACATTTTGAAGTGGTTAAGAAATGATCTCCGCTAGGCCAGATTGGCTTAGCCTGGTGTGGGATCGTAAAAAAGTAAATTACAGTCAACCAGAATGCATTATGAAGAATCTGAATAAAACATGTTGATCACATGACTGCAGAGAAGTGTACCAATTTGTATGAGTTTTGTTAATTTGTAGCCGTAGCAGCAAAAAGTGTTTGAGAAAATGCAAAATGGTGGAAAATGTAGTCCAACACAAATGGTCATGACCATTGGGGAAGCAACAAGCAATGCAAGGGACACTTTATTTGACTGTACGGCCACTGGTTCAAGAGTTATAGGCCAAAGCATAAAGTGGGCTGGTGCCAACATGAGGCAATTTAAAAAGTGGTTCTTCCTTGGCCTACTGGGACTGTGTAAGTTTCACACTTATCGCTCCAGCAGCAGCACTGCTGCTGATTACTTAATTACTAATACTGATTACTACTTACTACTTATTAATTACTTACTTACATGTGATGACTCAAATGTGGCTAGACAAATTAAGGATATTTGATGATCCCGCAACTGTGAATACAGTTGACGGAAGTTGGCTCTGTCTCATCTGTATGTTTTAAGGAGTCTTTGGAATTGTCCATTGACTTAACTATGATTCTCTACAGATTAACACACCAAGTTTTGCAGAGGGTTCTCAAGATGCTTCTGTGGCACCAGCACCAGTGGAAGAATCCACATTCAATCTACAACCAACCTGTGTGTTGAACCTGCAGATGGTACCAACATTTGTAAGTATTGACAAAAAACATCCCAGTGAAAATGCAAAAAATAACTTAAAAAATAGAAAACTTAAAAGAAAGTAAAAGAAAATCATGGCGGCCCTGTTTTCACTAATTTTACAGTACCACACAGGCACACACTTGAGACAATGTTTTGCGACACTAGAATAGTTCATTTATAACAGATGGAAGAGATTCAACAATCTATCTGTATTCAAAACGTTTGTGTAACGTAAGTTTATTCAACATATAATGTAGGCATGTGTTGGATGTGTGTTTTGTCGAAGTTTAAATTAGTTAGAAAGTTGATTAAAGAGCCTATAGGGTCTTGGAAATGATTAAATAATGGTAAGCTTTATTAAAACAATTGATGTGGCTGTGTCAGGCGGACGATAGCGGTCCTATCAATACGCGTCAGTACGTAATTCGTCTTGGTATTAATAGAGCTAATTCTTGTTTTCTCGTATGAAATTTAGTGTGCGAATAATAGTCAACTAAGAAAAAGGCAGTTAGGTGCCGCGACGTGCAAGGTTTTGCTGTTAATATCGAGATAACTTGGAACTTTGGGAGTGAGTGAGGAAACGGTAGCAGCGTAGGTCGATTCGGGGTAATGTAATTGCAGCGTGCTGTCATCAAGATCAAGCGTTTGAAGGAATAGTTTCAAAATATATACAGGATTAGTAAGCGCGTCTGTAAAAAACTTGTGTGTTTCTGTGAATTGCAAGGAGCCTGTTAATTGTAGCTTTTAGACGGGCCGTCCTGTTTGGGATGGTGAAGTTATAATGTGGGTTTTTTGGCACATGGATTAGAGAATTTATTGCACTGTGTGCTGTGGGATTTTGTCTGGTTTCGCGGCGTACAGAGTAAGTGCTAATCCATGAGAGTTAAAAACTGAAACACAGGGGTAGGACAAAGGTGTGTTGTGTTTAAATGTCAGTTAATTGTGCTAATCATTTTTTTCCATTTTTGCATTGTTTGAAGGATTACCTATAGTTGTCAGAAAAGTGGTTTAAATTGGAGTAAATAATTAGGTAAATTGAGTCATAAGTATAGCCTATTATGAATCAGAGAGGTTTTCCTCAAGACGTAAAGAGAGTTTTCGTTATTATAATTTAGACTCTGGCCTGTTAAGGTAAGCAACCATGCCTTAATAGAGCAGAATTTAAAGCAATATAAACGTATGCGTTATGACGTCCTAAATATCAAGAAAGCGGTAATATTCAACTATCAGGGCTAAATGAGGCTAAAGAGAAATCATTTATGACAAGCTGTGTATCCTAAAATGTAAAGTGCAAATGTCAATTTTCATATATGCCTGGAATTATTTTTGGGGAACTTTTAAAGTGTCACTTTCCGTTGTTCTTTTCTTATGTTTAGTATGTCATGTGATTGGGTCAAGGGGGGTATAATAGAATTATTGTTCCATATTCTTATGTGACCATCTAGTGATGGTCAAGGGGGGAATTATGTCGTATATGGCCTCAATAATTCGTCATGCTATAACCAAATGGCACATAATTATTCTACTACACTACACTCTGGGCTAAGTCTGCAGTCACTCTGGTCTATGCAAGGCCTGCCTTTGTCATTCAAAAGCAGGGTCTAGCCATCCTAGATAGTAAGTGGCTTGGCTGGTCAGGGGTGATAGGAAGGTAGCATGCTCTATTGTTTCCACCAAGAGGCCAGTCTCATACGTCACTCTATCTGCATATCAATGACATTCGTATGTAAAAATACCGTCTGTCCTGCCAGGAACACCTCTGTTGTAGACCACATATATATGGCTGTAAATACAATGTTGAGTTAAGCTTGTGGGGGCAGCCTGCCCGGACGGTCAGCTCTAGGGCTCCGCGGCTCAACTCAAGGGCCGCGGAAAGCCCTCTGTCTTTGTCTGACTTACTGCAAATAAATACATCGATGGATCTTCAGTTCACCTCTCTCTGCTTGTTTCCTTTCATCCGACCGCCTGAGACTTTGATGCAGACTCTTCGTCCTTATTTTGTCTATTTTAGTCAAGTTAGATAGTGTACTTGAAGTAAGAATATTTACTTCACCAGTTTATTTGTAAACAAAGTACACATCTAAAATACTTACTTGTGCAGCCGTCCTCGTGTAAGTAGTAGAGGACCATAATCTGCTGTGTAGACATTCAATGCATGTTGCAGTACAAAGACATTGAAACACACAGGTTCCATCCCAGGGTGTATGGTGATGCAGTCTGGCAAAGGTCTGTTCTCAAGATGCCTCATACGTGCTCTGACCTATGGGACATTTCACAGTTTTATGGTTGAAATTAAAATGATCATAAAACGGGGTGCAGTTTTTGGTTTAGACCAGTCATTAGTCCTACAACCTATCTCAAACCCTCACTCTAAACCTAACCTCCCACGGGGCAGCACACCTAAACCTAACCTTAACCCA
Organism: Protomyctophum parallelum; assembly: GCF_964188405.1. Classification (NCBI taxonomy): domain Eukaryota; kingdom Metazoa; phylum Chordata; class Actinopteri; order Myctophiformes; family Myctophidae; genus Protomyctophum; species Protomyctophum parallelum. Next base: position 53,455,293 of record NC_139697.1, read on the forward strand.
TGTCTAACCAATGACTAGTCTAAACCTAACCTCCCACGGGGCAGCACACCTAAACATAACCTTAACCCATGTCTAACCAATGACTAGTCTAAACTAAGTATGCACCCCCATAAAACAACATTTTAAATTGTAACTAGCCTATAAACATTACCTTTGGTATTTCCTGGCAGCATCTGTTCTCCACCTCTAACGCCATGGTTCGACACCTATCACCACATTGGCACCTACAATTTTTTTTTTTTTAATTTACATAGGATAGGAATACAAAGACTATACTATGCTGGGCACGTTCGGAAATAGCGCACTGTGCAATGCAATGTGAGTGAAAAGAGTAAACATCACATAGGCCTACTTTAAATACACAATGCTTCTCATGTTACAGAATGACTAAAAAACGTACTGAATTAACATGTAGGTTTAGTATATGGATAAATTAGGTTAAAATGCATGATTTGGGCTTCTACGATGAAGATGAACCAACAATTGCACAAGACGATCTGATCACTGGTATATTTCTATTGTACTAATACAACTATGAGTAGACTAGAGCAGTGGTTCACAAAGTTCCCAGCTAAATGATATAGCCTACAAATGGAACCAAATGGACCCTAACGGGTACATTTAGGTTCCACATGAAAACACATGAAGCACTGGACTTTGAGAGCATAAAAACACGGCACTTTTGTAATTGTATTATTTTACATTTTTCACCCAGCAACTGTTCTTCACCAAGGCAGCCGCAAGACATGGCCTCTCTAAAATAAAGGCCTATTTATTTTAGAATAACGAACAGGAATGAAAGAAGGAGAAAGCCAGCAGCATGAACGCTTTCTCTATGAATGGTAAAACAGCGTTACGTTGATTTATTAACGCCGTCAGTTTTGGAGCGATAAGCATATTGCCATATAGTATATGCGACAGTCATAACGTGTCAGTTGACTAAATATAATGTATTCTATTTGTATTACTTGCTAAACGTTAAACATAGAAACGATCATTAGACATTAGCCAACAATCAACAAATATAATATTATTAGTATTCTATAACTTTACCATGATGGTATAGATCCAAGTGGTTGTGCAGATCTCAAAGCAGGCTGAACAGCTTCATCGTCGGAGGAATCCGATAAATCCGGCTCAGAGTCTGATTGTGGGTCGAATAAAAATGCATTTTCCGCCATCGTTGGAAAAAGTAAACAAAGACACAAAGTTGGGCGAAAAACAAAATAAAACCTCGACCAGCAGTGGAAAACTATTAGTGAAGAAGCTTCGCCAATCGCTGATGCTGATGTGCCGTTGCCAGGGAGAAATATTATAATGAGTCAAAGGTGTGGGAGGGGAGTACCTGGGATGAGGGTGTGGCTAGGGAAAATAATTTGCATACTCATTTGCATGACACCGGGGGCGCAATTGAGGACATAGTGGTACTGCAACTAAAACAGCTTCAGAAGTACAAAAATAAATGTCATGGATGATTATATCAGAGTGGTGATTGAGGCTCAAACCATTAGAAATAAGCTTGAGGGACATATACAATATGAAAATAAGTATAAAAAAAATATATATATATGCATGTTATTTGCGCTTTAATTTATGGATATACAAACAGAAACAGACTGTTTCAGATCATCTCTCTAAGTCAGCTAAATGTGAAAAATGCAGCCATTTCCCGATTTTAACGTCGTTTTTGCATAGTTTATGCTAATTATGCTAATTAGGAAAGGTTGTATGGCTTCACAATGGTAACAGATGATTTTCTGGACATCACAAACATAGACTTAGACTCTTAAGATCACCTTTACAGTATAAGTTACCTAGAAGCAAAGTTATTGCCATTTCCGTTTTTGGCAATTCATTAGCTAATTATGCTAATTACACACAGAAACAAATTGAGACATTTTTGTATTCTGGGAACCCCAAGAATCAAGATATACCTGTCTCCAAAAGTTTACATTCCAAAATCACGGGCATCAAAATCTGATTGATAGGCTCCTCTACTATCTGTTCCTTGAGCTTTACCCCGAAAGGCACCTTCGTCCAAAGCATCACTTCATGGTGCACTATCCAGAAGCAATTCAACAGTTGGGACCCCTGATTCAGTTCTGGTCAATGCGCTTTGAAGCTAAACATTTTTTAAACTCATCTGACACATCGCCTGCAATTTCAGAAATATTTGCAAGACAATGGCGTTTAGGCACCAAATGACTCTCTGCTATTCCCTCCTCTTTGTTTCTGTATTCAAACCAGAAACTGAAATTGGTCCGGGTCACAGCACTCTGCTTGCTGAAATGGATGGTTTTGGTGAGGTACAAAGTGGTCTTGAAGATATCCCACCATTTACTGAAACCTTTGTGCCAAATTGGGTCAATGTTAAGGGTACACAATACAGACCTGGCATGACAGTTTTTCTGTCCTATGATGATGATGGAGAGCCTCAGTTTGGCTTAGTGAAAAACATTGTAGTCATCAATATACAAGCTCCAAGCTTGTATATTCCATTTGGAACATGTTGTGAGCTTGTAGTTCTGTAGTAGTACACATAGTGCTCAGACCAGCCAGCCATCTTCAAAAAACGAAGAAGATGGGTCTGGCCACATTCATTTCACCCCATAATCTCAGTGGAAATTGGGGAATATGTTGTGAAATAAATAGACAAGTCGCGATGCGGCCCCTCCCCCTTCACTTCACACACACAGACACACACAGACACACACACACACACACACACACACACACACACACACACACACACACACACACACACATAACTTTGTCCCTATAATGTGCACCGTTCCACTTCCTCATATCACGCAAGAGACGCCACACACCAGTATAGAAGAGAGATAGTCACAGGTCACTTTGACACTTACTCACTTGTAACTTGTGGGGGCTATATTGTCTTCCATGAAAAATATTTCGAAGCGATGTTAAACTCCGCATGGCTCATTTCCATGCGTCAGTCAGGGACCCTGCTGACGATTTGGTCCACTGTTTACCCTCCTACTGCATATATCAGCGCTGCATGCAGATCGGCTATTTTACCGTTTGTGAGGAAATGGCGTGTGAAATGGCATGTGTGGCGTAGTGTGTGGTAAAGGGTTAAATTGCGTGACTGTCACACTCAAAGGGTGAGACATGGCAGCCCTGACATACAGGTTACATTTTGAAGTGGTTAAGAAATGATCTCCGCTAGGCCAGATTGGCTTAGCCTGGTGTGGGATCGTAAAAAAGTAAATTACAGTCAACCAGAATGCATTATGAAGAATCTGAATAAAACATGTTGATCACATGACTGCAGAGAAGTGTACCAATTTGTATGAGTTTTGTTAATTTGTAGCCGTAGCAGCAAAAAGTGTTTGAGAAAATGCAAAATGGTGGAAAATGTAGTCCAACACAAATGGTCATGACCATTGGGGAAGCAACAAGCAATGCAAGGGACACTTTATTTGACTGTACGGCCACTGGTTCAAGAGTTATAGGCCAAAGCATAAAGTGGGCTGGTGCCAACATGAGGCAATTTAAAAAGTGGTTCTTCCTTGGCCTACTGGGACTGTGTAAGTTTCACACTTATCGCTCCAGCAGCAGCACTGCTGCTGATTACTTAATTACTAATACTGATTACTACTTACTACTTATTAATTACTTACTTACATGTGATGACTCAAATGTGGCTAGACAAATTAAGGATATTTGATGATCCCGCAACTGTGAATACAGTTGACGGAAGTTGGCTCTGTCTCATCTGTATGTTTTAAGGAGTCTTTGGAATTGTCCATTGACTTAACTATGATTCTCTACAGATTAACACACCAAGTTTTGCAGAGGGTTCTCAAGATGCTTCTGTGGCACCAGCACCAGTGGAAGAATCCACATTCAATCTACAACCAACCTGTGTGTTGAACCTGCAGATGGTACCAACATTTGTAAGTATTGACAAAAAACATCCCAGTGAAAATGCAAAAAATAACTTAAAAAATAGAAAACTTAAAAGAAAGTAAAAGAAAATCATGGCGGCCCTGTTTTCACTAATTTTACAGTACCACACAGGCACACACTTGAGTTCTTGTTGTCCTAGTCTAGTCTTCTTTGTCTTTTTTCTATGCCTTTTCTCTTGTATTTATTTTCTTTCTGCAGACTGCACTCCTGAGCCAGTGTAACTCCTGAACCTAAACATTTGAGAAAGAAAAAAGTCCTCAAAATAATTTGGCAGTTTTTCATTGTGATTCATTATGTTTTATAGCCAATACGCCATATTCTGCAATACACTATTCAGGGGAGGGAAGTACTACATAGTTTGGATGTACAGAGCTCCATCAACACCAAGCAGAGAAAGACCCTAGCGACACTTCTTGTAGCTCACCTGATTTCCACCCATGGTGAAACGTGAGTGAGATGTATATAAATTGTTCTGTGAACATACACTTTTATACATAACATATGTTATTGAATCGTATATTTGACAATGATTACCGACTGACTCATCTTTACACTTTTCTTTGACAAAATTCAACCGTCTATTTTAACAGGCCAAACAGAGACATCAAGAAAGCCCTTGCCATGGCATTGGTGCATGACTTTCCCTGTCTTCTAGCTGCTACAGGCAGTGGCTATGTAAGTTAATCCATCAGCACACAAAACAGAACACACACACCTACCAAGTTTTTCCTAGTGCACAGTCCTGGACACATTTGTGGACTGCTCATCAAAATCCCATGTAACCTTCTTGGTGGTTTATGACAGGCCAATTTAAGCTCAACTAGAAACAAAATTTCAAGAAATTTTACTGGGTGCCTGAAGCTCGCCAAGTCTGTGCAGCATTTGAGCCACGGACCACCATTTGATGACATTTAGCCTCTCAGAAGGGTCCATTTGGTTACATGTGAGCCAGGTCTCCCCATTGACTTTCAATGGGGTATTTTGTCTTAGTTTATTGCGCATTACGTTGCCACCAACATTCTAATGCTAACATGCTAACATGCTAACATGCTAATGCTAACATGCTAATGTTAACATGCTAATGCTATCATGCTAACATGCTAATGCTAACATGCTAATGCTATCATGCTAACATGCTAATGCTAACATGCTAACATGCTAATGCTAACATGATATCATGCTAACGCTAACATGCTAATGCTATCATGCTAACATGCTAAGGCTAACATGCTAATGATATCATGCCAACATGCTAATGCTAACATGCTAACATGCTAATGCTATCATGCTAACATGCTAACATGCTAATGCTAACATGCTAATGCTAACATGCTAACATGCTAATAACATGCTAATGCTAATATGCTAACATGCTAATGCTAAGATGTCTGAGCTGTAAGGGTCCATTTGGTTTCGTTCAGGGGGGTGGCCCGGTTCCGGCGAGCCGCCCTGCTTCTGAAACGGTCGAGAAATGACAGAGTTACGTGTTTCCCCGATTTTCTCCATTGACTTTCAATGTGTGTGTGTGCGTGCACATGTGTGCATGTGCGTTCGTGTGTGCGCCTGTGTGAGAGGTGGTCAACTTGGTCTAAGTGCATGGAAAGTTTCAAGACTGTAGCATGTTGCAAACAAAAGTTATAGCTGTGTAAAGGCCAGCCAATAGGAATACAGAGGGGCGGGGCTTAAGCAATTAAGCCATTACAGCTTGTTCCTCTTGATGGTCTACGTCCATGTACCAAAATTTGAGGCTGTAGCATGTTGTAAACAATAGTTGGAGCTGTGTAAAGGCCAGCCAATAGGAAGACAGGATTTGTGTGTTTATGTGTGTGCGTGTGCGTGCGTGTGTGCGTGTGTGTGCGCTCAGGGGGGCGGCCCGGTTCTGGCAAGCCACCCCGCGTCTGAAACGGTTGAGAAATGACAGAGTTACGCGTTTCCCCAATTGTCTCCATTGACTTTCAATGTGTGTGTGTGCGTGCACATGTGTGCATGTGCGTGCGTGTGCATGCGTGGGCGTGCGTGCGTGCGTGTGTGAGAGGTGGTCAACTTCACCTTGAATCATTAACAATGTATCATTTTCAGCTGGGCTACGCTATGCAAATGCACCCACTATTGAAAGTAAAAAACACACTGACTCAATGAGAGAATTTGTTCAGACATACGGTCCGAACAAATTGCTCTAGCGCAAAAAGTAAAAGTCGAATGCAATTTTTGTTTTCGCCGTGAGTGACCCGAGACATTAAGGTATGCCGTGTGCGATCGTGGTATTGGTACGATAAAAAACGTGGTTATAAGAGCGAGTTAAGAAATTGTGTTTGTGATGAAAAAATTGCTGACTCATTCAAGCAGTTAACATGAAGTTCTATGACACATTATGATGGTACACCTGTCGCTTTCAGGGCTGTAGTTCACGTACCGTATGAATCTGGGCTGTGGTTGTGACATTGGGTGAAAGAGGACGAGTGTGGCTACAAAATTACCGAAACCCATGCGTGTAAAGTGAATATTCTGGCCGTGAGGACGATTTGTTCGGAGAATTTCGCTACAGTTTTCACATTGGCTTCTCCCTCTGACCCGCTCTCTCTCTGGCCGTGCGACACTGTGAGTCGAGATTTTTGCTCAGACCACACACACTTTGAACTGCGATAGCGGGCAAACCGTGCAACGTATTCGAATTCCGTCTGAACCACAACAAAGTCGATGGCCTCGTGTGCTGTTTGAGGTTTAAATCGTGTTTCTACGTAACAGTATGCCAGAGCAATGTGGCTCCAAAGTAACGTGTCGTTTTCTGTTTTTACCCGCGTTTCCCCATTGACTTTGCATGGGGCATTTTTCGCGTCGTTTATTGCGAATTACGTCGGCACGGTAACCCGAAACGAAAAGAAAAGCACAAGCACACCATTCCCGGCCGAGCCGCACCGAGCCGCACGTTTCGATGTATATATTGTGGGGCTTTGGTAAACCGTGCGGCCGGCCATAGACGTCAAAGTTTCGTGTCTTGATTATTATTGCGATTAAGTATGTGTTGCGGATTTCAACCTGTGTTTCTGCCATTGCATGGCAGGCACCCAGAATAAAATCTATTTCACAGGGAGCTTGGTACACAGTTGCTCAAAAAAGAACACCTGCTACAGGTTTCCTGGAGGAGCGCTTAAGGAACATAAAGAAGCGCATCAGAAAACAGAGATGGCTTGCACACGCCCATGAGCATCAGGAGGAACAGACCGTCCCTGGTGTACCAGGTATTATTATTAACCATGTAAATAATTCCCAGCAGGCCAGAATGGACAAATGCAAGGGATTATATAGACTTCTGAACAGACCTTATACACTGTAAACACAGGTGCCGCTAGAATTAATCTGATGACCCCTGTACTACATTCAGCAGAACCCGATGTGTCCGGTGAAAAACTGAAAGAAATGGTGGAATGGCTGAAGAACAATAGATATCCAGTGTCTCAAGTTGAGGATTACATGGAACAGACAGCTATACAAAGAGGCAGGTGGATTAGAGATATCCCGAGGAGTGTCCAGGAAGTCTTGACGGCGTTCCCTAGGCTTGTAGATCCCGGCATGGTAAAACATTATTTGAACTGTTGAAGTCTGTTTAACCTAATCCTACAGTATATACTTTGTAGAGTCTGCCGGGGGTCTATACTTGATCCACTCCCTCTACACCTGCCGAATATTTGCAGTATTAAATGTGCATCACAGCATGACACATTGTGAACTTGTTTCACTGAATGTTCACCTATTTTTCCAAAATGTTTGCCTATTATGACCTGACCAGAAGTATGCTATAAGTTTCATTTGGTTAAGTAATAATACACAATATAAGATAATCATAGTATTTAGGTCACAGGACGGGTGTTGATAATCACAAACATTGTCTGACTCTTACCCCTAACCCCTTTCCAGGTACTAAAAGTCCATATAATTTCTTTAAACACTATTGTTTTTCATGTTTTTCCTAAATGTATCAGATATCACAAGACTTCCAGCAGCTTTATCCAGAGGCGGGGGCGAAACTGTTTGAGAACTGGCCTAGTATGAGTGACCGAATCCTTGTAATGGCCCAGCGAGAGGGTAAACTGCCCGCAGTGTACGATGACATGACACCAGGTAAGCCATTTCTTGCTTTTTCACGAACTCTCACACACAGGTTTGGGGTCCTTACGAATTGTAACGATTGCGGTCTCATGCCTTAATTGTGCCCTTTAATGATTCCTATAGGGGGTTCCAAATGAATTTTAACAGGTGTGTAACTCTTGAAATAGTTTAAGAACCAACAGTATTGCAATTGTACAGCAGACGGACGTGAAGTCCACATACCAGCTCTGACAATGTGATTAAAATCTGGTTCCTCTTATTCCTCCGTTTCCGAATCTCAACCCTACGTGTGTACACACTAGTGTTGTCACGATACTGGATTTTCAACTTCGATACGATATTTGGAAAAGTATTGATATTTCGATACCATTTTCGATACCACGCAACCACGGCGATTTCTGAGGGTTTAACATTTATTACAAATAAAAGCTGTGCAGTCTTATGCACTTTCATATTTTTTTACATTTTTTTTATTTTTTATTATTATTAGGCCTATTATTGTCTCCACCAGGCCGAAGGCATGTGGGGAGAGTATGTTTTGCACTCCGTCCGTCCGTGTGTCCGTCCGTCCGTGTGTGTGTCCGTCCGTCCGTCCGTGTGTCCGTGAGCAGCTAATCTCGGCCACCGTTAACCCGGTCGATGCCACATTTTCCACACACACTCCCTGGATGCCATCGATGAACCTCTGCCCCAAACTTTCCAGAACGGCCTGTTATAGCGCCACCAGGAGGCCGCTTTGTGCAAAACAAGTTTTTGCACAGTACACCTACAGATTTTGCCCAAACATCACGCAAATTGGTACACAGTCTCTCTAGAGCCATCCAACGAAACCGCTCTTTCAGATTTCTCACACTCCATCCTGATTGGTTAAGATTGGCTTCCAAAGTTCACAGGAGTGCTCAGTTTCAAACAAAATGCTGCAAATCATGAACACATCGCGTGATTTCCGTGAAATTGTGCACCCACATTCCCACTAGGCCGAGGACAAAATGCCACATGAACAATTTCAACTCAGCCTCAAGGTGGCGCTATAACTGGCCAAAAAGTGTTTTTACCTCTAACTGCACGGATCTGTGGATAACTTTGTATGCCAACTCCCTAGAGGCCAAGGAAAAACCTTTGCCTGGAATATTTCACATCTGCTCTTTATAGCGCCACCAGGAGGCCGACATATGTCAAACACATTTTCTATTATTACTCCTTCAGATTTTATCCAAATTTCACGCAAATCGGTACACATGATCTCCATAGTCATGTGATCAAGACAGGTTTTTTCACGATTGGCTCCTACACTTTTCAGGAGTAGCCCGCTTTGTACAAATCGCCACAACTCAATTATACACGCACATTTTCACTAGGCCGAGGACTACATGCCACAATTTTTTCCTCAAAATCAGCCTCACGGTGGCGCTATAACAGGCCAATTCCTGTTTTTAGCTATAACTGCATCGATCTGTATACAACTTATGTATGCACACATGGAAAAACATTGTACCTGCATCCCTCCAACACGAACCTCCGGCCCAAATCTTCCTCAACAGCCTGTTATAGCGCCACCATGAGGCCACAACCTGACCTGCCCTGGTGGAGACCTGTGCCGATTGGCACTTTATCTAGTTATAATTATTATTATTATTATAAATAACTAGAAAATTCGCAATTTAAAAAAATTGCAGAGTGTGGTTGCTGCAATCGTTATGATGGTTGTGGCAGTAAGATTCCTAGCTAATTATAAGGTCACATCACTTTGAATATTCTTTTATATCAATCAATGACGGTACCCATTATTTTACATTAGCAATTCAATTGTACAGCACTGTTTGCTTCTGAAGAAGCCCATTATGCTTGCTTCTGAAGGAGGCGGTCGCATTCTTTTTTCTCTCCCTCCCTCTCACTTGCATTAAAATATTTCAAGTTAAGAGGATGCATTTAGATTTTGCACAGAAAATCAGACAACTGATGTTAGGAACAGTTTGTTTATTGTCAAACATGACAAAGAATGCTGAAATACAAATATATAAAATTAGATGAGATATATAAAAAAAGGAAAAAAGTATTTACTGACTGTTAATGTGTAACAATCGGCCTTTTGTTTAGAAAGGGAGACTATTAACTAAAGGAAAAAGACGGGATCGGCAGGTTTTTAGCTTAATGAAACTCACATATTTAATAACCACATAAATCAATCGGGCAATACAACGCACTTGCTTCTGACCCTATACCAAAATAATAACACAAAACAAATCAACACTCAATTCCCCAATCCCCATTCAACCCAACAAAGTCCCTACGTCAGTTGTAAACAACACCAGTTTGTCACGCGAGGCAGGTGCTCTGAATCACGAACGGTTCCGCGACCGTCCTCCTCTCAGTACGCTCCTACAGTATAGTTCATCAGATCCATATGAAGCGCACGTTAATCCATTAGGAATCCAACAGAACACGGATTTCTCTCACCTGCGATGCTCCTCGTTGACCGGCAGTTCATTCACGGATCCAGCGCCGACGACAGTCTCCCCAGCGTCCCAACACGGCCGCTTACTCCGTGCTTGGCTGAGCTCGACAGTTTGTATGTTTAGGCTGCAGGTTGCTATAGTAGTTAGTTACTGTAACTTAAACACTAAACACAGACCCTGGCGCCTCTGAGATCTCCTCCTCACACCCATTCACAGTACACAGGTCTCCTCTCTTCCTGCACCACACCCTCTATTTGTCAAGTGGCGTGTGGCAGCAATCACTGTCATGCTAATCAGGCCCATTACCTCCCACACATGAATTGGAAGTGCATATATCACAGGTTTTGCATGTACTCATATCACACGTATACAATTACACACATTAGAAAAAGCAGATAATAATAATATATGTGCATTTGTCACAAATGGAAGCACAAACTAGAAACAAAATTTCAAGATTTTTTTCTGGGTGCCTGAAGCTCGCCAAGACTGTGCAGCATTTGAGCCACGGACCACCATTTGATGACATTTAGCCTCAGAATGGTCCATTTGGTTACATGTGAGCCAGGTCTCCCCATTTACTTTCAATGAGGTATTTTGTCTTAGTTCATTGCGCATTACGTTGCCACCAACATTATAATGCTAACATGCTAACATGCTAATACTAACATGCTAACATGCTAGCATGCTAACATTGTAATGCTAACATGCTAATGCTAACATGATATCATTAACATGCTAACATAACGCTAACATGCTAATGCTATCATGCTAACATGCTAATGCTAACATGCTAATGCTAGCATGCTAACATGCTAATGCTAACATGCTAATGCTATCATGCTAACATGCTAATGCTATCATGCTAACATTATAATGCTAACATGCTAACATGCTAATGCTATCATGCTAACATGCTAATGTTAACATGCTAACATGCTAATGCTAACATGCTAATGCTATCATGCAAACCTGCTAATGCTAACATGCTAATGCTATCATGCTAACATGCTAATGATATCATGCTAATGCTATCATGCTAACATGCTAATGCTAACATGCTAATGCTATCATGCTAATGCTATCATGCTAACATGCTAATGCTAACATGCTAATGCTAACATGCTAATGCTAACATGATAACATGCTAATGCTAACATGCTAATATGCTAACATGCTAACATGCTAATATACTAACATGCTAATGCTAACATACTAATGCTAACATGCTAACATGCTAATGCTAACATGCTAATGCTAACATGCTAATGCTAACATGATAACATGCTAATGCTAATATGCTAACATGCTAACATGCTAATGCTAACATGCTAACATGCTAATGCTATCATGCTGACATGCTAATGCTAACATGCTAACATGCTAACATGCTAATGCTAACATGCTAACATGCTAATGCTAACATGATAACATGCTAATGCTAACATGCTAATGCTAACATGCTAATGCTAACATGCTAATAATATCATGCTAACATGCTAATGCTAACATGCTAATGCTAACATGCTATCATGCTAATGCTAAAATGCTAATGCTATCATGCTAACATGCTAATGCTAAGATGTCTGAGCTGTAAGGGTCCATTTGGTTTCGTTCAGGGGGGCGGCCCGGTTCCGGCGAGCCGCCCTGCTTCTGAAACGGTCGAGAAATGACAGAGCTACGTGTTTCCCCGATTTTCTCCATTGACTTTCAATGTGTGTGTGTGCGTGCACATGTGTGCATGTGCGTGCATGTGCGTTCGTGTGTGCGCGTGTTTGAGAGGTGGTCAACTTGACCTTGAATCATTAACAAAGTATCAATTTCACCTGGGCTAGAGCTAGTCTATGCGAATGCAAACACTATTGAAAGTTAAAACCACACTGACTCAGTGAGAGAACGTATGTCCGAACAAATTGCTCTATCGCAAAAAGTAAACGTCAAATGCGATTTTTGTTTTTGCCGTGAGTGACCCGAGACATTGAGGTACGCCGTGTGCGATCGTGGTATTGGTACGATAAAAAATGTGTTTATGAGAGCGAGTTAAGAAATTGTGTTTGTGATGAAAAAATTGCTGACTCATTCAGGCATTTAACATGGAGTTGTATGACACATTATGATGGTACACCTGACGCTTTCAGGGCTGTAGTTCACGTACCGTATGAATCTGGGCTGTGGTTGTGACATTGGGTGAAAGAGGACGAGTGTGGCTACAGCATTACCGAAACCCATGCGTGTAAAGTTAATATTTTGGCCGTGAGGACGATTTGTTCTGAGAATTTCGCTACAGTTTTCACATTGGCTTCTCCCTCTGACCCGCTATCTCTCTGGCCGTGCGACACTGTGAGTCGAGATTTTTGCTCAGACCAAACACACTTTGAACTGCGATAGCGGGCAAACCGTGCAACGTATTCGAATTCCGTCTGAACCACGACAAAGTGGATGGCCTCGTGTGCTGTTTGAGGTTTAAATTGTGTTTCTTCGTAACAGTATGCCAGAGTAATATGGCTCCAAAGTAACGCGTTTCCCCATTGACTTTGCATGGGGCATTTTTCGCGTCGTTTATTGCGAATTACGTCGGCACGGTAACCCGAAACGGAAAGAAAAGCACAAGCACACCATTCCCGGCCGAGCCGCACGTTTCGATGTATATATTGTGGGGCTTTGGTAAACCGTGCGGCCGGCCATAGACGTCAAAGTTTCGTGTCTTGATTACGATTAAGTATGTTTTGCGGATTTCAACCTGTGTTTCTGCCATTGCATGGCAGGCACCCAGAATTAAGTATTGGTTGCGGATTTCAACCTGTGTTTCTGCCATTGCATGGCAGGCACCCAGAATTATATTTATTGGACAGAGTAACTGGAAGGGCTCGTCCGGGATTTGAACCCGGGACCTCTCGCACCCAAAGCGAGAATCATACCCCTAGACCAACGAGCCTTGATTTTTATTGGCATCTTCCGTGTAACACAGCTGTTTGATGCACATGTGTCTTTCTTGGAGATGTCAGCAATGCAGCAGGTAATAGAGATCATTTAGATATTTAATAGAATTAGTTCCAGACTGAAGAATGTGTGAACACAGCAACTATGTAAGAAACAACCTTTGAACCAAGCTGCTGAGAACATTGAATGTTCAGAAACGCTTTGGAAGGATGGGGATCTGGAGGGGCTCGTCCGGGATTTGAACCCGGGACCTCTCGCACCCTAAGCGAGAATCATACCCCTAGACCAACGAGCCCTGTTTTCATTGTAATATTTACTCTCACAAAGCTGTCTGATGCACTTGTGGCTTTCTTGAAGATGTCAGAGATGATGCAGGTAATGGAGATAGGAGGGTCAATTTAACCCATCAATACATTTTCAGAAGATTGCAATTTGGCTTGGGTTGTGGGTTCAAGTTCCTCTTTGTGTTACCCAAAATTGCTGAACAGGTGTGCTTACAGGTAACAGCGGTAGTCGTGGCCGAGCGGTTAAGGCGATGGACTCGAAATCCATTGGGGTCTCCCCGCGCAGGTTCGAGTCCTGCCGACTACGGAGCTTTATTGTTTGTGCAACAGGTACAAACGTTGGGTGTCACTTTGTAGTGTCATGTTGATGGCTTCCATTTAAAATTCATAGAAAACTGCAGCTTTATGGTGCATAATATTGACAATGTCTGCTAGTCGTCGCTGAGTTTCTATTTTGTCTTCTTCCAGGCTACAACATATTTCTTTCCAAAACATGAACTAAGGCGAGGGATGGTGAAGTGCAGTGTCAACAGTAGGGCTTGTCCGGGATTTGAACCCGGGACCTCTTGCACCCAAAGCGAGAATCATACCCCTAGACCAACTAGCCTTGTTATTATTTGGCATCTTCCATCTAACACAGCTGTTTGATGCACATGTGTCTTTCTTGAATATGTCAGCAATGCAGGTAATGGAGATATGAGTGTCAATTTAACCCATTAATCAACTTTCAAATGTTGCTTGGGGTGTGGGTTCAAGTCTCCCTTTGTCTATACCCAAAACACAACCATCTTCATCTTGTGCAAGGCGTTAACGATTGGCCGTTGCATATGTGACAATAGCCTATAGGCCTACTGAGAAGTATCAGCTGGGCACCACGCTGTTAGAGACTACACATTCAGGAGTCATAGAATCATGTGACCTCTCAATAGTACTCTTGTGCAGCGGCAATTTCATAGTCAACTAGAAACAAAATTTCAAGAAATTTTACTGGGTGCCTGAAGCTCGCCAAGACTGTGCAGCATTTGAGCCACGGACCACCATTTGATGACATTTAGCCTCTCAGAAGGGTCCATATGGTTACATGTGAGCCAGGTCTCCCCATTGACTTTCAATTTATTTATTGCGCATTACGTTGCCACCAACATTCTAATGCTAACATGCTAACATGCTAATGCTAACATGCTAATGCTATCATGCTAATGCTATCATGCTAATGCTAACATGCTAATGCTAACATGCTAATGCTATCATGCTAACATGCTAATGCTAACATGCTAATGCTATCATGCTAACATGCTAATGCTAACATGCTAACATGCTAATGCTAACATGATATCATGCTAACGCTAACATGCTAATGCTATCATGCTAACATGCTAAAGTTAACATGCTAATGCTAACATGCTAATGCTATCATGCTAACATGCTAATGCTAACATGCTAACATGCTAATGCTAACATGATATCATGCTAACGCTAACATGCTAATGCTATCATGCTAACATGCTAATGCTAACATGCTAATGATATCATGCTAACATGCTAATGCTAACATGCTAATGCTATCATGCTAACATGCTAATGCTAACATGCTAACATGCTAATGCTAATATGATATCATGCTAACGCTAACATGCTAATGCTATCATGCTAACATGTTAATGCTATCATGCTAACATGCTAATGCTAACATGCTAACATGCTAATGCTAACATGCTAACATGCTAATGCTAACATGCTAATGATATCATGCTAACATGCTAATGCTAAGATGTCTGAGCTGTAAGGGTCCATTTGGTTTCGTTCAGGGGGGCGGCCCGGTTCCGGCGAGCCGCCCTGCTTCTGAAACGGTCGAGAAATGACAGTTACGTGTTTCCCCGATTTTCTCCATTGACTTTCAATGTGTGTGTGTGCGAGTGGTGGTCAACTTGGTCTAAGTGCATGGAGCAAGTTTCAAGACTGTAGCATGTTGCAAACAAAAGTTATAGCTGTGTAAAGGCCAGCCAATAGGAATACAGAGGGGCGGAGCTTAAGCAATTAAGCCATTACAGCTTGTTCCTCTTGATGGTCTACGTCCATGTACCAAAATTTGAGGCTGTAGCATGTTGTAAGCAATAGTTGGAGCTGTGTAAAGGCCAGCCAATAGGAAGACAGGGTTTGTGTGTGTGCGTGTGCGTGCGTGTGCGTGTGTGTGCGCTCAGGGGGGCAACCCGGTTCTGGCGAGCCACCCCGCGTCTGAAACGGTTGAGAAATGACAGAGTTACGTGTTTCCCCAATTGTCTCCATTGACTTTCAATGTGTGTGTGTGTGCGTGCACATGTGTGCATGTGCGTGCGTGTGCGTTCGTGTGTTCGTGTGTGAGAGGTGGTCAACTTCACCTTGAATCATTAACAATGTATCATTTTCAGCTGGGCTACGCTATGCAAATGCACCCACTATTGAAAGTAAAAAACACACTGACTCAATGAGAGAATTTGTTCAGACATACGGTCCGAACAAATTGCTCTAGCGCAAAAAGTAAAAGTCGAATGCGATTTTTGTTTTCGCCGTGAGTGACCCGAGACATTAAGGTACACCGTGTGCGATCGTGGTATTGGTACGATAAAAAACGTGGTTATAAGAGCGAGTTAAGAAATTGTGTTTGTGTTGAAAAAATTGCTGACTCAATCAAGCAGTTAACATGAAGTTCTATGACACATTATGATGGTACACCTGTCGCTTTCAGGGCTGTAGTTCACGTACCGTATGAATCTGGGCTGTGGTTGTGACATTGGGTGAAAGAGGACGAGTGTGGCTACAAAATTACCGAAACCCATGCGTGTAAAGTGAATATTTTGGCCGTGAGGACGATTTGTTCGGAGAATTTCGCTACAGTTTTCACATTGGCTTCTCCCTCTGACCCGCTCTCTCTCTGGCCGTGCGACACTGCGAGTCGAGATTTTTGCTCAGACCACACACACTTTGAACTGAGATAGCGGGCAAACCGTGCAACGCATTCGAATTCCGTCTGAACCACAACAAAGTCGATGGCCTTGTGTGCTGTTTGAGGTTTAAATCGTGTTTCTACGTAACAGTATGCCAGAGCAATGTGGCTCCAAAGTAACGTGTCGTTTTCTGTTTTTACCCGCGTTTCCCCATTGACTTTGCATGGGGCATTTTTCGCGTCGTTTATTGCGAATTACGTCGGCACGGTAACCCGAAACGGAAAGAAAAGCACAAGCACACCATTCCCGGCCGAGCCGCACGTTTCGATGTATATATTGTGGGGCTTTGGTAAACCGTGCGGCCGGCCATAGACGTCAAAGTTTCGTGTCTTGAGGACGATTATTATTATTAAGTATTGGTTGCGGATTTCAACCTGTGTTTCTGCCATTGCATGGCAGGCACCCAGAACTAGAAACAAAATTTCAAGAAATTTTACTGGGTGCCTGAAGCTCGCCAAGTCTGTGCAGCATTTGAGCCACGGACCACCATTTGATGACATTTAGCCTCTCAGAAGGGTCCATTTGGTTACATGTGAGCCAGGAGGTCTCCCCATTGACTTCCAATGGGGTATGTGGTCTTAGTTTATTGCGCATTACGTTGCCACCAACATTCTAATGCTAACATGCTAACATGCTAATATTAACATGTTAACATGCTAACATTTTAATGCTAACATGCTAATGCTAACATGTTAATGCTAACATGATATCAAGCTAAAATGCTAACATGCTGCTAACATGCTAACATGCTAATGCTATCATGCTAACATGCTAATGCTATCATGCTAACGCTATCATGCTAACATGCTAATGCTAATATGCTAATGCTATCATGCTAACATGCTAATGCTATCATGCAAACATGCTAATGCTAACATGCTAATGCTATCATGCTAACATGTTAATGCTATCATGCTAACATTCTAATGCTAACATGCTAACATGTTAATGTTATCATGCTAATGCTAACATGCTAACATGCTAATGCTATCATGCTAACATGCTAACATGCTAATGCTAACATGCTAATGCTAACATGCTAATGCTATCATGCTAACATGCTAATGCTAACATGCTAATGCTATCATGCTAACATGCTAACATTATAATGCTAACATGCTAATGCTATCATGCTATCATGCTAACATTCTAATGCTAACATGCTAATGCTATCATGCTAATGCTATCATGCTAACATGCTAATGCTAGCATGCTAATGCTATCATGCTAACATGCTAAAGCTAACATGCTAATGCTAACATGCTAATGCTAACATGCTAACATGCTAATGCTATCATGCTAACATGCTAACATGCTAATGCTAACATGCTAATGCTATCATGCAAACATGCTAATGCTAACATGCTAATGCTATCATGCTAACATGCTAATGCCATCATGCTAACATTCTTTTTTTTTAAAGATTTATTTATTGAAAATGCAGATATTAACAACGAGTTACAGAATCATGATTTCTTTTTCTTTTTTTTTTAAACAAGACAAGACAAACTCAAAAAAGAAAAGACAAAAAACAGTAAAAACAAACCCCCCCCACCCACCCCCCACCCCAACCCCAGAAAGGAAAACTACACAGCTCTCATTATTCAGTATGTACACAACACCTCTTGACAGCAACAACTCGGATAAATACATGAAAATAACAATATAAATAAAAGAAAACTCAAACTAAATCAACTCAGAGGAGATATTGAAGGTAGAGCCTCAAAGAAACTGCCCCATATCTTTTCAAAAGTGGCAGGCCTTCTTCTTACATTGTACAGTATCTTTTCAGGGGTACAGTATGATGAAAGCTCATTCAGCCAGTGTCTCTGTGAAGGTGATTTTTCAGATTTCCAATTAACCAAAATGATTTTCTTCGCAGCTGTACTGGCGAGTAACACAAAGTATGCTTTGTTGAAATTTGTGTTGATCAATGTAACGTCACCCAGTAACCAAATTTTTGGATCATGTGGTATTTCAACCTCTATGATATCAGAGACCGTAGACAAGATGAACTTCCAATAATCAATTAAAAGTGGGCAGTTCCATAACATATGTAATAGGCAGCCTTCTGTTATCTTACATCTTTGGCACATAGGGGAAATGCTTCTATCAATCTTGTGTAACCTGAGCGGAGTAAAGTAAGTTCTGTGAAAAATGTTAAATTGCATCTGTCTATGTTTGGTGGAAACCAGAACCCTCTGAGCTCTCTCTAAAATTATCTCCCAATCCACATCATCATAGGTGCATCCCAAGTCTGTCTCCCATTTATGTTTAATGTTCAATGTATTGTAAATTGGTAAATTATTGTTTAGAATACTATATATGGAGGAAGTTAATCCTTTAGTTGAGGTGATAAGGGAACAAAACATGTGATCCTCCAGGGGGGATTTTTCCGGGATATTCGGGAAATCTGTAGATTTTGCTTGAATCCAATGTCTAATTTGAAGATATTTAAAGAGGTCATGGTTACGTAACTTAAACTTGGCTGATAATTGTTGAAAGTTTGATACTACATTATTACTGTATAAATCACCCACAGTCCTGATTCCATTATTAACCCATCTCTGCAATACACCATCAGCTATGGGGTAAGGAATATTAGGGTTTTCCCATAATGGGGTCTTTCTCATTAGAGATGTATCTATCCCCAATAATTTATGAGATTCCTGCCATGCTTCAAAAGCGCTCAAGATAATAGGATTTTTAGTAAGTAAAGAGAGGTTCTTCTTCGTACCCAAAAAAGGTATGATTTTCAGGGGAGTTAGGCCCAGGTCTAGTTGTTCTATATGTAGCCACCTAACCTCACCAATCTCAGGGTGCAACCATATCCATAAAGGACGGAATTGTGAGGCCAAATAGTAACATCTAAAATTAGGGAGATTAAGGCCACCCTTATTGTAAGGGGCTTGGAGCGTACTTAATTTGACCCGCGGCGTTTTGCTCTGCCATAAAAAGGAGGAAATAATTGTGTTAAGATCTTTAAAAAACCTTTTAGTTATAGAGAATGGGATGCATTGAAATAGATAAATATATTTTGGTAACACTATCATCTTAACTGTATTCACTCTTCCAATTAGAGACAAAGGCAAACCAGACCACCTTAAAGTGTCAGACTTAGTCTTCTCCATAAGAATTAAGTAGTTGTCTTTAATTACCTTATCCCGCTCTTTTCTGATATTAACTCCCAGATACTTGAACCCGCTAGGACATATTTTCAAAGGATCGATAAGATCCCCTACATTCAAATCTTGTGTATTTAGAGGTAAAACCTCACTTTTAGTTAGGTTGATCTTATATCCTGAAGCTGCGCTATATTCCCGTAAACACTGGAATAGAGGAGGGACCGAGTCAGCCAAGTCAGTCAGGTAAATCAAAACATCATCTGCATATAAGGATATTTTGTGCTCCGTTGTACCAAATTTCACTCCAGAAATCTCATCATTAGTTCTAATTGCAAGGGCAAACGGTTCAATGGCAATTGAAAACAACATAGGTGAGACGCAGCATCCTTGTCTTACACCTCTAGAAAGCAAGAAGGGGTCCGATAACAGCCCGTTAGTGAGAATTTGAGCTTTTGGAGAAGTAAAAAATGTTTTAATATATTTTATAATTTTTTCTCCAAAGTTCATTTTTTCAAGAGTCTGAAACAGGAAGCTAGGTTCAATCCTATCAAATGCTTTTTCGGCGTCCATAGATATTATTAATGTGGGCTCCTTAGTCCTCTGAGTAGTGTTCAATATATGAAACAATCGACGTACATTATCCGACCCTTGTCTTTTTTTAATAAACCCCGTTTGATCTGGATGAATTATTTTTGGTAAAACAAGTTCCAATCTGGTTGCTATCATTTTAGAAATAACTTTGTAATCTGCATTTAAAAGACTCAAAGGTCTATAGGAGCCACATTGTTGTCTATCTTTCCCAGGTTTAGGCAGTAATGTTATAGTTGCCAGTTCTAGAGTTGGGGGTAGAGCCTGACCATCCAATGCGTCCTTAATCATATTTGTCAAAGGAGGCAGCAATTTGTCTGCGAATGATTTGTAATATTCAATCGGAAAACCATCTGGTCCAGGAGCTTTATTATTTTGTAGAGAGTTCATAGCCAGGAGAACCTCCCCCTCAGTTACATCAGCATCTAAGCATTCTTTTTCTTCTATATTGATCTGAGGGAGAGGTAGGCCCTCCAGAAACTGCTCCGCAGCAACATTATTGTTGTTGTTATGATCAGATTTATATAAGGTTTGATAAAAGCGTTTGAATTCAGAGTTGATCTCTTTCGGACTAGTCAGCACTCCACCCCCTTCAGTAACAATGGAGTCGATGATCCTGTCTGAATCCTCCCTTTTAATCTGCCAGGCTAGAAGTTTTCCAGTTTTATTTCCATATTCATAATAGTGATAATTGGTCCTGGCCAAAGCAGCCTCCGCCTTATTAGTGCACAAATTATTGTATTGAATCCGCTTAGCAGTCAAAGTGTTAAAAGTATCCGTCCCATTGGTTTGAGAGTGTTGTTGTTCTAGCCCTCTTATCTCCTCTTCCAACTTCAATAAGATTTGTCTTTTTTCTTTTGTTTTGTGAGCACTATATGACAAAATATGCCCCCTCATATATGCCTTTAGAGCCTCCCATATATTAGCGTGAGACGCTGAATCTACATTAGCCACAAGAAATTGATCAATTTGGGAGTTCATAGAAGAAATGAACTGGGGATCCTTCAGCAGAAATGATTTAAATCGCCATCGAGGTGAGGAGGGGAGTACAGACTCCATTTTCCATGTTAATTTAACTGGGTTATGATCAGAAAGTGCAGCCGGTAAATAGGCACAGCTCGTTACCCGTGTAAGTAAATTCCTCGGGGCTAGAAACAAGTCAATACGGGAATAAGATTTGTGCATATTACTGTAAAAGCTATAGTCCTTCCCATTGGGATTGAGGGAACGCCAAATGTCACACAGACCTAATTCTGCCATGCCTTGGTTCAACACTAGCGCCGCTCTGGATAGTGTGAATGTCCTAGGATGTGAGCGGTCAAGTGCTGGAGAAAGCACCAGATTAAAGTCACCTCCAACAAGGCATCTGCCATTGATGGCCGCCATTTTCAATAGAAAGTAATTAAAAAAGGCTGGATCATCATGATTAGGACCATATAAATTTACCAGAGTTACTCTGTTTGTGTTTAAAACACAGTCTAAGAGCAAAAACCGTCCATTCCTATCTTTTTCCACTGAGATCAGCTTGAACATTACATTTTTGTTAATAAGTATGGCAACTCCCCGTGCACTGGAAGTATAAGAAGAAAAAAAGACATGGCCAATCCAATCCCTCCTAAGCTTCATATGTTCCAGATCTGTAAGGTGGGTTTCCTGTATAAAGGCAACACTAGCGGATGATTTCTTTAAATAGGTAATTATCTTCTTCCTTTTAACTGGCGAATTAATTCCCTTTACATTCCAGGAAATGAAATTTAGTTCACTAGCCATTTAAAAGTGTTAAGAGTATATTATCATGGATAAGTTCACTCAGGAGTACAGCGCAACAGAATTCCAGTGTATTTGAATAGTATTGTGCTGTCAATAAGGTGCAGTAGTTTTTAAGATTCATTAGAGAGCCAAAAAAGTAACCTTTCAAAAACCCAGAAGCCCACAAAAGAAAACCCCCCAAAAAACATCCAGTACAAAACAATAACAAAGACAAGAAAACAAACATCAGATGGGCTACTCTTACCTAGCGTAAGGTTGCCCTCACAGTTACTATTCATATCTCTATATAACAACCTCAGTATATGAGAGGATATAAATATTTCTCATAATTTAGTGAACAGAGGCCCCCCTCCTATAGATCCACATATCCCCTGCTATTTTTTTTTTTTTTACAGGGCAAAGAAAGAAAAACTGCAATACACCACTAGATGGGGCCATCCTCCAGCCTATATAGGGGACGCAAAGATCCAAGAGTTTAAAACAGCCCAAAATATTTTGAAATAAGTAATATGTGCATACTACCGTAAGGCGGCGCCAGTTACCAGTTAAATTAAATAAATGCAAATTTTGACCAGCACCCCCAAACCACAGTTTAGCGTGCAGACGTGCAGGCACTCTAAACACCCCCGCCCTCATTAAACATACCCCCGCGGCAGTGCAAACTCACACAGAAGCCCATCAGAAAAAATAAAACCAGCCTAAATAAAGGCGCGACGAGTGAGCAAAACGGGAGGCGGCATATGATAATAATCATTATAGGTCTCGGGCCTGGCTAATGCCGTTAAACATCCAAATCAAGCTATTATCAAGTGGATTATATAAATTAACAATTTGGAACGCCCGTAGTGTATCAAATAAGAAGTGGATCAGGATGGAGGCGTCGCAATCACCAGTATAATTCAGAAAACAAACTATCGCGTCGAACATTCCAATCCCCTCTCCCCCCTCCAAGAGAGGAAAAAAGGAAGAAAGAAAAAAGCAACAAAAAAGCAACAGACGTATCTGGTATTACACGTTTAGATAATAAAATCAAAAGTGCTCAGTATAAAGAAAGGGTCCAGAACGAGCAGCCCAGCGGGGCAATGACTTGAATAGAAAACAAAAATAAAGTTATATATTTTAACGAGATGTGAAACCAAATTAAAGCATCGGGCAGCGCCAGTGTTGAAAAAACAAACCAAAAAAAAAAGTGTCTAGGCTACTTGTTTCTTAAAAATAGTTCAAAAAATATCCCCGTGAATGGAAGGGGTCTCCTTATACGTAGTGTAAGTCACATATATGCCTACATAAAAAAAAATATAACAAATCTATATAAAAAAATATATGCAGTGTATAGACGTGATGATGACTTACTCCCACTCACTGATCACGAAGAAACGATTCGCCGCTGTCCTTCGATTGTCCGCTGAGTTAAACATGCTGGGAAAACAAATCTTGATAGAAGAATCTAATCCAAGTCCTTCAAGAAGATCTCCGCTTCTTCTGGAGAATAGAACCACTTGACGGCTCCTTCGTAGGAGACACGCAGCTTTGCCGGATGATACAGGCGGTAGTCCGTGATGTTTTTATCCAGTAAGGCTTTCTTCACATTTTTGAATGCATTTTTCTTGCGTCGGGTCTCGGCACTGCAGTCAGGATGGAAAAATATTCTTCTTTTCTCAAGGAAAACCTCTCCCATCTCCCTGGAACGGTTGAGGATCAATTCTCTGTGCTTGTAGTTGAGGATTCTCGCTATCAGTGGTCTAGGCTTGTTCGCCGCGTCGTAGGTGGGTTTGCCAAGACGATGACACCGCTCAACAACGAATGGGGTATCAAAGGCAATAGGAGCGAGGACTTGTGGAATAATGCGTTCAAAGAATGCAGCCGCATTCTTCCCTTCAGCTTTCTCCAAAACGTTGAATAAATTCACATTATTCCTCCTGCTTCTGTCCTCTAAATCATCTTGTTTCAGCCTGGAAACTTGCAGCTCCTTCTCAGCCTTCTCCAGCCGGAGAAGAACGTCCGCCATGTTGTCTTCATTCCTGGACACCCGTTCCTCTAAGCCCCCAACTTGGTCGGATAACGTTGACAAAGAAGTCTCAATCTTTGTGAGAGCAGTTTGGATTCTGGATGTTTTGGCATCAATCTGTTTGGATAAATCACCTTTGCACCCGTTTATCGCTTCCAATACAGTCTCTAACGTTAGGGGTCCGCTTTTGTCAGCCGCCATTGTCAGCGTGGTAGCGAGAGATTCCTTCTCTGATGTAGGCTTTTTACTTCTAAGGTTATAACTTTCCATGCAACAAGCAACAACCAGCGGTATGGTTAAACCTTTGTTTCGTTAACTGAGGTTATTAAGGGAAAAAAAAAGAAATTGTGAGGTAACTGTGAGGCAAACCGTCGGAGCTCAGGACCGCATGACCTTCCTCGGTGAAAGCTCATCATGCTAACATTCTAATGCTAATATGCTAGTGCTATCATGCTAATGCTATCATGCTAACATGCTAACATGCTAATGCTAACATGCTAATGCTATCATGCTAATGCTACCATGCTAATGCTAACATGCTAATGCTAACATGCTAACATGCTAATGCTAACATGCTAATAGTAACATGCTACTGTTAACATGCTAACATGCTAATGCTAACATGCTAATGCTATCATGCTAACATGCTAATGCTAACATGCTAATGCTATCATGCTAACATTATAATGCTAAGATGTCTGAGCTGTAAGGGTCCATTTGGTTTCGTTCAGGGGGGCGGCCCGGTTCCGGCGAGCCGCCCTGCTTCTGAAACGGTCGAGAAATGACAGAGTTACATGTTTCCCCGATTTTCTCCATTGACTTTCAATGTGTGTGTGTGCGTGCATGTGCGTTCGTGTGTGCGCGTGTTTGAGAGGTGGTCAACTTGACCTTGAATCATTAACAAAGTATCAATTTCACCTGGGCTAGGGCTAGTCTATGCGAATGCAAACACTATTGAAAGTTAAAACCACACTGACTCAGTGAGAGAACGTATGTCCGAACAAATTGCTCTATCGCAAAAAGTAAACGTCAAATACGATTTTTGTTTTCGCCGTGAGTGACCCGAGACATTGAGGTACGCCGTGTGCGATCGTGGTATTGGTACGATAAAAAACGTGGTTATGAGAGCGAGTTAAGAAATTGTGTTTGTGATGAAAAAAATGCTGACTCATTCTGGCATTTAACATGGAGTTGTATGACACATTATGATGGTACACCTGTCGCTTTCAGGGCTGTAGTTCACGTACCGTATGAATCTGGGCTGTGGTTGTGACATTGGGTGAAAGAGGACGAGTGTGGCTACAAAATTACCGAAACCCATGCGTGTAAAGTGAATATTTTGGCCGTGAGGACGATTTGTTCGGAGAATTTCGCTACAGTTTTCACATTGGCTTGTCCCTCTGACCCGCTCTCTCTCTGGCCGTGCGACACTGCGACTCGAGATTTTTGCTCAGACCACACACACTTTGAACTGCGATAGCGGGCAAACCGTGCAACGTATTCGAATTCCGTCTGAACCACAACAAAGTTGATTGCCTCGTGTGCTGTTTGACGTTTAAATCGTGTTTCTAAGAAACAGTATGCCAGAGTAATGTGGCTCCTAAGTAACGTCGTTTTCTGTTTTTACCCGCGTTTCCCCATTGACTTTGAATGGGGCATTTTTCGCGTCGTTTATTGCGAATTACGTCGGCACGGTAACCCGAATCGGAAAGAAAAGCACAAGCACACCATTCCCGACCGAGCCGCACGTTTCGATGTATATATTGTGGGGCTTTGGTAAACCGTGCGGCCGGCCATAGCGGTCAAAGTTTCGGAACATATATTATTACGATTAAGTATGTGTTGCGAGGCCCAGGCCGTAGCGTAACGGTCTGGGCACCGGACTGGTGATCCAGTCGCGGTGTGCCGCGGGTTCGACTCCCGGACCCGACACGGCCTTTACCGCATGTCATCCCCCCATCTCTCTCCCGTTTCCTGTCAGCCTACTGTCTGTCCCTTAAAAAATCAATAAAAGGCGTAAGCCGCAAAAAAAAAAAAAAAAAAAAAGTATGTGTTGCGGATTTCAACCTGTGTTTCTGCCATTGCATGGCAGGCACCCAGAATTAAGTTCTACTGAGACGTGATTATTGCTAGTTGAAAACTTTACCCAATACCCCGCCAGGATGACTTGAAATATAGTCAGCCATGGCAATTTTTGTTAGTCTCTCAGGAGACTTTACAACTGTGAAATGTAATACATTACAATGTGTAAAGCTATTCCCTTAGTTTAACCCCTAACATGATACTTAAAGCATAATTAAAAATTAAAAATGTTGCCAGTATAAGGTGGTATCACAACTTTCAACCTTTGTAATGTGTTACTAGACAACTTTCCAAATGCATCGGTGAAGACATTTCTTGGCAAGTGATGTATTCACCAGATTTGCCGTTTTTCTGATAACATTCCCATATTATATTTATTGGACAGAGTAACTGGAAGGGCTCGTCCGGGATTTGAACCCGGGACCTCTCGCACCCGAAGCAAGAATCATACCCCTAGACCAACGAGCCTTGTTTTTTATTGGCATCTTCCGTGTAACACAGCTGTTTGATGCACATGTGTCTTTCTTGGAGATGTCAGCAATGCAGCAGGTAATAGAGATAATTTAATAGAATTAGTTCCAGACTGAAGAATGTGTGAACACAGCATTTTCCAACTATGTAAGAAACAACCTTTGAACCAAGCTGCTGAGAACATTGAATGTTCAGAAACGCTTTGGAAGGATGGGGACCTGGAGGGGCTCGTCCGGGATTTGAACCCGGGACCAACAAGCCCTGTTTTCATTGTAATATTTACTCTCACAAAGCTGTCTGATGCACTTGTGGCTTTCTTGAAGATGTCAGAGATGATGCAGGTAATGGAGATAGGAGGGTCAATTTAACCCATCAATCAACTTTCAGAAGATTGCAATTTGGCTTGGGTTGTGGGTTCAAGTTCCTCTTTGTGTTCACCCAAAATTGCTGAACAGGTGTGCTTACAGGTAACAGCGGTAGTCGTGGCCGAGCGGTTAAGGCGATGGACTAGAAATCCATTGGGGTCTCCCCGCGCAGGTTCGAGTCCTGCCGACTACGGAGCTTTATTGTTTGTGCAACAGGTACAAACGTTGGGTGTCACTTTGTAGTGTCATGTTGATGGCTTCCATTTAAAATTCATAGAAAACTGCAGCTTTATGGTGCATAATATTGACAATGTCTGCTAGTCGTTGCTGAGTTTCTATTTTGTCTTCTTCCAGGCTACAACATATTTCTTTCCAACAGATGAACAAAGGCGAGGGATGGTGAAGTGCAGTGTCAACAGTAGGGCTCGTCCGGGATTTGAACCCGGGACCTCTCGCACCCAAAGCGAGAATCATACCCCTAGACAAACGAGCCTTGTTATTATTTGGCATCTTCCATCTAACACAGCTGTTCGATGCACATGTGTCTTTCTTGAATATGTCAGCAATGCAGGTAATGGAGATATGAGTGTCAATTTAACCCATTAATCAACTTTCTAATGTTGCTTGGGGTGTGGGTTCAAGTCTCCCTTTGTCTATACCCAAAACACAACCATCTTCATCTTGTGCAAGGCGTTAACGATTGGCCGTTGCATATGTGACAATAGCCTATAGACCGATTCCGTACCGGTTTCATGGTCGCAGCCTACGTATTTCCTATAGGCGGACTCGACGTAGCTGCGGGGGTAAGACCCTCACCAGGCGCACCTCTTCCACTACAGTGAACGGCAGAGTGACTGATGTTAGTTTGCCTCAAACTTTACTCCTTTACCTGCTTTTTTTACTAACACTAACATTACAAAGATGCCCAGAACATCGAGATGAACCTGTGTAGTTTATGGCTGCTCCAACAGTAGTGGCAACATAACAAATAAAATAAAACGGAATGTCTAATATCCACCACGATGGCTGAGACCAGAGCCATTGAGTAATGGTTGAGACAAAGCAGTGAAGAATCCTGCAAGATACATAATTTCAGTCTTACCCAATACCCAATCTTTCTGTTTTATGAACACAAGGCTGCTGTATTTTATACCTCATACTAAGCATTTAAAGTATGAGGTATAAAGTACAGCAGCCTTGTGTTAATAAAACAGAAATATTTGGTATTGGGTAAGACTGGCGTTATGTATCTTTCACTGCTTTGTCTCAACCATTACTCAATGGCTCTGGCCTCAGCCACCACGGTGGATATTTTGACATTCCGTTTTATTTTATTTTTTATGTTGCCACTACTGTTGGAGCAGCCATAAACTACACAGGTTCATCTCGATGTTCTGGGCATCTTTGTAATGTTAGTGTTAGTAAAAAAGCAGGTAAAGGAGTAAAGTTTGAGGCAAACTAACATCAGTCACTCTGCCGTTCACTGTAGTGGAAGAGGTGCGCCTGGTGAGGGTTTTACTCCCGCAGCTATGTCGAGTCCGCCTACAGGAAATACGTAGGCTGCCATGAGACCCGCTACGGAATCGGTCTATAGGCCTACTGAGAAGTATCAGCTGGGCACCACGCTGTTAGAGACTACACATTCAGGAGTCATAGAATCATGTGACCTCTCAATAGTACTCTTGCGCAGCGGCAATTTCATAGTCAATGAAGTTCTACTGAGACGTGATTATTGCTAGTTGAAAACTTTACCCAATACCCCGCCAGCATGACTTGAAATATAGTCAGCCATGGCAATTTTTGTTAGTCTCTCAGGAGACTTTACAACTGTGAAATGTAATACATTACAATGTGTAAAGCTATTCCCTTAGTTTGACCCCTAACATGATACTTAAAGCATAATTAAAAATAAAAAATGTTGCCAGTATAAGGTGGTATCACAACTTTCAACCTTTGTAATGTGTTACTAGACAACTTTACAAATGCATCGGTGAAGACATTTCTTGGCAGGTGATGTATTCACCAGATTTGCCGTTTTTCTGATAACATTCCCATGTTATATTTATTGGACAGAGTAACTGGAAGGGCTTGTCCGGGATTTGAACCCGGGACCTCTCGCACCCGAAGCAAGAATCATACCCCTAGACCAACGAGCCTTGATTTTTATTGGCATCTTCCGTGTAACACAGCTGTTTGATGCACATGTGTCTTCCAGACTGAAGAATGTGTGAACACAGCATTTTCCAACTATGTAAGAAACAACCTTTGAACCAAGCTGCTGAGAACATTGAATGTTCAGAAACACTTTGGAAGGATGGGGACCTGGAGGGGCTCGTCCGGGATTTGAACCCGGGACCTCTCGCACCCTAAGCGAGAATCATACCCCTAGACCAACGAGCCCTGTTTTCATTCTAATATTTACTCTCACAAAGCTGTCTGATGCACTTGTGGCTTTCTTGAAGATGTCAGAGATGATGCAGGTAATGGAGATAGGAGGGTCAATTTAACCCATCAATCAACTTTCAGAAGATTGCAATTTGGCTTGGGTTGTGGGTTCAAGTTCCTCTTTGTGTTCACCCAAAATTGCTGAACAGGTGTGCTTACAGGTAACAGCGGTAGTCGTGGCCAAGCGGTTAAGGCGATGGACTAGAAATCCATTGGGGTCTCCCCGCGCAGGTTCGAGTCCTGCCGACTACGGAGCTTTATTGTTTGTGCAACAGGTACAAACGTTGGGTGTCACTTTGTAGTGTCATGTTGATGGCTTCCATTTAAAATTCATAGAAAACTGCAGCTTTATGGTGCATAATATTGACAATGTCTGCTAGTCGTTGCTGAGTTTCTATTTTGTCTTCTTCCAGGCTACAACATATTTCTTTCCAACAGATGAACAAAGGCGAGGGATGGTGAAGTGCAGTGTCAACAGTAGAGCTCGTCCGGGATTTGAACCCGGGACCTCTTGCACCCAAAGCGAGAATCATACCCCTAGACAAACGAGCCTTGTTATTATTTTGCATCTTCCATCTAACACAGCTGTTTGATGCACATGTGTCTTTCTTGAATATGTCAGCAATGCAGGTAATGGAGATATGAGTGTCAATTTAACCCATTAATCAACTTTCTAATGTTGCTTGGGGTGTGGGTTCAAGTCTCCCTTTGTCTATACCCAAAACACAACCATCTTCATCTTGTGCAAGGCGTTAACGATTGGCCGTTGCATATGTGACAATAGCCTATAGACCGATTCCGTACCGGTTTCATGGTCGCAGCCTACGTATTTCCTATAGGCGGACTCGACGTAGCTGCGGGGGTAAGACCCTCACCAGGCGCACCTCTTCCACTACAGTGAACGGCAGAGTGACTGATGTTAGTTTGCCTCAAACTTTATTCCTTTACCTGCTTTTTTACTAACACTAACATTACAAAGATGCCCAGAACATCGAGATGAACCTGTGTAGTTTATGGCTGCTCCAACAGTAGTGGCAACATAACAAATAAAATAAAACGGAATGTCTAATATCCACCACGATGGCTGAGACCAGAGCCATTGAGTAATGGTTGAGACAAAGCAGTGAAGAATCCTGCAAGATACATAATTTCAGTCTTACCCAATACCCAATCTTTCTGTTTTATGAACACAAGGCTGCTGTATTTTATACCTCATACTAAGCATTTAAAGTATGAGGTATAAAGTACAGCAGCCTTGTGTTAATAAAACAGAAATATTTGGTATTGGGTAAGACTGGCGTTATGTATCTTTCACTGCTTTGTCTCAACCATTACTCAATGGCTCTGGCCTCAGCCACCACGGTGGATATTTTGACATTCCGTTTTATTTTATTTTTTATGTTGCCACTACTGTTGGAGCAGCCATAAACTACACAGGTTCATCTCGATGTTCTGGGCATCTTTGTAATGTTAGTGTTAGTAAAAAAGCAGGTAAAGGAGTAAAGTTTGAGGCAAACTAACATCAGTCACTCTGCCGTTCACTGTAGTGGAAGAGGTGCGCCTGGTGAGGGTTTTACTCCCGCAGCTATGTCGAGTCCGCCTACAGGAAATACGTAGGCTGCCATGAGACCCGCTACGGAATCGGTCTATAGGCCTACTGAGAAGTATCAGCTGGGCACCACGCTGTTAGAGACTACACATTCAGGAGTCATAGAATCAAGTGACCTCTCAATAGTACTCTTGCGCAGCGGCAATTTCATAGTCAATGAAGTTCTACTGAGACGTGATTATTGCTAGTTGAAAACTTTACCCAATACCCCGCCAGGATGACTTGAAATATAGTCAGCCATGGCAATTTTTGTTAGTCTCTCAGGAGACTTTACAACTGTGAAATGTAATACATTACAATGTGTAAAGCTATTCCCTTAGTTTGACCCCTAACATGATACTTAAAGCATAATTAAAAATAAAAAATGTTGCCAGTATAAGGTGGTATCACAACTTTCAACCTTTGTAATGTGTTACTAGACAACTTTACAAATGCGTCGGTGAAGACATTTCTTGGCAAGTGATGTATTCACCAGATTTGCCGTTTTTCTGATAACATTCCCATATTATATTTATTGGACAGAGTAACTGGAAGGGCTCGTCCGGGATTTGAACCCGGGACCTCTCGCACCCGAAGCAAGAATCATACCCCTAGACCAACGAGCCTTGATTTTTATTGGCATCTTCCGTGTAACACAGCTGTTTGATGCACATGTGTCTTTCTTGGAGATGTCAGCAATGCAGCAGGTAATAGAGATAATTTAATAGAATTAGTTCCAGACTGAAGAATGTGTGAACACAGCATTTTCCAACTATGTAAGAAACAACCTTTGAACCAAGCTGCTGAGAACATTGAATGTTCAGAAACGCTTTGGAAGGATGGGGACATGGAGGGTCTCGTCCGGGATTTGAACCCGGGACCAACAAGCCCTGTTTTCATTGTAATATTTACTCTCACAAAGCTGTCTGATGCACTTGTGGCTTTCTTGAAGATGTCAGAGATGATGCAGGTAATGGAGATAGGAGGGTCAATTTAACCCATCAATCAACTTTCAGAAGATTGCAATTTGGCTTGGGTTGTGGGTTCAAGTTCCTCTTTGTGTTCACCCAAAATTGCTGAACAGGTGTGCTTACAGGTAACAGCGGTAGTCGTGGCCGAGCGGTTAAGGCGATGGACTAGAAATCCATTGGGGTCTCCCCGCGCAGGTTCGAGTCCTGCCGACTACGGAGCTTTATTGTTTGTGCAACAGGTACAAACGTTGGGTGTCACTTTGTAGTGTCATGTTGATGGCTTCCATTTAAAATTCATAGAAAACTGCAGCTTTATGGTGCATAATATTGACAATGTCTGCTAGTCGTTGCTGAGTTTCTATTTTGTCTTCTTCCAGGCTACAACATATTTCTTTCCAACAGATGAACAAAGGCGAGGGATGGTGAAGTGCAGTGTCAACAGTAGGGCTCGTCCGGGATTTGAACCCGGGACCTCTCGCACCCAAAGCGAGAATCATACCCCTAGACAAACGAGCCTTGTTATTATTTGGCATCTTCCATCTAACACAGCTGTTTGATGCACATGTGTCTTTCTTGAATATGTCAGCAATGCAGGTAATGGAGATATGAGTGTCAATTTAACCCATTCATCAACTTTCTAATGTTGCTTGGGGTGTGGGTTCAAGTCTCCCTTTGTCTATACCCAAAACACAACCATCTTCATCTTGTGCAAGGCGTTAACGATTGGCCGTTGCATATGTGACAATAGCCTATAGACCGATTCCGTACCGGTTTCATGGTCGCAGCCTACGTATTTCCTATAGGCGGACTCGACGTAGCTGCGGGGGTAAGACCCTCACCAGGCGCACCTCTTCCACTACAGTGAACGGCAGAGTGACTGATGTTAGTTTGCCTCAAACTTTACTCCTTTACCTGCTTTTTTTACTAACACTAACATTACAAAGATGCCCAGAACATCGAGATGAACCTGTGTAGTTTATGGCTGCTCCAACAGTAGTGGCAACATAACAAATAAAATAAAACGGAATGTCTAATATCCACCACGATGGCTGAGACCAGAGCCATTGAGTAATGGTTGAGACAAAGCAGTGAAGAATCCTGCAAGATACATAATTTCAGTCTTACCCAATACCCAATCTTTCTGTTTTATGAACACAAGGCTGCTGTATTTTATACCTCATACTAAGCATTTAAAGTATGAGGTATAAAGTACAGCAGCCTTGTGTTAATAAAACAGAAATATTTGGTATTGGGTAAGACTGGCGTTATGTATCTTTCACTGCTTTGTCTCAACCATTACTCAATGGCTCTGGCCTCAGCCACCACGGTGGATATTTTGACATTCCGTTTTATTTTATTTTTTATGTTGCCACTACTGTTGGAGCAGCCATAAACTACACAGGTTCATCTCGATGTTCTGGGCATCTTTGTAATGTTAGTGTTAGTAAAAAAGCAGGTAAAGGAGTAAAGTTTGAGGCAAACTAACATCAGTCACTCTGCCGTTCACTGTAGTGGAAGAGGTGCGCCTGGTGAGGGTTTTACTCCCGCAGCTATGTCGAGTCCGCCTACAGGAAATACGTAGGCTGCCATGAGACCCGCTACGGAATCGGTCTATAGGCCTACTGAGAAGTATCAGCTGGGCACCACGCTGTTAGAGACTACACATTCAGGAGTCATAGAATCATGTGACCTCTCAATAGTACTCTTGCGCAGCGGCAATTTCATAGTCAATGAAGTTCTACTGAGACGTGATTATTGCTAGTTGAAAACTTTACCCAATACCCCGCCAGGATGACTTGAAATATAGTCAGCCATGGCAATTTTTGTGGGAGGCGTACTATCATCCGACAGAGCATTGCTCCGAAGGAGCAATGCTCCGAGGTGCGCTGCGGGTCGGGAGAGGGTTGCGGTTAGGTTTAGGTGTCTGCCCCGGGGGAGGTTAGGGTTAGGGTGAGGGAGGAGGTAGGTTGTCGTTCGGACCAATGCTCCGTCGGATGAAAGGCATGCACTCAATTTTTGTTAGTCTCTCAGGAGACTTTACAACTGTGAAATGTAATACATTACAATGTGTAAAGCTATTCCCTTAGTTTGACCCCTAACATGATACTTAAAGCATAATTAAAAATAAAAAATGTTGCCAGTATAAGGTGGTATCACAACTTTCAACCTTTGTAATGTGTTACTAGACAACTTTACAAATGCATCGGTGAAGACATTTCTTGGCAGGTGATGTATTCACCAGATTTGCCGTTTTTCTGATAACATTCCCATGTTATATTTATTGGACAGAGTAACTGGAAGGGCTTGTCCGGGATTTGAACCCGGGACCTCTCGCACCCGAAGCAAGAATCATACCCCTAGACCAACGAGCCTTGATTTTTATTGGCATCTTCCGTGTAACACAGCTGTTTGATGCACATGTGTCTTCCAGACTGAAGAATGTGTGAACACAGCATTTTCCAACTATGTAAGAAACAACCTTTGAACCAAGCTGCTGAGAACATTGAATGTTCAGAAACGCTTTGGAAGGATGGGGACCTGGAGGGGCTCGTCCGGGATTTGAACCCGGGACCTCTCGCACCCTAAGCGAGAATCATACCCCTAGACCAACGAGCCCTGTTTTCATCGTAATATTTACTCTCACAAAGCTGTCTGATGCACTTGTGGCTTTCTTGAAGATGTCAGAGATGATGCAGGTAATGGAGATAGGAGGGTCAATTTAACCCATCAATCAACTTTCAGAAGATTGCAATTTGGCTTGGGTTGTGGGTTCAAGTTCCTCTTTGTGTTCACCCAAAATTGCTGAACAGGTGTGCTTACAGGTAACAGCGGTAGTCGTGGCCGAGAGGTTAAGGCGATGGACTAGAAATCCATTGGGGTCTCCCCGCGCAGGTTCGAGTCCTGCCGACTACGGAGCTTTATTGTTTGTGCAACAGGTACAAACGTTGGGTGTCACTTTGTAGTGTCATGTTGATGGCTTCCATTTAAAATTCATAGAAAACTGCAGCTTTATGGTGCATAATATTGACAATGTCTGCTAGTCGTTGCTGAGTTTCTATTTTGTCTTCTTCCAGGCTACAACATATTTCTTTCCAACAGATGAACAAAGGCGAGGGATGGTGAAGTGCAGTGTCAACAGTAGGGCTCGTCCGGGATTTGAACCCGGGACCTCTCGCACCCAAAGCGAGAATCATACCCCTAGACAAACGAGCCTTGTTATTATTTGGCATCTTCCATCTAACACAGCTGTTTGATGCACATGTGTCTTTCTTGAATATGTCAGCAATGCAGGTAATGGAGATATGAGTGTCAATTTAACCCATTAATCAACTTTCTAATGTTGCTTGGGGTGTGGGTTCAAGTCTCCCTTTGTCTATACCCAAAACACAACCATCTTCATCTTGTGCAAGGCGTTAACGATTGGCCGTTGCATATGTGACAATAGCCTATAGACCGATTCCGTACCGGTTTCATGGTCGCAGCCTACGTATTTCCTATAGGCGGACTCGACGTAGCTGCGGGGGTAAGACCCTCACCAGGCGCACCTCTTCCACTACAGTGAACGGCAGAGTGACTGATGTTAGTTTGCCTCAAACTTTACTCCTTTACCTGCTTTTTTTACTAACACTAACATTACAAAGATGCCCAGAACATCGAGATGAACCTGTGTAGTTTATGGCTGCTCCAACAGTAGTGGCAACATAACAAATAAAATAAAACGGAATGTCTAATATCCACCACGATGGCTGAGACCAGAGCCATTGAGTAATGGTTGAGACAAAGCAGTGAAGAATCCTGCAAGATACATAATTTCAGTCTTACCCAATACCCAATCTTTCTGTTTTATGAACACAAGGCTGCTGTATTTTATACCTCATACTAAGCATTTAAAGTATGAGGTATAAAGTACAGCAGCCTTGTGTTAATAAAACAGAAATATTTGGTATTGGGTAAGACTGGCGTTATGTATCTTTCACTGCTTTGTCTCAACCATTACTCAATGGCTCTGGCCTCAGCCACCACGGTGGATATTTTGACATTCCGTTTTATTTTATTTTTTATGTTGCCACTACTGTTGGAGCAGCCATAAACTACACAGGTTCATCTCGATGTTCTGGGCATCTTTGTAATGTTAGTGTTAGTAAAAAAGCAGGTAAAGGAGTAAAGTTTGAGGCAAACTAACATCAGTCACTCTGCCGTTCACTGTAGTGGAAGAGGTGCGCCTGGTGAGGGTTTTACTCCCGCAGCTATGTCGAGTCCGCCTACAGGAAATACGTAGGCTGCCATGAGACCCGCTACGGAATCGGTCTATAGGCCTACTGAGAAGTATCAGCTGGGCACCACGCTGTTAGAGACTACACATTCAGGAGTCATAGAATCATGTGACCTCTCAATAGTACTCTTGCGCAGCGGCAATTTCATAGTCAATGAAGTTCTACTGAGACGTGATTATTGCTAGTTGAAAACTTTACCCAATACCCCGCCAGGATGACTTGAAATATAGTCAGCCATGGCAATTTTTGTTAGTCTCTCAGGAGACTTTACAACTGTGAAATGTAATACATTACAATGTGTAAAGCTATTCCCTTAGTTTGACCCCTAACATGATACTTAAAGCATAATTAAAAATAAAAAATGTTGCCAGTATAAGGTGGTATCACAACTTTCAACCTTTGTAATGTGTTACTAGACAACTTTACAAATGCATCGGTGAAGACATTTCTTGGCAGGTGATGTATTCACCAGATTTGCCGTTTTTCTGATAACATTCCCATGTTATATTTATTGGACAGAGTAACTGGAAGGGCTTGTCCGGGATTTGAACCCGGGACCTCTCGCACCCGAAGCAAGAATCATACCCCTAGACCAACGAGCCTTGATTTTTATTGGCATCTTCCGTGTAACACAGCTGTTTGATGCACATGTGTCTTCCAGACTGAAGAATGTGTGAACACAGCATTTTCCAACTATGTAAGAAACAACCTTTGAACCAAGCTGCTGAGAACATTGAATGTTCAGAAACTCTTTGGAAGGATGGGGACCTGGAGGGGCTCGTCCGGGATTTGAACCCGGGACCTCTCGCACCCTAAGCGAGAATCATACCCCTAGACCAACGAGCCCTGTTTTCATCGTAATATTTACTCTCACAAAGCTGTCTGATGCACTTGTGGCTTTCTTGAAGATGTCAGAGATGATGCAGGTAATGGAGATAGGAGGGTCAATTTAACCCATCAATCAACTTTCAGAAGATTGCAATTTGGCTTGGGTTGTGGGTTCAAGTTCCTCTTTGTGTTCACCCAAAATTGCTGAACAGGTGTGCTTACAGGTAACAGCGGTAGTCGTGGCCGAGAGGTTAAGGCGATGGACTAGAAATCCATTGGGGTCTCCCCGCGCAGGTTCGAGTCCTGCCGACTACGGAGCTTTATTGTTTGTGCAACAGGTACAAACGTTGGGTGTCACTTTGTAGTGTCATGTTGATGGCTTCCATTTAAAATTCATAGAAAACTGCAGCTTTATGGTGCATAATATTGACAATGTCTGCTAGTCGTTGCTGAGTTTCTATTTTGTCTTCTTCCAGGCTACAACATATTTCTTTCCAACAGATGAACAAAGGCGAGGGATGGTGAAGTGCAGTGTCAACAGTAGGGCTCGTCCGGGATTTGAACCCGGGACCTCTCGCACCCAAAGCGAGAATCATACCCCTAGACAAACGAGCCTTGTTATTATTTGGCATCTTCCATCTAACACAGCTGTTTGATGCACATGTGTCTTTCTTGAATATGTCAGCAATGCAGGTAATGGAGATATGAGTGTCAATTTAACCCATTAATCAACTTTCTAATGTTGCTTGGGGTGTGGGTTCAAGTCTCCCTTTGTCTATACCCAAAACACAACCATCTTCATCTTGTGCAAGGCGTTAACGATTGGCCGTTGCATATGTGACAATAGCCTATAGACCGATTCCGTACCGGTTTCATGGTCGCAGCCTACGTATTTCCTATAGGCGGACTCGACGTAGCTGCGGGGGTAAGACCCTCACCAGGCGCACCTCTTCCACTACAGTGAACGGCAGAGTGACTGATGTTAGTTTGCCTCAAACTTTACTCCTTTACCTGCTTTTTTTACTAACACTAACATTACAAAGATGCCCAGAACATCGAGATGAACCTGTGTAGTTTATGGCTGCTCCAACAGTAGTGGCAACATAACAAATAAAATAAAACGGAATGTCTAATATCCACCACGATGGCTGAGACCAGAGCCATTGAGTAATGGTTGAGACAAAGCAGTGAAGAATCCTGCAAGATACATAATTTCAGTCTTACCCAATACCCAATCTTTCTGTTTTATGAACACAAGGCTGCTGTATTTTATACCTCATACTAAGCATTTAAAGTATGAGGTATAAAGTACAGCAGCCTTGTGTTAATAAAACAGAAATATTTGGTATTGGGTAAGACTGGCGTTATGTATCTTTCACTGCTTTGTCTCAACCATTACTCAATGGCTCTGGCCTCAGCCACCACGGTGGATATTTTGACATTCCGTTTTATTTTATTTTTTATGTTGCCACTACTGTTGGAGCAGCCATAAACTACACAGGTTCATCTCGATGTTCTGGGCATCTTTGTAATGTTAGTGTTAGTAAAAAAGCAGGTAAAGGAGTAAAGTTTGAGGCAAACTAACATCAGTCACTCTGCCGTTCACTGTAGTGGAAGAGGTGCGCCTGGTGAGGGTTTTACTCCCGCAGCTATGTCGAGTCCGCCTACAGGAAATACGTAGGCTGCCATGAGACCCGCTACGGAATCGGTCTATAGGCCTACTGAGAAGTATCAGCTGGGCACCACGCTGTTAGAGACTACACATTCAGGAGTCATAGAATCATGTGACCTCTCAATAGTACTCTTGCGCAGCGGCAATTTCATAGTCAATGAAGTTCTACTGAGACGTGATTATTGCTAGTTGAAAACTTTACCCAATACCCCGCCAGGATGACTTGAAATATAGTCAGCCATGGCAATTTTTGTTAGTCTCTCAGGAGACTTTACAACTGTGAAATGTAATACATTACAATGTGTAAAGCTATTCCCTTAGTTTGACCCCTAACATGATACTTAAAGCATAATTAAAAATAAAAAATGTTGCCAGTATAAGGTGGTATCACAACTTTCAACCTTTGTAATGTGTTACTAGACAACTTTACAAATGCATCGGTGAAGACATTTCTTGGCAGGTGATGTATTCACCAGATTTGCCGTTTTTCTGATAACATTCCCATGTTATATTTATTGGACAGAGTAACTGGAAGGGCTTGTCCGGGATTTGAACCCGGGACCTCTCGCACCCGAAGCAAGAATCATACCCCTAGACCAACGAGCCTTGATTTTTATTGGCATCTTCCGTGTAACACAGCTGTTTGATGCACATGTGTCTTCCAGACTGAAGAATGTGTGAACACAGCATTTTCCAACTATGTAAGAAACAACCTTTGAACCAAGCTGCTGAGAACATTGAATGTTCAGAAACGCTTTGGAAGGATGGGGACCTGGAGGGGCTCGTCCGGGATTTGAACCCGGGACCTCTCGCACCCTAAGCGAGAATCATACCCCTAGACCAACGAGCCCTGTTTTCATCGTAATATTTACTCTCACAAAGCTGTCTGATGCACTTGTGGCTTTCTTGAAGATGTCAGAGATGATGCAGGTAATGGAGATAGGAGGGTCAATTTAACCCATCAATCAACTTTCAGAAGATTGCAATTTGGCTTGGGTTGTGGGTTCAAGTTCCTCTTTGTGTTCACCCAAAATTGCTGAACAGGTGTGCTTACAGGTAACAGCGGTAGTCGTGGCCGAGAGGTTAAGGCGATGGACTAGAAATCCATTGGGGTCTCCCCGCGCAGGTTCGAGTCCTGCCGACTACGGAGCTTTATTGTTTGTGCAACAGGTACAAACGTTGGGTGTCACTTTGTAGTGTCATGTTGATGGCTTCCATTTAAAATTCATAGAAAACTGCAGCTTTATGGTGCATAATATTGACAATGTCTGCTAGTCGTTGCTGAGTTTCTATTTTGTCTTCTTCCAGGCTACAACATATTTCTTTCCAACAGATGAACAAAGGCGAGGGATGGTGAAGTGCAGTGTCAACAGTAGGGCTCGTCCGGGATTTGAACCCGGGACCTCTCGCACCCAAAGCGAGAATCATACCCCTAGACAAACGAGCCTTGTTATTATTTGGCATCTTCCATCTAACACAGCTGTTTGATGCACATGTGTCTTTCTTGAATATGTCAGCAATGCAGGTAATGGAGATATGAGTGTCAATTTAACCCATTAATCAATTTTCTAATGTTGCTTGGGGTGTGGGTTCAAGTCTCCCTTTGTCTATACCCAAAACACAACCATCTTCATCTTGTGCAAGGCGTTAACGATTGGCCGTTGCATATGTGACAATAGCCTATAGACCGATTCCGTACCGGTTTCATGGTCGCAGCCTACGTATTTCCTATAGGCGGACTCGACGTAGCTGCGGGGGTAAGACCCTCACCAGGCGCACCTCTTCCACTACAGTGAACGGCAGAGTGACTGATGTTAGTTTGCCTCAAACTTTATTCCTTTACCTGCTTTTTTACTAACACTAACATTACAAAGATGCCCAGAACATCGAGATGAACCTGTGTAGTTTATGGCTGCTCCAACAGTAGTGGCAACATAACAAATAAAATAAAACGGAATGTCTAATATCCACCACGATGGCTGAGACCAGAGCCATTGAGTAATGGTTGAGACAAAGCAGTGAAGAATCCTGCAAGATACATAATTTCAGTCTTACCCAATACCCAATCTTTCTGTTTTATGAACACAAGGCTGCTGTATTTTATACCTCATACTAAGCATTTAAAGTATGAGGTATAAAGTACAGCAGCCTTGTGTTAATAAAACAGAAATATTTGGTATTGGGTAAGACTGGCGTTATGTATCTTTCACTGCTTTGTCTCAACCATTACTCAATGGCTCTGGCCTCAGCCACCACGGTGGATATTTTAACATTCCGTTTTATTTTATTTTTTATGTTGCCACTACTGTTGGAGCAGCCATAAACTACACAGGTTCATCTCGATGTTCTGGGCATCTTTGTAATGTTAGTGTTAGTAAAAAAGCAGGTAAAGGAGTAAAGTTTGAGGCAAACTAACATCAGTCACTCTGCCGTTCACTGTAGTGGAAGAGGTGCGCCTGGTGAGGGTTTTACTCCCGCAGCTATGTCGAGTCCGCCTACAGGAAATACGTAGGCTGCCATGAGACCCGCTACGGAATCGGTCTATAGGCCTACTGAGAAGTATCAGCTGGGCACCACGCTGTTAGAGACTACACATTCAGGAGTCATAGAATCAAGTGACCTCTCAATAGTACTCTTGCGCAGCGGCAATTTCATAGTCAATGAAGTTCTACTGAGACGTGATTATTGCTAGTTGAAAACTTTACCCAATACCCCGCCAGGATGACTTGAAATATAGTCAGCCATGGCAATTTTTGTTAGTCTCTCAGGAGACTTTACAACTGTGAAATGTAATACATTACAATGTGTAAAGCTATTCCCTTAGTTTGACCCCTAACATGATACTTAAAGCATAATTAAAAATAAAAAAT
>NC_139697.1:53507056-53509556 GCF_964188405.1 Protomyctophum parallelum
TAATACATTACAATGTGTAAAGCTATTCCCTTAGATTGACATGATACTTAAAGCATAATTAAAAATTGAAAATGTTGCCAGTATAAGGTGGTATCACAACTTTCAACCTTTGTAATGTGTTACTAGACAACTTTACAAATGCATCGGTGAAGACATTTCTTGGCAGGTGATGTATTCACCAGATTTGCCATTTTTCTGATAACATTGCCATGTTATATTTATTGGACAGAGTAACTGGAAGGGCTCGTCCGGGATTTGAACCCGGGACCTCTCGCACCCGAAGCGAGAATCATACCCCTAGACCAACGAGCCTTGATTTTTATTGGCATCTTCCGTGTAACACAGCTGTTTGATGCACATGTGTCTTTCTTGGAGATGTCAGCAATGCAGCAGGTAATAGAGATCATTTAGATATTTAATAGAATTAGTTCCAGACTGAAGAATGTGTGAACAAAGCATTTTCCAACTATGTAAGAAACAACCTTTGAACCAAGCTGCTGAGAACATTGAATGTTCAGAAACGCTTTGGAAGGATGGGGACCTGGAGGGGCTCGTCCGGGATTTGAACCCGGGACCTCTCGCACCCTAAGCGAGAATCATACCCCTAGACCAACGAGCCCTGTTTTCATTGTAATATTTACTCTCACAAAGCTGTCTGATGCACTTGTGGCTTTCTTGAAGATGTCAGAGATGATGCAGGTAATGGAGATAGGAGGGTCAATTTAACCCATCAATCAACTTTCAGAAGATTGCAATTTGGCTTGGGTTGTGGGTTCAAGTTCCTCTTTGTGTTCACCCAAAATTGCTGAACAGGTGTGCTTACAGGTAACAGCGGTAGTCGTGGCCGAGCGGTTAAGGCGATGGACTAGAAATCCATTGGGGTCTCCCCGCGCAGGTTCGAGTCCTGCCGACTACGGAGCTTTATTGTTTGTGCAACAGGTACAAACGTTGGGTGTCACTTTGTAGTGTCATGTTGATGGCTTCCATTTAAAATTCATAGAATACTGCAGCTTTATGGTGCATAATATTGACAATGTCTGCTAGTCATTGCTGAGTTTCTATTTTGTCTTCTTCCAGGCTACAACATATTTCTTTCCAACAGATGAACTAAGGCGAGGGATGGCGAAGTGCAGTGTCAACAGTAGGGCTCGTCCGGGATTTGAACCCGGGACCTCTCGCACCCAAAGCGAGAATCATACCCCTAGACCAACGAGCCTTGTTTTTATTTGGCATCTTCCATCTAACACAGCTGTTTGATGCACATGTGTCTTTCTTGAATATGTCAGCAATGCAGGTAATGGAGATATGAGTGTCAATTTAACCCATTAATGAACTTTCAAATGTTGCTTGGGGTGTGGGTTCAAGTCTCCCTTTGTCTATACCCAAAACACAACCATCTTCATCTTGTGCAAGGCGTTAACGATTGGCCGTTGCATATGTGACAATAGCCTATAGGCCTACTGAGAAGTATCAGCTGGGCACCACGCTGTTAGAGACTACACATTCAGGAGTCATAGAATCATGTGACCTCTCAATAGTACTCTTGCGCAGCGGCAATTTCATAGTCAATGAAGTTCTACTGAGACGTGATTATTGCTAGTTGAAAACTTTACCCAATACCCCGCCAGGATGACTTGAAATATAGTCAGCCATGGCAATTTTTGTTAGTCTCTCAGGAGACTTTACAACTGTGAAATGTAATACATTACAATGTGTAAAGCTATTCCCTTAGATTG
Organism: Protomyctophum parallelum; assembly: GCF_964188405.1. Classification (NCBI taxonomy): domain Eukaryota; kingdom Metazoa; phylum Chordata; class Actinopteri; order Myctophiformes; family Myctophidae; genus Protomyctophum; species Protomyctophum parallelum. The sequence goes on from NC_139697.1 coordinate 53,508,793, forward strand.
ACATGATACTTAAAGCATAATTAAAAATTGAAAATGTTGCCAGTATAAGGTGGTATCACAACTTTCAACCTTTGTAATGTGTTACTAGACAACTTTACAAATACATCGGTGAAGACATTTCTTGGCAGGTGATGTATTCAACAGATTTGCCGTTTTTCTGATAACATTCCCATGTTATATTTATTGGACAGAGTAACTGGAAGGGCTCGTCCGGGATTTGAACCCGGGACCTCTCGCACCCGAAGCGAGAATCATACCCCTAGACCAACGAGCCTTGATTTTTATTGGCATCTTCCGTGTAACACAGCTGTTTGATGCACATGTGTCTTTCTTGGAGATGTCAGCAATGCAGCAGGTAATATAGATCATTTAGATATTTAATAGAATTAGTTCCAGACTGAAGAATGTGTGAACACAGCATTTTCCAACTATGTAAGAAACAACCTTTGAACCAAGCTGCTGAGAACATTGAATGTTCAGAAACGCTTTGGAAGGATGGGGACCTGGAGGGGCTCGTCCGGGATTTGAACCCGGGACCTCTCGCACCCTAAGCGAGAATCATACCCCTAGACCAACGAGCCCTGTTTTCATTGTAATATTTACTCTCACAAAGCTGTCTGATGCACTTGTGGCTTTCTTGAAGATGTCAGAGATGATGCAGGTAATGGAGATAGGAGGGTCAATTTAACCCATCAATCAACTTTCAGAAGATTGCAATTTGGCTTGGGTTGTGGGTTCAAGTTCCTCTTTGTGTTCACCCAAAA
>NC_139697.1:53512056-53517056 GCF_964188405.1 Protomyctophum parallelum
AAACTTTACCCAATACCCCGCCAGGATGACTTGAAATATAGTCAGCCATGGCAATTTTTGTTAGTCTCTCAGGAGACTTTACAACTGTGAAATGTAATACATTACAATGTGTAAAGCTATTCCCTTAGATTGACATGATACTTAAAGCATAATTAAAAATTGAAAATGTTGCCAGTATAAGGTGGTATCACAACTTTCAACCTTTGTAATGTGTTACTAGACAACTTTACAAATGCATCGGTGAAGACATTTCTTGGCAGGTGATGTATTCACCAGATTTGCCATTTTTCTGATAACATTGCCATGTTATATTTATTGGACAGAGTAACTGGAAGGGCTCGTCCGGGATTTGAACCCGGGACCTCTCGCACCCGAAGCGAGAATCATACCCCTAGACCAACGAGCCTTGATTTTTATTGGCATCTTCCGTGTAACACAGCTGTTTGATGCACATGTGTCTTTCTTGGAGATGTCAGCAATGCAGCAGGTAATAGAGATCATTTAGATATTTAATAGAATTAGTTCCAGACTGAAGAATGTGTGAACAAAGCATTTTCCAACTATGTAAGAAACAACCTTTGAACCAAGCTGCTGAGAACATTGAATGTTCAGAAACGCTTTGGAAGGATGGGGACCTGGAGGGGCTCGTCCGGGATTTGAACCCGGGACCTCTCGCACCCTAAGCGAGAATCATACCCCTAGACCAACGAGCCCTGTTTTCATTGTAATATTTACTCTCACAAAGCTGTCTGATGCACTTGTGGCTTTCTTGAAGATGTCAGAGATGATGCAGGTAATGGAGATAGGAGGGTCAATTTAACCCATCAATCAACTTTCAGAAGATTGCAATTTGGCTTGGGTTGTGGGTTCAAGTTCCTCTTTGTGTTCACCCAAAATTGCTGAACAGGTGTGCTTACAGGTAACAGCGGTAGTCGTGGCCGAGCGGTTAAGGCGATGGACTAGAAATCCATTGGGGTCTCCCCGCGCAGGTTCGAGTCCTGCCGACTACGGAGCTTTATTGTTTGTGCAACAGGTACAAACGTTGGGTGTCACTTTGTAGTGTCATGTTGATGGCTTCCATTTAAAATTCATAGAATACTGCAGCTTTATGGTGCATAATATTGACAATGTCTGCTAGTCATTGCTGAGTTTCTATTTTGTCTTCTTCCAGGCTACAACATATTTCTTTCCAACAGATGAACTAAGGCGAGGGATGGCGAAGTGCAGTGTCAACAGTAGGGCTCGTCCGGGATTTGAACCCGGGACCTCTCGCACCCAAAGCGAGAATCATACCCCTAGACCAACGAGCCTTGTTTTTATTTGGCATCTTCCATCTAACACAGCTGTTTGATGCACATGTGTCTTTCTTGAATATGTCAGCAATGCAGGTAATGGAGATATGAGTGTCAATTTAACCCATTAATGAACTTTCAAATGTTGCTTGGGGTGTGGGTTCAAGTCTCCCTTTGTCTATACCCAAAACACAACCATCTTCATCTTGTGCAAGGCGTTAACGATTGGCCGTTGCATATGTGACAATAGCCTATAGGCCTACTGAGAAGTATCAGCTGGGCACCACGCTGTTAGAGACTACACATTCAGGAGTCATAGAATCATGTGACCTCTCAATAGTACTCTTGTGCAGCGGCAATTTCATAGTCAATGAAGTTCTACTGAGACGTGATTATTGCTAGTTGAAAACTTTACCCAATACCCCGCCAGGATGACTTGAAATATAGTCAGCCATGGCAATTTTTGTTAGTCTCTCAGGAGACTTTACAACTGTGAAATGTAATACATTACAATGTGTAAAGCTATTCCCTTAGATTGACATGATACCTAAAGCATAATTAAAAATTGAAAATGTTGCCAGTATAAGGTGGTATCACAACTTTCAACCTTTGTAATGTGTTACTAGACAACTTTACAAATGCATCGGTGAAGACATTTCTTGGCAGGTGATGTATTCACCAGATTTGCCATTTTTCTGATAACATTCCCATGTTATATTTATTGGACAGAGTAACTGGAAGGGCTCGTCCGGGATTTGAACCCGGGACCTCTCGCACCCGAAGCGAGAATCATACCCCTAGACCAACGAGCCTTGATTTTTATTGGCATCTTCCGTGTAACACAGCTGTTTGATGCACATGTGTCTTTCTTGGAGATGTCAGCAATGCAGCAGGTAATAGAGATCATTTAGATATTTAATAGAATTAGTTCCAGACTGAAGAATGTGTGAACAAAGCATTTTCCAACTATGTAAGAAACAACCTTTGAACCAAGCTGCTGAGAACATTGAATGTTCAGAAACGCTTTGGAAGGATGGGGACCTGGAGGGGCTCGTCCGGGATTTGAACCCGGGACCTCTCGCACCCTAAGCGAGAATCATACCCCTAGACCAACGAGCCCTGTTTTCATTGTAATATTTACTCTCACAAAGCTGTCTGATGCACTTGTGGCTTTCTTGAAGATGTCAGAGATGATGCAGGTAATGGAGATAGGAGGGTCAATTTAACCCATCAATCAACTTTCAGAAGATTGCAATTTGGCTTGGGTTGTGGGTTCAAGTTCCTCTTTGTGTTCACCCAAAATTGCTGAACAGGTGTGCTTACAGGTAACAGCGGTAGTCGTGGCCGAGCGGTTAAGGCGATGGACTAGAAATCCATTGGGGTCTCCCCGCGCAGGTTCGAGTCCTGCCGACTACGGAGCTTTATTGTTTGTGCAACAGGTACAAACGTTGGGTGTCACTTTGTAGTGTCATGTTGATGGCTTCCATTTAAAATTCATAGAATACTGCAGCTTTATGGTGCATAATATTGACAATGTCTGCTAGTCATTGCTGAGTTTCTATTTTGTCTTCTTCCAGGATACAACATGTTTCTTTCCAACAGATGAACTAAGGCGAGGGATGGCGAAGTGCAGTGTCAACAGTAGGGCTCGTCCGGGATTTGAACCCGGGACCTCTCGCACCCAAAGCGAGAATCATACCCCTAGACCAACGAGCCTTGTTTTTATTTGGCATCTTCCATCTAACACAGCTGTTTGATGCACATGTGTCTTTCTTGAATATGTCAGCAATGCAGGTAATGGAGATATGAGTGTCAATTTAACCCATTAATGAACTTTCAAATGTTGCTTGGGGTGTGGGTTCAAGTCTCCCTTTGTCTATACCCAAAACACAACCATCTTCATCTTGTGCAAGGCGTTAACGATTGGCCGTTGCATATGTGACAATAGCCTATAGGCCTACTGAGAAGTATCAGCTGGGCACCACGCTGTTAGAGACTACACATTCAGGAGTCATAGAATCATGTGACCTCTCAATAGTACTCTTGCGCAGCGGCAATTTCATAGTCAATGAAGTTCTACTGAGACGTGATTATTGCTAGTTGAAAACTTTACCCAATACCCCGCCAGGATGACTTGAAATATAGTCAGCCATGGCAATTTTTGTTAGTCTCTCAGGAGACTTTACAACTGTGAAATGTAATACATTACAATGTGTAAAGCTATTCCCTTAGATTGACATGATACTTAAAGCATAATTAAAAATTGAAAATGTTGCCAGTATAAGGTGGTATCACAACTTTCAACCTTTGTAATGTGTTACTAGACAACTTTACAAATGCATCGGTGAAGACATTTCTTGGCAGGTGATGTATTCACCAGATTTGCCATTTTTCTGATAACATTGCCATGTTATATTTATTGGACAGAGTAACTGGAAGGGCTCGTCCGGGATTTGAACCCGGGACCTCTCGCACCCGAAGCGAGAATCATACCCCTAGACCAACGAGCCTTGATTTTTATTGGCATCTTCCGTGTAACACAGCTGTTTGATGCACATGTGTCTTTCTTGGAGATGTCAGCAATGCAGCAGGTAATAGAGATCATTTAGATATTTAATAGAATTAGTTCCAGACTGAAGAATGTGTGAACAAAGCATTTTCCAACTATGTAAGAAACAACCTTTGAACCAAGCTGCTGAGAACATTGAATGTTCAGAAACGCTTTGGAAGGATGGGGACCTGGAGGGGCTCGTCCGGGATTTGAACCCGGGACCTCTCGCACCCTAAGCGAGAATCATACCCCTAGACCAACGAGCCCTGTTTTCATTGTAATATTTACTCTCACAAAGCTGTCTGATGCACTTGTGGCTTTCTTGAAGATGTCAGAGATGATGCAGGTAATGGAGATAGGAGGGTCAATTTAACCCATCAATCAACTTTCAGAAGATTGCAATTTGGCTTGGGTTGTGGGTTCAAGTTCCTCTTTGTGTTCACCCAAAATTGCTGAACAGGTGTGCTTACAGGTAACAGCGGTAGTCGTGGCCGAGCGGTTAAGGCGATGGACTAGAAATCCATTGGGGTCTCCCCGCGCAGGTTCGAGTCCTGCCGACTACGGAGCTTTATTGTTTGTGCAACAGGTACAAACGTTGGGTGTCACTTTGTAGTGTCATGTTGATGGCTTCCATTTAAAATTCATAGAATACTGCAGCTTTATGGTGCATAATATTGACAATGTCTGCTAGTCATTGCTGAGTTTCTATTTTGTCTTCTTCCAGGCTACAACATATTTCTTTCCAACAGATGAACTAAGGCGAGGGATGGCGAAGTGCAGTGTCAACAGTAGGGCTCGTCCGGGATTTGAACCCGGGACCTCTCGCACCCAAAGCGAGAATCATACCCCTAGACCAACGAGACTTGTTTTTATTTGGCATCTTCCATCTAACACAGCTGTTTGATGCACATGTGTCTTTCTTGAATATGTCAGCAATGCAGGTAATGGAGATATGAGTGTCAATTTAACCCATTAATGAACTTTCAAATGTTGCTTGGGGTGTGGGTTCAAGTCTCCCTTTGTCTATACCCAAAACACAACCATCTTCATCTTGTGCAAGGCGTTAACGATTGGCCGTTGCATATGTGACAATAGCCTATAGGCCTACTGAGAAGTATCAGCTGGGCACCACGCTGTTAGAGACTACACATTCAGGA
>NC_139697.1:53532056-53547056 GCF_964188405.1 Protomyctophum parallelum
CAGCTGTTTGATGCACATGTGTCTTTCTTGAATATGTCAGCAATGCAGGTAATGGAGATATGAGTGTCAATTTAACCCATTAATGAACTTTCAAATGTTGCTTGGGGTGTGGGTTCAAGTCTCCCTTTGTCTATACCCAAAACACAACCATCTTCATCTTGTGCAAGGCGTTAACGATTGGCCGTTGCATATGTGACAATAGCCTATAGGCCTACTGAGAAGTATCAGCTGGGCACCACGCTGTTAGAGACTACACATTCAGGAGTCATAGAATCATGTGACCTCTCAATAGTACTCTTGCGCAGCGGCAATTTCATAGTCAATGAAGTTCTACTGAGACGTGATTATTGCTAGTTGAAAACTTTACCCAATACCCCGCCAGGATGACTTGAAATATAGTCAGCCATGGCAATTTTTGTTAGTCTCTCAGGAGACTTTACAACTGTGAAATGTAATACATTACAATGTGTAAAGCTATTCCCTTAGATTGACATGATACTTAAAGCATAATTAAAAATTGAAAATGTTGCCAGTATAAGGTGGTATCACAACTTTCAACCTTTGTAATGTGTTACTAGACAACTTTACAAATGCATCGGTGAAGACATTTCTTGGCAGGTGATGTATTCACCAGATTTGCCATTTTTCTGATAACATTCCCATGTTATATTTATTGGACAGAGTAACTGGAAGGGCTCGTCCGGGATTTGAACCCGGGACCTCTCGCACCCGAAGCGAGAATCATACCCCTAGACCAACGAGCCTTGATTTTTATTGGCATCTTCCGTGTAACACAGCTGTTTGATGCACATGTGTCTTTCTTGGAGATGTCAGCAATGCAGCAGGTAATAGAGATCATTTAGATATTTAATAGAATTAGTTCCAGACTGAAGAATGTGTGAACAAAGCATTTTCCAACTATGTAAGAAACAACCTTTGAACCAAGCTGCTGAGAACATTGAATGTTCAGAAACGCTTTGGAAGGATGGGGACCTGGAGGGGCTCGTCCGGGATTTGAACCCGGGACCTCTCGCACCCTAAGCGAGAATCATACCCCTAGACCAACGAGCCCTGTTTTCATTGTAATATTTACTCTCACAAAGCTGTCTGATGCACTTGTGGCTTTCTTGAAGATGTCAGAGATGATGCAGGTAATGGAGATAGGAGGGTCAATTTAACCCATCAATCAACTTTCAGAAGATTGCAATTTGGCTTGGGTTGTGGGTTCAAGTTCCTCTTTGTGTTCACCCAAAATTGCTGAACAGGTGTGCTTACAGGTAACAGCGGTAGTCGTGGCCGAGCGGTTAAGGCGATGGACTAGAAATCCATTGGGGTCTCCCCGCGCAGGTTCGAGTCCTGCCGACTACGGAGCTTTATTGTTTGTGCAACAGGTACAAACGTTGGGTGTCACTTTGTAGTGTCATGTTGATGGCTTCCATTTAAAATTCATAGAAAACTGCAGCTTTATGGTGCATAATATTGACAATGTCTGCTAGTCGTTGCTGAGTTTCTATTTTGTCTTCTTCCAGGCTACAACATATTTCTTTCCAACAGATGAACTAAGGCGAGGGATGGTGAAGTGCAGTGTCAACAGTAGGGCTCGTCCGGGATTTGAACCCGGGACCTCTCGCACCCAAAGCGAGAATCATACCCCTAGACCAACGAGCCTTGTTATTATTTGGCATCTTCCATCTAACACAGCTGTTTGATGCACATGTGTCTTTCTTGAATATGTCAGCAATGCAGGTAATGGAGATATGAGTGTCAATTTAACCCATTAATGAACTTTCAAATGTTGCTTGGGGTGTGGGTTCAAGTCTCCCTTTGTCTATACCCAAAACACAACCATCTTCATCTTGTGCAAGGCGTTAACGATTGGCCGTTGCATATGTGACAATAGCCTATAGGCCTACTGAGAAGTATCAGCTGGGCACCACGCTGTTAGAGACTACACATTCAGGAGTCATAGAATCATGTGACCTCTCAATAGTACTCTTGCGCAGCGGCAATTTCATAGTCAATGAAGTTCTACTGAGACGTGATTATTGCTAGTTGAAAACTTTACCCAATACCCCGCCAGGATGACTTGAAATATAGTCAGCCATGGCAATTTTTGTTAGTCTCTCAGGAGACTTTACAACTGTGAAATGTAATACATTACAATGTGTAAAGCTATTCCCTTAGATTGACATGATACTTAAAGCATAATTAAAAATTGAAAATGTTGCCAGTATAAGGTGGTATCACAACTTTCAACCTTTGTAATGTGTTACTAGACAACTTTACAAATGCATCGGTGAAGACATTTCTTGGCAGGTGATGTATTCACCAGATTTGCCATTTTTCTGATAACATTCCCATGTTATATTTATTGGACAGAGTAACTGGAAGGGCTCGTCCGGGATTTGAACCCGGGACCTCTCGCACCCGAAGCGAGAATCATACCCCTAGACCAACGAGCCTTGATTTTTATTGGCATCTTCCGTGTAACACAGCTGTTTGATGCACATGTGTCTTTCTTGGAGATGTCAGCAATGCAGCAGGTAATATAGATCATTTAGATATTTAATAGAATTAGTTCAAGACTGAAGAATGTGTGAACACAGCATTTTCCAACTATGTAAGAAACAACCTTTGAACCAAGCTGCTGAGAACATTGAATGTTCAGAAACGCTTTGGAAGGATGGGGACCTGGAGGGGCTCGTCCGGGATTTGAACCCGGGACCTCTCGCACCCTAAGCGAGAATCATACCCCTAGACCAACGAGCCCTGTTTTCATTGTAATATTTACTCTCACAAAGCTGTCTGATGCACTTGTGGCTTTCTTGAAGATGTCAGAGATGATGCAGGTAATGGAGATAGGAGGGTCAATTTAACCCATCAATCAACTTTCAGAAGATTGCAATTTGGCTTGGGTTGTGGGTTCAAGTTCCTCTTTGTGTTCACCCAAAATTGCTGAACAGGTGTGCTTACAGGTAACAGCGGTAGTCGTGGCCGAGCGGTTAAGGCGATGGACTAGAAATCCATTGGGGTCTCCCCGCGCAGGTTTGAGTCCTGCCGACTACGGAGCTTTATTGTTTGTGCAACAGGTACAAACGTTGGGTGTCACTTTGTAGTGTCATGTTGATGGCTTCCATTTAAAATCCATAGAAAACTGCAGCTTTATGGTGCATAATATTGACAATGTCTGCTAGTCATTGCTGAGTTTCTATTTTGTCTTCTACCAGGCTACAACATATTTCTTTCCAACAGATGAACTAAGGCGAGGGATGGTGAAGTGCAGTGTCAACAGTAGGGCTCGTCCGGGATTTGAACCCGGGACCTCTCGCACCCAAAGCGAGAATCATACCGCTAGACCAACGAGCCTTGTTATTATTTGGCATCTTCCATCTAACACAGCTGTTTGATGCACATGTGTCTTTCTTGAATATGTCAGCAATGCAGGTAATGGAGATATGAGTGTCAATTTAACCCATTAATGAACTTTCAAATGTTGCTTGGGGTGTGGGTTCAAGTCTCCCTTTGTCTATACCCAAAACACAACCATCTTCATCTTGTGCAAGGCGTTAACGATTGGCCGTTGCATATGTGACAATAGCCTATAGGCCTACTGAGAAGTATCAGCTGGGCACCACGCTGTTAGAGACTACACATTCAGGAGTCATAGAATCATGTGACCTCTCAATAGTACTCTTGCGCAGCGGCAATTTCATAGTCAATGAAGTTCTACTGAGACGTGATTATTGCTAGTTGAAAACTTTACCCAATACCCCGCCAGGATGACTTGAAATATAGTCAGCCATGGCAATTTTTGTTAGTCTCTCAGGAGACTTTACAACTGTGAAATGTAATACATTACAATGTGTAAAGCTATTCCCTTAGTTTGACCCCTAACATGATACTTAAAGCATAATTAAAAATTGAAAATGTTGCCAGTATAAGGTGGTATCACAACTTTCAACCTTTGTAATGTGTTACTAGACAACTTTACAAATGCATCGGTGAAGACATTTCTTGGCAGGTGATGTATTCACCAGATTTGCCGTTTTTCTGATAACATTCCCATGTTATATTTATTGGACAGAGTAACTGGAAGGGCTCGTCCGGGATTTGAACCCGGGACCTCTCGCACCCGAAGCGAGAATCATACCCCTAGACCAACGAGCCTTGATTTTTATTGGCATCTTCCGTGTAACACAGCTGTTTGATGCACATGTGTCTTTCTTGGAGATGTCAGCAATGCAGCAGGTAATATAGATATTTAATAGAATTAGTTCCAGACTGAAGAATGTGTGAACAAAGCATTTTCCAACTATGTAAGAAACAACCTTTGAACCAAGCTGCTGAGAACATTGAATGTTCAGAAACGCTTTGGAAGGATGGGGACCTGGAGGGGCTCGTCCGGGATTTGAACCCGGGACCTCTCGCACCCTAAGCGAGAATCATACCCCTAGACCAACGAGCCCTGTTTTCATTGTAATATTTACTCTCACAAAGCTGTCTGATGCACTTGTGGCTTTCTTGAAGATGTCAGAGATGATGCAGGTAATGGAGATAGGAGGGTCAATTTAACCCATCAATCAACTTTCAGAAGATTGCAATTTGGCTTGGGTTGTGGGTTCAAGTTCCTCTTTGTGTTCACCCAAAATTGCTGAACAGGTGTGCTTACAGGTAACAGCGGTAGTCGTGGCCGAGCGGTTAAGGCGATGGACTAGAAATCCATTGGGGTCTCCCCGCGCAGGTTCGAGTCCTGCCGACTACGGAGCTTTATTGTTTGTGCAACAGGTACAAACGTTGGGTGTCACTTTGTAGTGTCATGTTGATGGCTTCCATTTAAAATTCATAGAAAACTGCAGCTTTATGGTGCATAATATTGACAATGTCTGCTAGTCGTTGCTGAGTTTCTATTTTGTCTTCTTCCAGGCTACAACATATTTCTTTCCAACAGATGAACTAAGGCGAGGGATGGTGAAGTGCAGTGTCAACAGTAGGGCTCGTCCGGGATTTGAACCCGGGACCTCTCGCACCCAAAGCGAGAATCATACCCCTAGACCAACGAGCCTTGTTATTATTTGGCATCTTCCATCTAACACAGCTGTTTGATGCACATGTGTCTTTCTTGAATATGTCAGCAATGCAGGTAATGGAGATATGAGTGTCAATTTAACCCATTAATGAACTTTCAAATGTTGCTTGGGGTGTGGGTTCAAGTCTCCCTTTGTCTATACCCAAAACACAACCATCTTCATCTTGTGCAAGGCGTTAACGATTGGCCGTTGCATATGTGACAATAGCCTATAGGCCTACTGAGAAGTATCAGCTGGGCACCACGCTGTTAGAGACTACACATTCAGGAGTCATAGAATCATGTGACCTCTCAATAGTACTCTTGCGCAGCGGCAATTTCATAGTCAATGAAGTTCTACTGAGACGTGATTATTGCTAGTTGAAAACTTTACCCAATCCCCCGCCAGGATGACTTGAAATATAGTCAGCCATGGCAATTTTTGTTAGTCTCTCAGGAGACTTTACAACTGTGAAATGTAATACATTACAATGTGTAAAGCTATTCCCTTAGATTGACATGATACTTAAAGCATAATTAAAAATTGAAAATGTTGCCAGTATAAGGTGGTATCACAACTTTCAACCTTTGTAATGTGTTACTAGACAACTTTACAAATGCATCGGTGAAGACATTTCTTGGCAGGTGATGTATTCACCAGATTTGCCATTTTTCTGATAACATTCCCATGTTATATTTATTGGACAGAGTAACTGGAAGGGCTCGTCCGGGATTTGAACCCGGGACCTCTCGCACCCGAAGCGAGAATCATACCCCTAGACCAACGAGCCTTGATTTTTATTGGCATCTTCCGTGTAACACAGCTGTTTGATGCACATGTGTCTTTCTTGGAGATGTCAGCAATGCAGCAGGTAATATAGATCATTTAGATATTTAATAGAATTAGTTCCAGACTGAAGAATGTGTGAACACAGCATTTTCCAACTATGTAAGAAACAACCTTTGAACCAAGCTGCTGAGAACATTGAATGTTCAGAAACGCTTTGGAAGGATGGGGACCTGGAGGGGCTCGTCCGGGATTTGAACCCGGGACCTCTCGCACCCTAAGCGAGAATCATACCCCTAGACCAACGAGCCCTGTTTTCATTGTAATATTTACTCTCACAAAGCTGTCTGATGCACTTGTGGCTTTCTTGAAGATGTCAGAGATGATGCAGGTAATGGAGATAGGAGGGTCAATTTAACCCATCAATCAACTTTCAGAAGATTGCAATTTGGCTTGGGTTGTGGGTTCAAGTTCCTCTTTGTGTTCACCCAAAATTGCTGAACAGGTGTGCTTACAGGTAACAGCGGTAGTCGTGGCCGAGCGGTTAAGGCGATGGACTAGAAATCCATTGGGGTCTCCCCGCGCAGGTTCGAGTCCTGCCGACTACGGAGCTTTATTGTTTGTGCAACAGGTACAAACGTTGGGTGTCACTTTGTAGTGTCATGTTGATGGCTTCCATTTAAAATCCATAGAAAACTGCAGCTTTATGGTGCATAATATTGACAATGTCTGCTAGTCGTTGCTGAGTTTCTATTTTGTCTTCTACCAGGCTACAACATATTTCTTTCCAACAGATGAACTAAGGCGAGGGATGGTGAAGTGCAGTGTCAACAGTAGGGCTCGTCCGGGATTTGAACCCGGGACCTCTCGCACCCAAAGCGAGAATCATACCCCTAGACCAACGAGCCTTGTTATTATTTGGCATCTTCCATCTAACACAGCTGTTTGATGCACATGTGTCTTTCTTGAATATGTCAGCAATGCAGGTAATGGAGATATGAGTGTCAATTTAACCCATTAATGAACTTTCAAATGTTGCTTGGGGTGTGGGTTCAAGTCTCCCTTTGTCTATACCCAAAACACAACCATCTTCATCTTGTGCAAGGCGTTAACGATTGGCCGTTGCATATGTGACAATAGCCTATAGGCCTACTGAGAAGTATCAGCTGGGCACCACGCTGTTAGAGACTACACATTCAGGAGTCATAGAATCATGTGACCTCTCAATAGTACTCTTGCGCAGCGGCAATTTCATAGTCAATGAAGTTCTACTGAGACGTGATTATTGCTAGTTGAAAACTTTACCCAATACCCCGCCAGGATGACTTGAAATATAGTCAGCCATGGCAATTTTTGTTAGTCTCTCAGGAGACTTTACAACTGTGAAATGTAATACATTACAATGTGTAAAGCTATTCCCTTAGATTGACATGATACTTAAAGCATAATTAAAAATTGAAAATGTTGCCAGTATAAGGTGGTATCACAACTTTCAACCTTTGTAATGTGTTACTAGACAACTTTACAAATGCATCGGTGAAGACATTTCTTGGCAGGTGATGTATTCACCAGATTTGCCATTTTTCTGATAACATTCCCATGTTATATTTATTGGACAGAGTAACTGGAAGGGCTCGTCCGGGATTTGAACCCGGGACCTCTCGCACCCGAAGCGAGAATCATACCCCTAGACCAACGAGCCTTGATTTTTATTGGCATCTTCCGTGTAACACAGCTGTTTGATGCACATGTGTCTTTCTTGGAGATGTCAGCAATGCAGCAGGTAATAGAGATCATTTAGATATTTAATAGAATTAGTTCCAGACTGAAGAATGTGTGAACAAAGCATTTTCCAACTATGTAAGAAACAACCTTTGAACCAAGCTGCTGAGAACATTGAATGTTCAGAAACGCTTTGGAAGGATGGGGACCTGGAGGGGCTCGTCCGGGATTTGAACCCGGGACCTCTCGCACCCTAAGCGAGAATCATACCCCTAGACCAACGAGCCCTGTTTTCATTGTAATATTTACTCTCACAAAGCTGTCTGATGCACTTGTGGCTTTCTTGAAGATGTCAGAGATGATGCAGGTAATGGAGATAGGAGGGTCAATTTAACCCATCAATCAACTTTCAGAAGATTGCAATTTGGCTTGGGTTGTGGGTTCAAGTTCCTCTTTGTGTTCACCCAAAATTGCTGAACAGGTGTGCTTACAGGTAACAGCGGTAGTCGTGGCCGAGCGGTTAAGGCGATGGACTAGAAATCCATTGGGGTCTCCCCGCGCAGGTTCGAGTCCTGCCGACTACGGAGCTTTATTGTTTGTGCAACAGGTACAAACGTTGGGTGTCACTTTGTAGTGTCATGTTGATGGCTTCCATTTAAAATTCATAGAAAACTGCAGCTTTATGGTGCATAATATTGACAATGTCTGCTAGTCGTTGCTGAGTTTCTATTTTGTCTTCTTCCAGGCTACAACATATTTCTTTCCAACAGATGAACTAAGGCGAGGGATGGTGAAGTGCAGTGTCAACAGTAGGGCTCGTCCGGGATTTGAACCCGGGACCTCTCGCACCCAAAGCGAGAATCATACCCCTAGACCAACGAGCCTTGTTATTATTTGGCATCTTCCATCTAACACAGCTGTTTGATGCACATGTGTCTTTCTTGAATATGTCAGCAATGCAGGTAATGGAGATATGAGTGTCAATTTAACCCATTAATGAACTTTCAAATGTTGCTTGGGGTGTGGGTTCAAGTCTCCCTTTGTCTATACCCAAAACACAACCATCTTCATCTTGTGCAAGGCGTTAACGATTGGCCGTTGCATATGTGACAATAGCCTATAGGCCTACTGAGAAGTATCAGCTGGGCACCACGCTGTTAGAGACTACACATTCAGGAGTCATAGAATCATGTGACCTCTCAATAGTACTCTTGCGCAGCGGCAATTTCATAGTCAATGAAGTTCTACTGAGACGTGATTATTGCTAGTTGAAAACTTTACCCAATACCCCGCCAGGATGACTTGAAATATAGTCAGCCATGGCAATTTTTGTTAGTCTCTCAGGAGACTTTACAACTGTGAAATGTAATACATTACAATGTGTAAAGCTATTCCCTTAGATTGACATGATACTTAAAGCATAATTAAAAATTGAAAATGTTGCCAGTATAAGGTGGTATCACAACTTTCAACCTTTGTAATGTGTTACTAGACAACTTTACAAATGCATCGGTGAAGACATTTCTTGGCAGGTGATGTATTCACCAGATTTGCCATTTTTCTGATAACATTCCCATGTTATATTTATTGGACAGAGTAACTGGAAGGGCTCGTCCGGGATTTGAACCCGGGACCTCTCGCACCCGAAGCGAGAATCATACCCCTAGACCAACGAGCCTTGATTTTTATTGGCATCTTCCGTGTAACACAGCTGTTTGATGCACATGTGTCTTTCTTGGAGATGTCAGCAATGCAGCAGGTAATATAGATCATTTAGATATTTAATAGAATTAGTTCAAGACTGAAGAATGTGTGAACACAGCATTTTCCAACTATGTAAGAAACAACCTTTGAACCAAGCTGCTGAGAACATTGAATGTTCAGAAACGCTTTGGAAGGATGGGGACCTGGAGGGGCTCGTCCGGGATTTGAACCCGGGACCTCTCGCACCCTAAGCGAGAATCATACCCCTAGACCAACGAGCCCTGTTTTCATTGTAATATTTACTCTCACAAAGCTGTCTGATGCACTTGTGGCTTTCTTGAAGATGTCAGAGATGATGCAGGTAATGGAGATAGGAGGGTCAATTTAACCCATCAATCAACTTTCAGAAGATTGCAATTTGGCTTGGGTTGTGGGTTCAAGTTCCTCTTTGTGTTCACCCAAAATTGCTGAACAGGTGTGCTTACAGGTAACAGCGGTAGTCGTGGCCGAGCGGTTAAGGCGATGGACTAGAAATCCATTGGGGTCTCCCCGCGCAGGTTTGAGTCCTGCCGACTACGGAGCTTTATTGTTTGTGCAACAGGTACAAACGTTGGGTGTCACTTTGTAGTGTCATGTTGATGGCTTCCATTTAAAATCCATAGAAAACTGCAGCTTTATGGTGCATAATATTGACAATGTCTGCTAGTCATTGCTGAGTTTCTATTTTGTCTTCTACCAGGCTACAACATATTTCTTTCCAACAGATGAACTAAGGCGAGGGATGGTGAAGTGCAGTGTCAACAGTAGGGCTCGTCCGGGATTTGAACCCGGGACCTCTCGCACCCAAAGCGAGAATCATACCGCTAGACCAACGAGCCTTGTTATTATTTGGCATCTTCCATCTAACACAGCTGTTTGATGCACATGTGTCTTTCTTGAATATGTCAGCAATGCAGGTAATGGAGATATGAGTGTCAATTTAACCCATTAATGAACTTTCAAATGTTGCTTGGGGTGTGGGTTCAAGTCTCCCTTTGTCTATACCCAAAACACAACCATCTTCATCTTGTGCAAGGCGTTAACGATTGGCCGTTGCATATGTGACAATAGCCTATAGGCCTACTGAGAAGTATCAGCTGGGCACCACGCTGTTAGAGACTACACATTCAGGAGTCATAGAATCATGTGACCTCTCAATAGTACTCTTGCGCAGCGGCAATTTCATAGTCAATGAAGTTCTACTGAGACGTGATTATTGCTAGTTGAAAACTTTACCCAATACCCCGCCAGGATGACTTGAAATATAGTCAGCCATGGCAATTTTTGTTAGTCTCTCAGGAGACTTTACAACTGTGAAATGTAATACATTACAATGTGTAAAGCTATTCCCTTAGTTTGACCCCTAACATGATACTTAAAGCATAATTAAAAATTGAAAATGTTGCCAGTATAAGGTGGTATCACAACTTTCAACCTTTGTAATGTGTTACTAGACAACTTTACAAATGCATCGGTGAAGACATTTCTTGGCAGGTGATGTATTCACCAGATTTGCCGTTTTTCTGATAACATTCCCATGTTATATTTATTGGACAGAGTAACTGGAAGGGCTCGTCCGGGATTTGAACCCGGGACCTCTCGCACCCGAAGCGAGAATCATACCCCTAGACCAACGAGCCTTGATTTTTATTGGCATCTTCCGTGTAACACAGCTGTTTGATGCACATGTGTCTTTCTTGGAGATGTCAGCAATGCAGCAGGTAATATAGATATTTAATAGAATTAGTTCCAGACTGAAGAATGTGTGAACAAAGCATTTTCCAACTATGTAAGAAACAACCTTTGAACCAAGCTGCTGAGAACATTGAATGTTCAGAAACGCTTTGGAAGGATGGGGACCTGGAGGGGCTCGTCCGGGATTTGAACCCGGGACCTCTCGCACCCTAAGCGAGAATCATACCCCTAGACCAACGAGCCCTGTTTTCATTGTAATATTTACTCTCACAAAGCTGTCTGATGCACTTGTGGCTTTCTTGAAGATGTCAGAGATGATGCAGGTAATGGAGATAGGAGGGTCAATTTAACCCATCAATCAACTTTCAGAAGATTGCAATTTGGCTTGGGTTGTGGGTTCAAGTTCCTCTTTGTGTTCACCCAAAATTGCTGAACAGGTGTGCTTACAGGTAACAGCGGTAGTCGTGGCCGAGCGGTTAAGGCGATGGACTAGAAATCCATTGGGGTCTCCCCGCGCAGGTTCGAGTCCTGCCGACTACGGAGCTTTATTGTTTGTGCAACAGGTACAAACGTTGGGTGTCACTTTGTAGTGTCATGTTGATGGCTTCCATTTAAAATTCATAGAAAACTGCAGCTTTATGGTGCATAATATTGACAATGTCTGCTAGTCGTTGCTGAGTTTCTATTTTGTCTTCTTCCAGGCTACAACATATTTCTTTCCAACAGATGAACTAAGGCGAGGGATGGTGAAGTGCAGTGTCAACAGTAGGGCTCGTCCGGGATTTGAACCCGGGACCTCTCGCACCCAAAGCGAGAATCATACCCCTAGACCAACGAGCCTTGTTATTATTTGGCATCTTCCATCTAACACAGCTGTTTGATGCACATGTGTCTTTCTTGAATATGTCAGCAATGCAGGTAATGGAGATATGAGTGTCAATTTAACCCATTAATGAACTTTCAAATGTTGCTTGGGGTGTGGGTTCAAGTCTCCCTTTGTCTATACCCAAAACACAACCATCTTCATCTTGTGCAAGGCGTTAACGATTGGCCGTTGCATATGTGACAATAGCCTATAGGCCTACTGAGAAGTATCAGCTGGGCACCACGCTGTTAGAGACTACACATTCAGGAGTCATAGAATCATGTGACCTCTCAATAGTACTCTTGCGCAGCGGCAATTTCATAGTCAATGAAGTTCTACTGAGACGTGATTATTGCTAGTTGAAAACTTTACCCAATCCCCCGCCAGGATGACTTGAAATATAGTCAGCCATGGCAATTTTTGTTAGTCTCTCAGGAGACTTTACAACTGTGAAATGTAATACATTACAATGTGTAAAGCTATTCCCTTAGATTGACATGATACTTAAAGCATAATTAAAAATTGAAAATGTTGCCAGTATAAGGTGGTATCACAACTTTCAACCTTTGTAATGTGTTACTAGACAACTTTACAAATGCATCGGTGAAGACATTTCTTGGCAGGTGATGTATTCACCAGATTTGCCATTTTTCTGATAACATTCCCATGTTATATTTATTGGACAGAGTAACTGGAAGGGCTCGTCCGGGATTTGAACCCGGGACCTCTCGCACCCGAAGCGAGAATCATACCCCTAGACCAACGAGCCTTGATTTTTATTGGCATCTTCCGTGTAACACAGCTGTTTGATGCACATGTGTCTTTCTTGGAGATGTCAGCAATGCAGCAGGTAATATAGATCATTTAGATATTTAATAGAATTAGTTCCAGACTGAAGAATGTGTGAACACAGCATTTTCCAACTATGTAAGAAACAACCTTTGAACCAAGCTGCTGAGAACATTGAATGTTCAGAAACGCTTTGGAAGGATGGGGACCTGGAGGGGCTCGTCCGGGATTTGAACCCGGGACCTCTCGCACCCTAAGCGAGAATCATACCCCTAGACCAACGAGCCCTGTTTTCATTGTAATATTTACTCTCACAAAGCTGTCTGATGCACTTGTGGCTTTCTTGAAGATGTCAGAGATGATGCAGGTAATGGAGATAGGAGGGTCAATTTAACCCATCAATCAACTTTCAGAAGATTGCAATTTGGCTTGGGTTGTGGGTTCAAGTTCCTCTTTGTGTTCACCCAAAATTGCTGAACAGGTGTGCTTACAGGTAACAGCGGTAGTCGTGGCCGAGCGGTTAAGGCGATGGACTAGAAATCCATTGGGGTCTCCCCGCGCAGGTTCGAGTCCTGCCGACTACGGAGCTTTATTGTTTGTGCAACAGGTACAAACGTTGGGTGTCACTTTGTAGTGTCATGTTGATGGCTTCCATTTAAAATCCATAGAAAACTGCAGCTTTATGGTGCATAATATTGACAATGTCTGCTAGTCGTTGCTGAGTTTCTATTTTGTCTTCTACCAGGCTACAACATATTTCTTTCCAACAGATGAACTAAGGCGAGGGATGGTGAAGTGCAGTGTCAACAGTAGGGCTCGTCCGGGATTTGAACCCGGGACCTCTCGCACCCAAAGCGAGAATCATACCCCTAGACCAACGAGCCTTGTTATTATTTGGCATCTTCCATCTAACACAGCTGTTTGATGCACATGTGTCTTTCTTGAATATGTCAGCAATGCAGGTAATGGAGATATGAGTGTCAATTTAACCCATTAATGAACTTTCAAATGTTGCTTGGGGTGTGGGTTCAAGTCTCCCTTTGTCTATACCCAAAACACAACCATCTTCATCTTGTGCAAGGCGTTAACGATTGGCCGTTGCATATGTGACAATAGCCTATAGGCCTACTGAGAAGTATCAGCTGGGCACCACGCTGTTAGAGACTACACATTCAGGAGTCATAGAATCATGTGACCTCTCAATAGTACTCTTGCGCAGCGGCAATTTCATAGTCAATGAAGTTCTACTGAGACGTGATTATTGCTAGTTGAAAACTTTACCCAATACCCCGCCAGGATGACTTGAAATATAGTCAGCCATGGCAATTTTTGTTAGTCTCTCAGGAGACTTTACAACTGTGAAATGTAATACATTACAATGTGTAAAGCTATTCCCTTAGATTGACATGATACTTAAAGCATAATTAAAAATTGAAAATGTTGCCAGTATAAGGTGGTATCACAACTTTCAACCTTTGTAATGTGTTACTAGACAACTTTACAAATGCATCGGTGAAGACATTTCTTGGCAGGTGATGTATTCACCAGATTTGCCATTTTTCTGATAACATTCCCATGTTATATTTATTGGACAGAGTAACTGGAAGGGCTCGTCCGGGATTTGAACCCGGGACCTCTCGCACCCGAAGCGAGAATCATACCCCTAGACCAACGAGCCTTGATTTTTATTGGCATCTTCCGTGTAACACAGCTGTTTGATGCACATGTGTCTTTCTTGGAGATGTCAGCAATGCAGCAGGTAATAGAGATCATTTAGATATTTAATAGAATTAGTTCCAGGCTGAAGAATGTGTGAACAAAGCATTTTCCAACTATGTAAGAAACAACCTTTGAACCAAGCTGCTGAGAACATTGAATGTTCAGAAACGCTTTGGAAGGATGGGGACCTGGAGGGGCTCGTCCGGGATTTGAACCCGGGACCTCTCGCACCCTAAGCGAGAATCATACCCCTAGACCAACGAGCCCTGTTTTCATTGTAATATTTACTCTCACAAAGCTGTCTGATGCACTTGTGGCTTTCTTGAAGATGTCAGAGATGATGCAGGTAATGGAGATAGGAGGGTCAATTTAACCCATCAATCAACTTTCAGAAGATTGCAATTTGGCTTGGGTTGTGGGTTCAAGTTCCTCTTTGTGTTCACCCAAAATTGCTGAACAGGTGTGCTTACAGGTAACAGCGGTAGTCGTGGCCGAGCGGTTAAGGCGATGGACTAGAAATCCATTGGGGTCTCCCCGCGCAGGTTCGAGTCCTGCCGACTACGGAGCTTTATTGTTTGTGCAACAGGTACAAACGTTGGGTGTCACTTTGTAGTG
>NC_139697.1:53552056-53562056 GCF_964188405.1 Protomyctophum parallelum
TTGGGGTCTCCCCGCGCAGGTTCGAGTCCTGCCGACTACGGAGCTTTATTGTTTGTGCAACAGGTACAAACGTTGGGTGTCACTTTGTAGTGTCATGTTGATGGCTTCCATTTAAAATCCATAGAAAACTGCAGCTTTATGGTGCATAATATTGACAATGTCTGCTAGTCGTTGCTGAGTTTCTATTTTGTCTTCTACCAGGCTACAACATATTTCTTTCCAACAGATGAACTAAGGCGAGGGATGGTGAAGTGCAGTGTCAACAGTAGGGCTCGTCCGGGATTTGAACCCGGGACCTCTCGCACCCAAAGCGAGAATCATACCCCTAGACCAACGAGCCTTGTTATTATTTGGCATCTTCCATCTAACACAGCTGTTTGATGCACATGTGTCTTTCTTGAATATGTCAGCAATGCAGGTAATGGAGATATGAGTGTCAATTTAACCCATTAATGAACTTTCAAATGTTGCTTGGGGTGTGGGTTCAAGTCTCCCTTTGTCTATACCCAAAACACAACCATCTTCATCTTGTGCAAGGCGTTAACGATTGGCCGTTGCATATGTGACAATAGCCTATAGGCCTACTGAGAAGTATCAGCTGGGCACCACGCTGTTAGAGACTACACATTCAGGAGTCATAGAATCATGTGACCTCTCAATAGTACTCTTGCGCAGCGGCAATTTCATAGTCAATGAAGTTCTACTGAGACGTGATTATTGCTAGTTGAAAACTTTACCCAATACCCCGCCAGGATGACTTGAAATATAGTCAGCCATGGCAATTTTTGTTAGTCTCTCAGGAGACTTTACAACTGTGAAATGTAATACATTACAATGTGTAAAGCTATTCCCTTAGTTTGACCCCTAACATGATACTTAAAGCATAATTAAAAATTGAAAATGTTGCCAGTATAAGGTGGTATCACAACTTTCAACCTTTGTAATGTGTTACTAGACAACTTTACAAATGCATCGGTGAAGACATTTCTTGGCAGGTGATGTATTCACCAGATTTGCCGTTTTTCTGATAACATTCCCATGTTATATTTATTGGACAGAGTAACTGGAAGGGCTCGTCCGGGATTTGAACCCGGGACCTCTCGCACAGGATGACTTGAAATATAGTCAGCCATGGCAATTTTTGTTAGTCTCTCAGGAGACTTTACAACTGTGAAATGTAATACATTACAATGTGTAAAGCTATTCCCTTAGATTGACATGATACTTAAAGCATAATTAAAAATTGAAAATGTTGCCAGTATAAGGTGGTATCACAACTTTCAACCTTTGTAATGTGTTACTAGACAACTTTACAAATGCATCGGTGAAGACATTTCTTGGCAGGTGATGTATTCACCAGATTTGCCATTTTTCTGATAACATTCCCATGTTATATTTATTGGACAGAGTAACTGGAAGGGCTCGTCTGGGATTTGAACCCGGGACCTCTCGCACCCGAAGAGAGAATCATACCCCTAGACCAACGAGCCTTGATTTTTATTGGCATCTTCCGTGTAACACAGCTGTTTGATGCACATGTGTCTTTCTTGGAGATGTCAGCAATGCAGCAGGTAATAGAGATCATTTAGATATTTAATAGAATTAGTTCCAGACTGAAGAATGTGTGAACAAAGCATTTTCCAACTATGTAAGAAACAACCTTTGAACCAAGCTGCTGAGAACATTGAATGTTCAGAAACGCTTTGGAAGGATGGGGACCTGGAGGGGCTCGTCCGGGATTTGAACCCGGGACCTCTCGCACCCTAAGCGAGAATCATACCCCTAGACCAACGAGCCCTGTTTTCATTGTAATATTTACTCTCACAAAGCTGTCTGATGCACTTGTGGCTTTCTTGAAGATGTCAGAGATGATGCAGGTAATGGAGATAGGAGGGTCAATTTAACCCATCAATCAACTTTCAGAAGATTGCAATTTGGCTTGGGTTGTGGGTTCAAGTTCCTCTTTGTGTTCACCCAAAATTGCTGAACAGGTGTGCTTACAGGTAACAGCGGTAGTCGTGGCCGAGCGGTTAAGGCGATGGACTAGAAATCCATTGGGGTCTCCCCGCGCAGGTTCGAGTCCTGCCGACTACGGAGCTTTATTGTTTGTGCAACAGGTACAAACGTTGGGTGTCACTTTGTAGTGTCATGTTGATGGCTTCCATTTAAAATTCATAGAATACTGCAGCTTTATGGTGCATAATATTGACAATGTCTGCTAGTCATTGCTGAGTTTCTATTTTGTCTTCTTCCAGGCTACAACATATTTCTTTCCAACAGATGAACTAAGGCGAGGGATGGCGAAGTGCAGTGTCAACAGTAGGGCTCGTCAGGGATTTGAATCCGGGACCTCTCGCACCCAAAGCGAGAATCATACCCCTAGACCAACGAGCCTTGTTTTTATTTGGCATCTTCCATCTAACACAGCTGTTTGATGCACATGTGTCTTTCTTGAATATGTCAGCAATGCAGGTAATGGAGATATGAGTGTCAATTTAACCCATTAATGAACTTTCAAATGTTGCTTGGGGTGTGGGTTCAAGTCTCCCTTTGTCTATACCCAAAACACAACCATCTTCATCTTGTGCAAGGCGTTAACGATTGGCCGTTGCATATGTGACAATAGCCTATAGGCCTACTGAGAAGTATCAGCTGGGCACCACGCTGTTAGAGACTACACATTCAGGAGTCATAGAATCATGTGACCTCTCAATAGTACTCTTGCGCAGCGGCAATTTCATAGTCAATGAAGTTCTACTGAGACGTGATTATTGCTAGTTGAAAACTTTACCCAATACCCCGCCAGGATGACTTGAAATATAGTCAGCCATGGCAATTTTTGTTAGTCTCTCAGGAGACTTTACAACTGTGAAATGTAATACATTACAATGTGTAAAGCTATTCCCTTAGATTGACATGATACTTAAAGCATAATTAAAAATTGAAAATGTTGCCAGTATAAGGTGGTATCACAACTTTCAACCTTTGTAATGTGTTACTAGACAACTTTACAAATGCATCGGTGAAGACATTTCTTGGCAGGTGATGTATTCACCAGATTTGCCATTTTTCTGATAACATTCCCATGTTATATTTATTGGACAGAGTAACTGGAAGGGCTCGTCCGGGATTTGAACCCGGGACCTCTCGCACCCGAAGCGAGAATCATACCCCTAGACCAACGAGCCTTGATTTTTATTGGCATCTTCCGTGTAACACAGCTGTTTGATGCACATGTGTCTTTCTTGGAGATGTCAGCAATGCAGCAGGTAATAGAGATCATTTAGATATTTAATAGAATTAGTTCCAGACTGAAGAATGTGTGAACAAAGCATTTTCCAACTATGTAAGAAACAACCTTTGAACCAAGCTGCTGAGAACATTGAATGTTCAGAAACGCTTTGGAAGGATGGGGACCTGGAGGGGCTCGTCCGGGATTTGAACCCGGGACCTCTCGCACCCTAAGCGAGAATCATACCCCTAGACCAACGAGCCCTGTTTTCATTGTAATATTTACTCTCACAAAGCTGTCTGATGCACTTGTGGCTTTCTTGAAGATGTCAGAGATGATGCAGGTAATGGAGATAGGAGGGTCAATTTAACCCATCAATCAACTTTCAGAAGATTGCAATTTGGCTTGGGTTGTGGGTTCAAGTTCCTCTTTGTGTTCACCCAAAATTGCTGAACAGGTGTGCTTACAGGTAACAGCGGTAGTCGTGGCCGAGCGGTTAAGGCGATGGACTAGAAATCCATTGGGGTCTCCCCGCGCAGGTTCGAGTCCTGCCGACTACGGAGCTTTATTGTTTGTGCAACAGGTACAAACGTTGGGTGTCACTTTGTAGTGTCATGTTGATGGCTTCCATTTAAAATTCATAGAATACTGCAGCTTTATGGTGCATAATATTGACAATGTCTGCTAGTCATTGCTGAGTTTCTATTTTGTCTTCTTCCAGGCTACAACATATTTCTTTCCAACAGATGAACTAAGGCGAGGGATGGCGAAGTGCAGTGTCAACAGTAGGGCTCGTCCGGGATTTGAATCCGGGACCTCTCGCACCCAAAGCGAGAATCATACCCCTAGACCAACGAGCCTTGTTTTTATTTGGCATCTTCCATCTAACACAGCTGTTTGATGCACATGTGTCTTTCTTGAATATGTCAGCAATGCAGGTAATGGAGATATGAGTGTCAATTTAACCCATTAATGAACTTTCAAATGTTGCTTGGGGTGTGGGTTCAAGTCTCCCTTTGTCTATACCCAAAACACAACCATCTTCATCTTGTGCAAGGCGTTAACGATTGGCCGTTGCATATGTGACAATAGCCTATAGGCCTACTGAGAAGTATCAGCTGGGCACCACGCTGTTAGAGACTACACATTCAGGAGTCATAGAATCATGTGACCTCTCAATAGTACTCTTGCGCAGCGGCAATTTCATAGTCAATGAAGTTCTACTGAGACGTGATTATTGCTAGTTGAAAACTTTACCCAATACCCCGCCAGGATGACTTGAAATATAGTCAGCCATGGCAATTTTTGTTAGTCTCTCAGGAGACTTTACAACTGTGAAATGTAATACATTACAATGTGTAAAGCTATTCCCTTAGATTGACATGATACTTAAAGCATAATTAAAAATTGAAAATGTTGCCAGTATAAGGTGGTATCACAACTTTCAACCTTTGTAATGTGTTACTAGACAACTTTACAAATGCATCGGTGAAGACATTTCTTGGCAGGTGATGTATTCACCAGATTTGCCATTTTTCTGATAACATTCCCATGTTATATTTATTGGACAGAGTAACTGGAAGGGCTCGTCCGGGATTTGAACCCGGGACCTCTCGCACCCGAAGCGAGAATCATACCCCTAGACCAACGAGCCTTGATTTTTATTGGCATCTTCCGTGTAACACAGCTGTTTGATGCACATGTGTCTTTCTTGGAGATGTCAGCAATGCAGCAGGTAATAGAGATCATTTAGATATTTAATAGAATTAGTTCCAGACTGAAGAATGTGTGAACAAAGCATTTTCCAACTATGTAAGAAACAACCTTTGAACCAAGCTGCTGAGAACATTGAATGTTCAGAAACGCTTTGGAAGGATGGGGACCTGGAGGGGCTCGTCCGGGATTTGAACCCGGGACCTCTCGCACCCTAAGCGAGAATCATACCCCTAGACCAACGAGCCCTGTTTTCATTGTAATATTTACTCTCACAAAGCTGTCTGATGCACTTGTGGCTTTCTTGAAGATGTCAGAGATGATGCAGGTAATGGAGATAGGAGGGTCAATTTAACCCATCAATCAACTTTCAGAAGATTGCAATTTGGCTTGGGTTGTGGGTTCAAGTTCCTCTTTGTGTTCACCCAAAATTGCTGAACAGGTGTGCTTACAGGTAACAGCGGTAGTCGTGGCCGAGCGGTTAAGGCGATGGACTAGAAATCCATTGGGGTCTCCCCGCGCAGGTTCGAGTCCTGCCGACTACGGAGCTTTATTGTTTGTGCAACAGGTACAAACGTTGGGTGTCACTTTGTAGTGTCATGTTGATGGCTTCCATTTAAAATTCATAGAAAACTGCAGCTTTATGGTGCATAATATTGACAATGTCTGCTAGTCGTTGCTGAGTTTCTATTTTGTCTTCTTCCAGGCTACAACATATTTCTTTCCAACAGATGAACTAAGGCGAGGGATGGTGAAGTGCAGTGTCAACAGTAGGGCTCGTCCGGGATTTGAACCCGGGACCTCTCGCACCCAAAGCGAGAATCATACCCCTAGACCAACGAGCCTTGTTATTATTTGGCATCTTCCATCTAACACAGCTGTTTGATGCACATGTGTCTTTCTTGAATATGTCAGCAATGCAGGTAATGGAGATATGAGTGTCAATTTAACCCATTAATGAACTTTCAAATGTTGCTTGGGGTGTGGGTTCAAGTCTCCCTTTGTCTATACCCAAAACACAACCATCTTCATCTTGTGCAAGGCGTTAACGATTGGCCGTTGCATATGTGACAATAGCCTATAGGCCTACTGAGAAGTATCAGCTGGGCACCACGCTGTTAGAGACTACACATTCAGGAGTCATAGAATCATGTGACCTCTCAATAGTACTCTTGCGCAGCGGCAATTTCATAGTCAATGAAGTTCTACTGAGACGTGATTATTGCTAGTTGAAAACTTTACCCAATACCCCGCCAGGATGACTTGAAATATAGTCAGCCATGGCAATTTTTGTTAGTCTCTCAGGAGACTTTACAACTGTGAAATGTAATACATTACAATGTGTAAAGCTATTCCCTTAGATTGACATGATACTTAAAGCATAATTAAAAATTGAAAATGTTGCCAGTATAAGGTGGTATCACAACTTTCAACCTTTGTAATGTGTTACTAGACAACTTTACAAATGCATCGGTGAAGACATTTCTTGGCAGGTGATGTATTCACCAGATTTGCCATTTTTCTGATAACATTCCCATGTTATATTTATTGGACAGAGTAACTGGAAGGGCTCGTCCGGGATTTGAACCCGGGACCTCTCGCACCCGAAGCGAGAATCATACCCCTAGACCAACGAGCCTTGATTTTTATTGGCATCTTCCGTGTAACACAGCTGTTTGATGCACATGTGTCTTTCTTGGAGATGTCAGCAATGCAGCAGGTAATATAGATCATTTAGATATTTAATAGAATTAGTTCAAGACTGAAGAATGTGTGAACACAGCATTTTCCAACTATGTAAGAAACAACCTTTGAACCAAGCTGCTGAGAACATTGAATGTTCAGAAACGCTTTGGAAGGATGGGGACCTGGAGGGGCTCGTCCGGGATTTGAACCCGGGACCTCTCGCACCCTAAGCGAGAATCATAACCCTAGACCAACGAGCCCTGTTTTCATTGTAATATTTACTCTCACAAAGCTGTCTGATGCACTTGTGGCTTTCTTGAAGATGTCAGAGATGATGCAGGTAATGGAGATAGGAGGGTCAATTTAACCCATCAATCAACTTTCAGAAGATTGCAATTTGGCTTGGGTTGTGGGTTCAAGTTCCTCTTTGTGTTCACCCAAAATTGCTGAACAGGTGTGCTTACAGGTAACAGCGGTAGTCGTGGCCGAGCGGTTAAGGCGATGGACTAGAAATCCATTGGGGTCTCCCCGCGCAGGTTCGAGTCCTGCCGACTACGGAGCTTTATTGTTTGTGCAACAGGTACAAACGTTGGGTGTCACTTTGTAGTGTCATGTTGATGGCTTCCATTTAAAATCCATAGAAAACTGCAGCTTTATGGTGCATAATATTGACAATGTCTGCTAGTCGTTGCTGAGTTTCTATTTTGTCTTCTACCAGGCTACAACATATTTCTTTCCAACAGATGAACTAAGGCGAGGGATGGTGAAGTGCAGTGTCAACAGTAGGGCTCGTCCGGGATTTGAACCCGGGACCTCTCGCACCCAAAGCGAGAATCATACCCCTAGACCAACGAGCCTTGTTATTATTTGGCATCTTCCATCTAACACAGCTGTTTGATGCACATGTGTCTTTCTTGAATATGTCAGCAATGCAGGTAATGGAGATATGAGTGTCAATTTAACCCATTAATGAACTTTCAAATGTTGCTTGGGGTGTGGGTTCAAGTCTCCCTTTGTCTATACCCAAAACACAACCATCTTCAACTTGTGCAAGGCGTTAACGATTGGCCGTTGCATATGTGACAATAGCCTATAGGCCTACTGAGAAGTATCAGCTGGGCACCACGCTGTTAGAGACTACACATTCAGGAGTCATAGAATCATGTGACCTCTCAATAGTACTCTTGCGCAGCGGCAATTTCATAGTCAATGAAGTTCTACTGAGACGTGATTATTGCTAGTTGAAAACTTTACCCAATACCCCGCCAGGATGACTTGAAATATAGTCAGCCATGGCAATTTTTGTTAGTCTCTCAGGAGACTTTACAACTGTGAAATGTAATACATTACAATGTGTAAAGCTATTCCCTTAGTTTGACCCCTAACATGATACTTAAAGCATAATTAAAAATTGAAAATGTTGCCAGTATAAGGTGGTATCACAACTTTCAACCTTTGTAATGTGTTACTAGACAACTTTACAAATGCATCGGTGAAGACATTTCTTGGCAGGTGATGTATTCACCAGATTTGCCGTTTTTCTGATAACATTCCCATGTTATATTTATTGGACAGAGTAACTGGAAGGGCTCGTCCGGGATTTGAACCCGGGACCTCTCGCACCCGAAGCGAGAATCATACCCCTAGACCAACGAGCCTTGATTTTTATTGGCATCTTCCGTGTAACACAGCTGTTTGATGCACATGTGTCTTTCTTGGAGATGTCAGCAATGCAGCAGGTAATATAGATAATTTAGATATTTAATAGAATTAGTTCCAGACTGAAGAATGTGTGAACAAAGCATTTTCCAACTATGTAAGAAACAACCTTTGAACCAAGCTGCTGAGAACATTGAATGTTCAGAAACGCTTTGGAAGGATGGGGACCTGGAGGGGCTCGTCCGGGATTTGAACCCGGGACCTCTCGCACCCTAAGCGAGAATCATACCCCTAGACCAACGAGCCCTGTTTTCATTGTAATATTTACTCTCACAAAGCTGTCTGATGCACTTGTGGCTTTCTTGAAGATGTCAGAGATGATGCAGGTAATGGAGATAGGAGGGTCAATTTAACCCATCAATCAACTTTCAGAAGATTGCAATTTGGCTTGGGTTGTGGGTTCAAGTTCCTCTTTGTGTTCACCCAAAATTGCTGAACAGGTGTGCTTACAGGTAACAGCGGTAGTCGTGGCCGAGCGGTTAAGGCGATGGACTAGAAATCCATTGGGGTCTCCCCGCGCAGGTTCGAGTCCTGCCGACTACGGAGCTTTATTGTTTGTGCAACAGGTACAAACGTTGGGTGTCACTTTGTAGTGTCATGTTGATGGCTTCCATTTAAAATTCATAGAAAACTGCAGCTTTATGGTGCATAATATTGACAATGTCTGCTAGTCGTTGCTGAGTTTCTATTTTGTCTTCTTCCAGGCTACAACATATTTCTTTCCAACAGATGAACTAAGGCGAGGGATGGTGAAGTGCAGTGTCAACAGTAGGGCTCGTCCGGGATTTGAACCCGGGACCTCTCGCACCCAAAGCGAGAATCATACCCCTAGACCAACGAGCCTTGTTATTATTTGGCATCTTCCATCTAACACAGCTGTTTGATGCACATGTGTCTTTCTTGAATATGTCAGCAATGCAGGTAATGGAGATATGAGTGTCAATTTAACCCATTAATGAACTTTCAAATGTTGCTTGGGGTGTGGGTTCAAGTCTCCCTTTGTCTATACCCAAAACACAACCATCTTCATCTTGTGCAAGGCGTTAACGATTGGCCGTTGCATATGTGACAATAGCCTATAGGCCTACTGAGAAGTATCAGCTGGGCACCACGCTGTTAGAGACTACACATTCAGGAGTCATAGAATCATGTGACCTCTCAATAGTACTCTTGCGCAGCGGCAATTTCATAGTCAATGAAGTTCTACTGAGACGTGATTATTGCTAGTTGAAAACTTTACCCAATACCCCGCCAGGATGACTTGAAATATAGTCAGCCATGGCAATTTTTGTTAGTCTCTCAGGAGACTTTACAACTGTGAAATGTAATACATTACAATGTGTAAAGCTATTCCCTTAGATTGACATGATACTTAAAGCATAATTAAAAATTGAAAATGTTGCCAGTATAAGGTGGTATCACAACTTTCAACCTTTGTAATGTGTTACTAGACAACTTTACAAATGCATCGGTGAAGACATTTCTTGGCAGGTGATGTATTCACCAGATTTGCCATTTTTCTGATAACATTCCCATGTTATATTTATTGGACAGAGTAACTGGAAGGGCTCGTCCGGGATTTGAACCCGGGACCTCTCGCACCCGAAGCGAGAATCATACCCCTAGACCAACGAGCCTTGATTTTTATTG
>NC_139697.1:53572056-53577056 GCF_964188405.1 Protomyctophum parallelum
CTCTCGCACCCGAAGCGAGAATCATACCCCTAGACCAACGAGCCTTGATTTTTATTGGCATCTTCCGTGTAACACAGCTGTTTGATGCACATGTGTCTTTCTTGGAGATGTCAGCAATGCAGCAGGTAATAGAGATCATTTAGATATTTAATAGAATTAGTTCCAGACTGAAGAATGTGTGAACACAGCATTTTCCAACTATGTAAGAAACAACCTTTGAACCAAGCTGCTGAGAACATTGAATGTTCAGAAACGCTTTGGAAGGATGGGGACCTGGAGGGGCTCGTCCGGGATTTGAACCCGGGACCTCTCGCACCCTAAGCGAGAATCATACCCCTAGACCAACGAGCCCTGTTTTCATTGTAATATTTACTCTCACAAAGCTGTCTGATGCACTTGTGGCTTTCTTGAAGATGTCAGAGATGATGCAGGTAATGGAGATAGGAGGGTCAATTTAACCCATCAATCAACTTTCAGAAGATTGCAATTTGGCTTGGGTTGTGGGTTCAAGTTCCTCTTTGTGTTCACCCAAAATTGCTGAACAGGTGTGCTTACAGGTAACAGCGGTAGTCGTGGCCGAGCGGTTAAGGCGATGGACTAGAAATCCATTGGGGTCTCCCCGCGCAGGTTCGAGTCCTGCCGACTACGGAGCTTTATTGTTTGTGCAACAGGTACAAACGTTGGGTGTCACTTTGTAGTGTCATGTTGATGGCTTCCATTTAAAATTCATAGAAAACTGCAGCTTTATGGTGCATAATATTGACAATGTCTGCTAGTCGTTGCTGAGTTTCTATTTTGTCTTCTTCCAGGCTACAACATATTTCTTTCCAACAGATGAACTAAGGCGAGGGATGGTGAAGTGCAGTGTCAACAGTAGGGCTCGTCCGGGATTTGAACCCGGGACCTCTCGCACCCAAAGCAAGAATCATACCCCTAGACCAACGAGCCTTGTTATTATTTGGCATCTTCCATCTAACACAGCTGTTTGATGCACATGTGTCTTTCTTGAATATGTCAGCAATGCAGGTAATGGAGATATGAGTGTCAATTTAACCCATTAATGAACTTTCAAATGTTGCTTGGGGTGTGGGTTCAAGTCTCCCTTTGTCTATACCCAAAACACAACCATCTTCATCTTGTGCAAGGCGTTAACGATTGGCCGTTGCATATGTGACAATAGCCTATAGGCCTACTGAGAAGTATCAGCTGGGCACCACGCTGTTAGAGACTACACATTCAGGAGTCATAGAATCATGTGACCTCTCAATAGTACTCTTGCGCAGCGGCAATTTCATAGTCAATGAAGTTCTACTGAGACGTGATTATTGCTAGTTGAAAACTTTACCCAATACCCCGCCAGGATGACTTGAAATATAGTCAGCCATGGCAATTTTTGTTAGTCTCTCAGGAGACTTTACAACTGTGAAATGTAATACATTACAATGTGTAAAGCTATTCCCTTAGATTGACATGATACTTAAAGCATAATTAAAAATTGAAAATGTTGCCAGTATAAGGTGGTATCACAACTTTCAACCTTTGTAATGTGTTACTAGACAACTTTACAAATGCATCGGTGAAGACATTTCTTGGCAGGTGATGTATTCACCAGATTTGCCGTTTTTCTGATAACATTCCCATGTTATATTTATTGGACAGAGTAACTGGAAGGGCTCGTCCGGGATTTGAACCCGGGACGTCTCGCACCCGAAGCGAGATTCATACCCCTAGACCAACGAGCCTTGATTTTTATTGGCATCTTCCGTGTAACACAGCTGTTTGATGCACATGTGTCTTTCTTGGAGATGTCAGCAATGCAGCAGGTAATAGAGATCATTTAGATATTTAATAGAATTAGTTCCAGACTGAAGAATGTGTGAACACAGCATTTTCCAACTATGTAAGAAACAACCTTTGAACCAAGCTGCTGAGAACATTGAATGTTCAGAAACGCTTTGGAAGGATGGGGACCTGGAGGGGCTCGTCCGGGATTTGAACCCGGGACCTCTCGCACCCTAAGCGAGAATCATACCCCTAGACCAACGAGCCCTGTTTTCATTGTAATATTTACTCTCACAAAGCTGTCTGATGCACTTGTGGCTTTCTTGAAGATGTCAGAGATGATGCAGGTAATGGAGATAGGAGGGTCAATTTAACCCATCAATCAACTTTCAGAAGATTGCAATTTGGCTTGGGTTGTGGGTTCAAGTTCCTCTTTGTGTTCACCCAAAATTGCTGAACAGGTGTGCTTACAGGTAACAGCGGTAGTCGTGGCCGAGCGGTTAAGGCGATGGACTAGAAATCCATTGGGGTCTCCCCGCGCAGGTTTGAGTCCTGCCGACTACGGAGCTTTATTGTTTGTGCAACAGGTACAAACGTTGGGTGTCACTTTGTAGTGTCATGTTGATGGCTTCCATTTAAAATTCATAGAAAACTGCAGCTTTATGGTGCATAATATTGACAATGTCTGCTAGTCGTTGCTGAGTTTCTATTTTGTCTTTTTCCAGGCTACAACATATTTCTTTCCAACAGATGAACTAAGGCGAGGGATGGTGAAGTGCAGTGTCAACAGTAGGGCTCGTCCGGGATTTGAACCCGGGACCTCTCGCACCCAAAGCGAGAATCATACCCCTAGACCAACGAGCCTTGTTATTATTTGGCATCTTCCATCTAACACAGCTGTTTGATGCACATGTGTCTTTCTTGAATATGTCAGCAATGCAGGTAATGGAGATATGAGTGTCAATTTAACCCATTAATGAACTTTCAAATGTTGCTTGGGGTGTGGGTTCAAGTCTCCCTTTGTCTATACCCAAAACACAACCATCTTCATCTTGTGCAAGGCGTTAACGATTGGCCGTTGCATATGTGACAATAGCCTATAGGCCTACTGAGAAGTATCAGCTGGGCACCACGCTGTTAGAGACTACACATTCAGGAGTCATAGAATCATGTGACCTCTCAATAGTACTCTTGCGCAGCGGCAATTTCATAGTCAATGAAGTTCTACTGAGACGTGATTATTGCTAGTTGAAAACTTTACCCAATACCCCGCCAGGATGACTTGAAATATAGTCAGCCATGGCAATTTTTGTTAGTCTCTCAGGAGACTTTACAACTGTGAAATGTAATACATTACAATGTGTAAATCTATTCCCTTAGATTGACATGATACTTAAAGCATAATTAAAAATTGAAAATGTTGCCAGTATAAGGTGGTATCACAACTTTCAACCTTTGTAATGTGTTACTAGACAACTTTACAAATGCATCGGTGAAGACATTTCTTGGCAGGTGATGTATTCACCAGATTTGCCGTTTTTCTGATAACATTCCCATGTTATATTTATTGGACAGAGTAACTGGAAGGGCTCGTCCGGGATTTGAACCCGGGACCTCTCGCACCCGAAGCGAGAATCATACCCCTAGACCAACGAGCCTTGATTTTTATTGGCATCTTCCGTGTAACACAGCTGTTTGATGCACATGTGTCTTTCTTGGAGATGTCAGCAATGCAGCAGGTAATATAGATCATTTAGATATTTAATAGAATTAGTTCCAGACTGAAGAATGTGTGAACACAGCATTTTCCAACTATGTAAGAAACAACCTTTGAACCAAGCTGCTGAGAACATTGAATGTTCAGAAACGCTTTGGAAGGATGGGGACCTGGAGGGGCTCGTCCGGGATTTGAACCCGGGACCTCTCGCACCCTAAGCGAGAATCATACCCCTAGACCAACGAGCCCTGTTTTCATTGTAATATTTACTCTCACAAAGCTGTCTGATGCACTTGTGGCTTTCTTGAAGATGTCAGAGATGATGCAGGTAATGGAGATAGGAGGGTCAATTTAACCCATCAATCAACTTTCAGAAGATTGCAATTTGGCTTGGGTTGTGGTTTCAAGTTCCTCTTTGTGTTCACCCAAAATTGCTGAACAGGTGTGCTTACAGGTAACAGTGGTAGTCGTGGCCGAGCGGTTAAGGCGATGGACTAGAAATCCATTGGGGTCTCCCCGCGCAGGTTCGAGTCCTGCCGACTACGGAGCTTTATTGTTTGTGCAACAGGTACAAACGTTGGGTGTCACTTTGTAGTGTCATGTTGATGGCTTCCATTTAAAATTCATAGAAAACTGCAGCTTTATGGTGCATAATATTGACAATGTCTGCTAGTCGTTGCTGAGTTTCTATTTTGTCTTCTTCCAGGCTACAACATATTTCTTTCCAACAGATGAACTAAGGCGAGGGATGGTGAAGTGCAGTGTCAACAGTAGGGCTCGTCCGGGATTTGAACCCGGGACCTCTCGCACCCAAAGCGAGAATCATACCCCTAGACCAACGAGCCTTGTTATTATTTGGCATCTTCCATCTAACACAGCTGTTTGATGCACATGTGTCTTTCTTGAATATGTCAGCAATGCAGGTAATGGAGATATGAGTGTCAATTTAACCCATTAATGAACTTTCAAATGTTGCTTGGGGTGTGGGTTCAAGTCTCCCTTTGTCTATACCGAAAACACAACCATCTTCATCTTGTGCAAGGCGTTAACGATTGGCCGTTGCATATGTGACAATAGCCTATAGGCCTACTGAGAAGTATCAGCTGGGCACCACGCTGTTAGAGACTACACATTCAGGAGTCATAGAATCATGTGACCTCTCAATAGTTCTCTTGCGCAGCGGCAATTTCATAGTCAATGAAGTTCTACTGAGACGTGATTATTGCTAGTTGAAAACTTTACCCAATACCCCGCCAGGATGACTTGAAATATAGTCAGCCATGGCAATTTTTGTTAGTCTCTCAGGAGACTTTACAACTGTGAAATGTAATACATTACAATGTGTAAAGCTATTCCCTTAGATTGACATGATACTTAAAGCATAATTAAAAATTGAAAATGTTGCCAGTATAAGGTGGTATCACAACTTTCAACCTTTGTAATGTGTTACTAGACAACTTTACAAATGCATCGGTGAAGACATTTCTTGGCAGGTGATGTA
>NC_139697.1:53579556-53582056 GCF_964188405.1 Protomyctophum parallelum
ATGGCTTCCATTTAAAATTCATAGAAAACTGCAGCTTTATGGTGCATAATATTGACAATGTCTGCTAGTCGTTGCTGAGTTTCTATTTTGTCTTTTTCCAGGCTACAACATATTTCTTTCCAACAGATGAACTAAGGCGAGGGATGGTGAAGTGCAGTGTCAACAGTAGGGCTCGTCCGGGATTTGAACCCGGGACCTCTCGCACCCAAAGCGAGAATCATACCCCTAGACCAACGAGCCTTGTTATTATTTGGCATCTTCCATCTAACACAGCTGTTTGATGCACATGTGTCTTTCTTGAATATGTCAGCAATGCAGGTAATGGAGATATGAGTGTCAATTTAACCCATTAATGAACTTTCAAATGTTGCTTGGGGTGTGGGTTCAAGTCTCCCTTTGTCTATACCCAAAACACAACCATCTTCATCTTGTGCAAGGCGTTAACGATTGGCCGTTGCATATGTGACAATAGCCTATAGGCCTACTGAGAAGTATCAGCTGGGCACCACGCTGTTAGAGACTACACATTCAGGAGTCATAGAATCATGTGACCTCTCAATAGTACTCTTGCGCAGCGGCAATTTCATAGTCAATGAAGTTCTACTGAGACGTGATTATTGCTAGTTGAAAACTTTACCCAATACCCTGCCAGGATGACTTGAAATATAGTCAGCCATGGCAATTTTTGTTAGTCTCTCAGGAGACTTTACAACTGTGAAATGTAATACATTACAATGTGTAAATCTATTCCCTTAGATTGACATGATACTTAAAGCATAATTAAAAATTGAAAATGTTGCCAGTATAAGGTGGTATCACAACTTTCAACCTTTGTAATGTGTTACTAGACAACTTTACAAATGCATCGGTGAAGACATTTCTTGGCAGGTGATGTATTCACCAGATTTGCCGTTTTTCTGATAACATTCCCATGTTATATTTATTGGACAGAGTAACTGGAAGGGCTCGTCCGGGATTTGAACCCGGGACCTCTCGCACCCGAAGCGAGAATCATACCCCTAGACCAACGAGCCTTGATTTTTATTGGCATCTTCCGTGTAACACAGCTGTTTGATGCACATGTGTCTTTCTTGGAGATGTCAGCAATGCAGCAGGTAATATAGATCATTTAGATATTTAATAGAATTAGTTCCAGACTGAAGAATGTGTGAACACAGCATTTTCCAACTATGTAAGAAACAACCTTTGAACCAAGCTGCTGAGA
Organism: Protomyctophum parallelum; assembly: GCF_964188405.1. NCBI lineage: Eukaryota > Metazoa > Chordata > Actinopteri > Myctophiformes > Myctophidae > Protomyctophum > Protomyctophum parallelum. Next base: position 53,580,782 of record NC_139697.1, read on the forward strand.
ACATTGAATGTTCAGAAACGCTTTGGAAGGATGGGGACCTGGAGGGGCTCGTCCGGGATTTGAACCCGGGACCTCTCGCACCCTAAGCGAGAATCATACCCCTAGACCAACGAGCCCTGTTTTCATTGTAATATTTACTCTCACAAAGCTGTCTGATGCACTTGTGGCTTTCTTGAAGATGTCAGAGATGATGCAGGTAATGGAGATAGGAGGGTCAATTTAACCCATCAATCAACTTTCAGAAGATTGCAATTTGGCTTGGGTTGTGGTTTCAAGTTCCTCTTTGTGTTCACCCAAAATTGCTGAACAGGTGTGCTTACAGGTAACAGTGGTAGTCGTGGCCGAGCGGTTAAGGCGATGGACTAGAAATCCATTGGGGTCTCCCCGCGCAGGTTCGAGTCCTGCCGACTACGGAGCTTTATTGTTTGTGCAACAGGTACAAACGTTGGGTGTCACTTTGTAGTGTCATGTTGATGGCTTCCATTTAAAATTCATAGAAAACTGCAGCTTTATGGTGCATAATATTGACAATGTCTGCTAGTCGTTGCTGAGTTTCTATTTTGTCTTCTTCCAGGCTACAACATATTTCTTTCCAACAGATGAACTAAGGCGAGGGATGGTGAAGTGCAGTGTCAACAGTAGGGCTCGTCCGGGATTTGAACCCGGGACCTCTCGCACCCAAAGCGAGAATCATACCCCTAGACCAACGAGCCTTGTTATTATTTGGCATCTTCCATCTAACACAGCTGTTTGATGCACATGTGTCTTTCTTGAATATGTCAGCAATGCAGGTAATGGAGATATGAGTGTCAATTTAACCCATTAATGAACTTTCAAATGTTGCTTGGGGTGTGGGTTCAAGTCTCCCTTTGTCTATACCGAAAACACAACCATCTTCATCTTGTGCAAGGCGTTAACGATTGGCCGTTGCATTATGTGACAATAGCCTATAGGCCTACTGAGAAGTATCAGCTGGGCACCACGCTGTTAGAGACTACACATTCAGGAGTCATAGAATCATGTGACCTCTCAATAGTACTCTTGCGCAGCGGCAATTTCATAGTCAATGAAGTTCTACTGAGACGTGATTATTGCTAGTTGAAAACTTTACCCAATACCCCGCCAGGATGACTTGAAATATAGTCAGCCATGGCAATTTTTGTTAGTCTCTCAGGAGACTTTACAACTGTGAAATGTAATACATTACAATGTGTAAAGCTATTCCCTTAGATTGACATGATACTTAAAGCATAATTAAAAATTGAAAATGTTGCC
>NC_139697.1:53599556-53612056 GCF_964188405.1 Protomyctophum parallelum
TACCCCTAGACCAACGAGCCCTGTTTTCATTGTAATATTTACTCTCACAAAGCTGTCTGATGCACTTGTGGCTTTCTTGAAGATGTCAGAGATGATGCAGGTAATGGAGATAGGAGGGTCAATTTAACCCATCAATCAACTTTCAGAAGATTGCAATTTGGCTTGGGTTGTGGGTTCAAGTTCCTCTTTGTGTTCACCCAAAATTGCTGAACAGGTGTGCTTACAGGTAACAGCGGTAGTCGTGGCCGAGCGGTTAAGGCGATGGACTAGAAATCCATTGGGGTCTCCCCGCGCAGGTTCGAGTCCTGCCGACTACGGAGCTTTATTGTTTGTGCAACAGGTACAAACGTTGGGTGTCACTTTGTAGTGTCATGTTGATGGCTTCCATTTAAAATTCATAGAAAACTGCAGCTTTATGGTGCATAATATTGACAATGTCTGCTAGTCGTTGCTGAGTTTCTATTTTGTCTTCTTCCAGGCTACAACATATTTCTTTCCAACAGATGAACTAAGGCGAGGGATGGTGAAGTGCAGTGTCAACAGTAGGGCTCGTCCGGGATTTGAACCCGGGACCTCTCGCACCCAAAGCGAGAATCATACCCCTAGACCAACGAGCCTTGTTATTATTTGGCATCTTCCATCTAACACAGCTGTTTGATGCACATGTGTCTTTCTTGAATATGTCAGCAATGCAGGTAATGGAGATATGAGTGTCAATTTAACCCATTAATGAACTTTCAAATGTTGCTTGGGGTGTGGGTTCAAGTCTCCCTTTGTCTATACCCAAAACACAACCATCTTCATCTTGTGCAAGGCGTTAACGATTGGCCGTTGCATATGTGACAATAGCCTATAGGCCTACTGAGAAGTATCAGCTGGGCACCACGCTGTTAGAGACTACACATTCAGGAGTCATAGAATCATGTGACCTCTCAATAGTACTCTTGCGCAGCGGCAATTTCATAGTCAATGAAGTTCTACTGAGACGTGATTATTGCTAGTTGAAAACTTTACCCAATACCCCGCCAGGATGACTTGAAATATAGTCAGCCATGGCAATTTTTGTTAGTCTCTCAGGAGACTTTACAACTGTGAAATGTAATACATTACAATGTGTAAAGCTATTCCCTTAGATTGACATGATACTTAAAGCATAATTAAAAATTGAAAATGTTGCCAGTATAAGGTGGTATCACAAATTTCAACCTTTGTAATGTGTTACTAGACAACTTTACAAATGCATCGGTGAAGACATTTCTTGGCAGGTGATGTATTCACCAGATTTGCCGTTTTTCTGATAACATTCCCATGTTATATTTATTGGACAGAGTAACTGGAAGGGCTCGTCCGGGATTTGAACCCGGGACCTCTCGCACCCGAAGCGAGAATCATACCCCTAGACCAACGAGCCTTGATTTTTATTGGCATCTTCCGTGTAACACAGCTGTTTGATGCACATGTGTCTTTCTTGGAGATGTCAGCAATGCAGCAGGTAATAGAGATCATTTAGATATTTAATAGAATTAGTTCCAGACTGAAGAATGTGTGAACACAGCATTTTCCAACTATGTAAGAAACAACCTTTGAACCAAGCTGCTGAGAACATTGAATGTTCAGAAACGCTTTGGAAGGATGGGGACCTGGAGGGGCTCGTCCGGGATTTGAACCCGGGACCTCTCGCACCCTAAGCGAGAATCATACCCCTAGACCAACGAGCCCTGTTTTCATTGTAATATTTACTCTCACAAAGCTGTCTGATGCACTTGTGGCTTTCTTGAAGATGTCAGAGATGATGCAGGTAATGGAGATAGGAGGGTCAATTTAACCCATCAATCAACTTTCAGAAGATTGCAATTTGGCTTGGGTTGTGGGTTCAAGTTCCTCTTTGTGTTCACCCAAAATTGCTGAACAGGTGTGCTTACAGGTAACAGCGGTAGTCGTGGCCGAGCGGTTAAGGCGATGGACTAGAAATCCATTGGGGTCTCCCCGCGCAGGTTCGAGTCCTGCCGACTACGGAGCTTTATTGTTTGTGCAACAGGTACAAACGTTGGGTGTCACTTTGTAGTGTCATGTTGATGGCTTCCATTTAAAATTCATAGAAAACTGCAGCTTTATGGTGCATAATATTGACAATGTCTGCTAGTCGTTGCTGAGTTTCTATTTTGTCTTTTTCCAGGCTACAACATATTTCTTTCCAACAGATGAACTAAGGCGAGGGATGGTGAAGTGCAGTGTCAACAGTAGGGCTCGTCCGGGATTTGAACCCGGGACCTCTCGCACCCAAAGCGAGAATCATACCCCTAGACCAACGAGCCTTGTTATTATTTGGCATCTTCCATCTAACACAGCTGTTTGATGCACATGTGTCTTTCTTGAATATGTCAGCAATGCAGGTAATGGAGATATGAGTGTCAATTTAACCCATTAATGAACTTTCAAATGTTGCTTGGGGTGTGGGTTCAAGTCTCCCTTTGTCTATACCCAAAACACAACCATCTTCATCTTGTGCAAGGCGTTAACGATTGGCCGTTGCATATGTGACAATAGCCTATAGGCCTACTGAGAAGTATCAGCTGGGCACCACGCTGTTAGAGACTACACATTCAGGAGTCATAGAATCATGTGACCTCTCAATAGTACTCTTGCGCAGCGGCAATTTCATAGTCAATGAAGTTCTACTGAGACGTGATTATTGCTAGTTGAAAACTTTACCCAATACCCCGCCAGGATGACTTGAAATATAGTCAGCCATGGCAATTTTTGTTAGTCTCTCAGGAGACTTTACAACTGTGAAATGTAATACATTACAATGTGTAAAGCTATTCCCTTAGATTGACATGATACTTAAAGCATAATTAAAAATTGAAAATGTTGCCAGTATAAGGTGGTATCACAACTTTCAACCTTTGTAATGTGTTACTAGACAACTTTACAAATGCATCGGTGAAGACATTTCTTGGCAGGTGATGTATTCACCAGATTTGCCGTTTTTCTGATAACATTCCCATGTTATATTTATTGGACAGAGTAACTGGAAGGGCTCGTCCGGGATTTGAACCCGGGACCTCTCGCACCCGAAGCGAGAATCATACCCCTAGACCAACGATCCTTGATTTTTATTGGCATCTTCCGTGTAACACAGCTGTTTGATGCACATGTGTCTTTCTTGGAGATGTCAGCAATGCAGCAGGTAATATAGATCATTTAGATATTTAATAGAATTAGTTCCAGACTGAAGAATGTGTGAACACAGCATTTTCCAACTATGTAAGAAACAACCTTTGAACCAAGCTGCTGAGAACATTGAATGTTCAGAAACGCTTTGGAAGGATGGGGACCTGGAGGGGCTCGTCCGGGATTTGAACCCGGGACCTCTCGCACCCTAAGCGAGAATCATACCCCTAGACCAACGAGCCCTGTTTTCATTGTAATATTTACTCTCACAAAGCTGTCTGATGCACTTGTGGCTTTCTTGAAGATGTCAGAGATGATGCAGGTAATGGAGATAGGAGGGTCAATTTAACCCATCAATCAACTTTCAGAAGATTGCAATTTGGCTTGGGTTGTGGGTTCAAGTTCCTCTTTGTGTTCACCCAAAATTGCTGAACAGGTGTGCTTACAGGTAACAGCGGTAGTCGTGGCCGAGCGGTTAAGGCGATGGACTAGAAATCCATTGGGGTCTCCCCGCGCAGGTTCGAGTCCTGCCGACTACGGAGCTTTATTGTTTGTGCAACAGGTACAAACGTTGGGTGTCACTTTGTAGTGTCATGTTGATGGCTTCCATTTAAAATTCATAGAAAACTGCAGCTTTATGGTGCATAATATTGACAATGTCTGCTAGTCGTTGCTGAGTTTCTATTTTGTCTTCTTCCAGGCTACAACATATTTCTTTCCAACAGATGAACTAAGGCGAGGGATGGTGAAGTGCAGTGTCAACAGTAGGGCTCGTCCGGGATTTGAACCCGGGACCTCTCGCACCCAAAGCGAGAATCATACCCCTAGACCAACGAGCCTTGTTATTATTTGGCATCTTCCATCTAACACAGCTGTTTGATGCACATGTGTCTTTCTTGAATATGTCAGCAATGCAGGTAATGGAGATATGAGTGTCAATTTAACCCATTAATGAACTTTCAAATGTTGCTTGGGGTGTGGGTTCAAGTCTCCCTTTGTCTATACCCAAAACACAACCATCTTCATCTTGTGCAAGGCGTTAACGATTGGCCGTTGCATATGTGACAATAGCCTATAGGCCTACTGAGAAGTATCAGCTGGGCACCACGCTGTTAGAGACTACACATTCAGGAGTCATAGAATCATGTGACCTCTCAATAGTACTCTTGCGCAGCGGCAATTTCATAGTCAATGAAGTTCTACTGAGACGTGATTATTGCTAGTTGAAAACTTTACCCAATACCCCGCCAGGATGACTTGAAATATAGTCAGCCATGGCAATTTTTGTTAGTCTCTCAGGAGACTTTACAACTGTGAAATGTAATACATTACAATGTGTAAAGCTATTCCCTTAGATTGACATGATACTTAAAGCATAATTAAAAATTGAAAATGTTGCCAGTATAAGGTGGTATCACAACTTTCAACCTTTGTAATGTGTTAGTAGACAACTTTACAAATGCATCGGTGAAGACATTTCTTGGCAGGTGATGTATTCACCAGATTTGCCGTTTTTCTGATAACATTCCCATGTTATATTTATTGGACAGAGTAACTGGAAGGGCTCGTCCGGGATTTGAACCCGGGACCTCTCGCACCCGAAGCGAGAATCATACCCCTAGACCAACGAGCCTTGATTTTTATTGGCATCTTCCGTGTAACACAGCTGTTTGATGCACATGTGTCTTTCTTGGAGATGTCAGCAATGCAGCAGGTAATATAGATCATTTAGATATTTAATAGAATTAGTTCCAGACTGAAGAATGTGTGAACACAGCATTTTCCAACTATGTAAGAAACAACCTTTGAACCAAGCTGCTGAGAACATTGAATGTTCAGAAACGCTTTGGAAGGATGGGGACCTGGAGGGGCTCGTCCGGGATTTGAACCCGGGACCTCTCGCACCCTAAGCGAGAATCATACCCCTAGACCAACGAGCCCTGTTTTCATTGTAATATTTACTCTCACAAAGCTGTCTGATGCACTTGTGGCTTTCTTGAAGATGTCAGAGATGATGCAGGTAATGGAGATAGGAGGGTCAATTTAACCCATCAATCAACTTTCAGAAGATTGCAATTTGGCTTGGGTTGTGGGTTCAAGTTCCTCTTTGTGTTCACCCAAAATTGCTGAACAGGTGTGCTTACAGGTAACAGTGGTAGTCGTGGCCGAGCGGTTAAGGCGATGGACTAGAAATCCATTGGGGTCTCCCCGCGCAGGTTCGAGTCCTGCCGACTACGGAGCTTTATTGTTTGTGCAACAGGTACAAACGTTGGGTGTCACTTTGTAGTGTCATGTTGATGGCTTCCATTTAAAATTTATAGAAAACTGCAGCTTTATGGTGCATAATATTGACAATGTCTGCTAGTCGTTGCTGAGTTTCTATTTTGTCTTCTTCCAGGCTACAACATATTTCTTTCCAACAGATGAACTAAGGCGAGGGATGGTGAAGTGCAGTGTCAACAGTAGGGCTCGTCCGGGATTTGAACCCGGGACCTCTCGCACCCAAAGCGAGAATCATACCCCTAGACCAACGAGCCTTGTTATTATTTGGCATCTTCCATCTAACACAGCTGTTTGATGCACATGTGTCTTTCTTGAATATGTCAGCAATGCAGGTAATGGAGATATGAGTGTCAATTTAACCCATTAATGAACTTTCAAATGTTGCTTGGGGTGTGGGTTCAAGTCTCCCTTTGTCTATACCCAAAACACAACCATCTTCATCTTGTGCAAGGCGTTAACGATTGGCCGTTGCATATGTGACAATAGCCTATAGGCCTACTGACTAGTATCAGCTGGGCACCACGCTGTTAGAGACTACACATTCAGGAGTCATAGAATCATGTGACCTCTCAATAGTACTCTTGCGCAGCGGCAATTTCATAGTCAATGAAGTTCTACTGAGACGTGATTATTGCTAGTTGAAAACTTTACCCAATACCCCGCCAGGATGACTTGAAATATAGTCAGCCATGGCAATTTTTGTCAGTCTCTCAGGAGACTTTACAACTGTGAAATGTAATACATTACAATGTGTAAAGCTATTCCCTTAGATTGACATGATACTTAAAGCATAATTAAAAATTGAAAATGTTGCCAGTATAAGGTGGTATCACAACTTTCAACCTTTGTAATGTGTTACTAGACAACTTTACAAATGCATCGGTGAAGACATTTCTTGGCAGGTGATGTATTCACCAGATTTGCCGTTTTTCTGATAACATTCCCATGTTATATTTATTGGACAGAGTAACTGGAAGGGCTCGTCCGGGATTTGAACCCGGGACCTCTCGCACCCGAAGCGAGAATCATACCCCTAGACCAACGATCCTTGATTTTTATTGGCATCTTCCGTGTAACACAGCTGTTTGATGCACATGTGTCTTTCTTGGAGATGTCAGCAATGCAGCAGGTAATATAGATCATTTAGATATTTAATAGAATTAGTTCCAGACTGAAGAATGTGTGAACACAGCATTTTCCAACTATGTAAGAAACAACCTTTGAACCAAGCTGCTGAGAACATTGAATGTTCAGAAACGCTTTGGAAGGATGGGGACCTGGAGGGGCTCGTCCGGGATTTGAACCCGGGACCTCTCGCACCCTAAGCGAGAATCATACCCCTAGACCAACGAGCCCTGTTTTCATTGTAATATTTACTCTCACAAAGCTGTCTGATGCACTTGTGGCTTTCTTGAAGATGTCAGAGATGATGCAGGTAATGGAGATAGGAGGGTCAATTTAACCCATCAATCAACTTTCAGAAGATTGCAATTTGGCTTGGGTTGTGGGTTCAAGTTCCTCTTTGTGTTCACCCAAAATTGCTGAACAGGTGTGCTTACAGGTAACAGCGGTAGTCGTGGCCGAGCGGTTAAGGCGATGGACTAGAAATCCATTGGGGTCTCCCCGCGCAGGTTCGAGTCCTGCCGACTACGGAGCTTTATTGTTTGTGCAACAGGTACAAACGTTGGGTGTCACTTTGTAGTGTCATGTTGATGGCTTCCATTTAAAATTCATAGAAAACTGCAGCTTTATGGTGCATAATATTGACAATGTCTGCTAGTCGTTGCTGAGTTTCTATTTTGTCTTTTTCCAGGCTACAACATATTTCTTTCCAACAGATGAACTAAGGCGAGGGATGGTGAAGTGCAGTGTCAACAGTAGGGCTCGTCCGGGATTTGAACCCGGGACCTCTCGCACCCAAAGCGAGAATCATACCCCTAGACCAACGAGCCTTGTTATTATTTGGCATCTTCCATCTAACACAGCTGTTTGATGCACATGTGTCTTTCTTGAATATGTCAGCAATGCAGGTAATGGAGATATGAGTGTCAATTTAACCCATTAATGAACTTTCAAATGTTGCTTGGGGTGTGGGTTCAAGTCTCCCTTTGTCTATACCCAAAACACAACCATCTTCATCTTGTGCAAGGCGTTAACGATTGGCCGTTGCATATGTGACAATAGCCTATAGGCCTACTGAGAAGTATCAGCTGGGCACCACGCTGTTAGAGACTACACATTCAGGAGTCATAGAATCATGTGACCTCTCAATAGTACTCTTGCGCAGCGGCAATTTCATAGTCAATGAAGTTCTACTGAGACGTGATTATTGCTAGTTGAAAACTTTACCCAATACCCCGCCAGGATGACTTGAAATATAGTCAGCCATGGCAATTTTTGTTAGTCTCTCAGGAGACTTTACAACTGTGAAATGTAATACATTACAATGTGTAAAGCTATTCCCTTAGATTGACATGATACTTAAAGCATAATTAAAAATTGAAAATGTTGCCAGTATAAGGTGGTATCACAACTTTCAACCTTTGTAATGTGTTACTAGACAACTTTACAAATGCATCGGTGAAGACATTTCTTGGCAGGTGATGTATTCACCAGATTTGCCGTTTTTCTGATAACATTCCCATGTTATATTTATTGGACAGAGTAACTGGAAGGGCTCGTCCGGGATTTGAACCCGGGACCTCTCGCACCCGAAGCGAGAATCATACCCCTAGACCAACGATCCTTGATTTTTATTGGCATCTTCCGTGTAACACAGCTGTTTGATGCACATGTGTCTTTCTTGGAGATGTCAGCAATGCAGCAGGTAATATAGATCATTTAGATATTTAATAGAATTAGTTCCAGACTGAAGAATGTGTGAACACAGCATTTTCCAACTATGTAAGAAACAACCTTTGAACCAAGCTGCTGAGAACATTGAATGTTCAGAAACGCTTTGGAAGGATGTGGACCTGGAGGGGCTCGTCCGGGATTTGAACCCGGGACCTCTCGCACCCTAAGCGAGAATCATACCCCTAGACCAACGAGCCCTGTTTTCATTGTAATATTTACTCTCACAAAGCTGTCTGATGCACTTGTGGCTTTCTTGAAGATGTCAGAGATGATGCAGGTAATGGAGATAGGAGGGTCAATTTAACCCATCAATCAACTTTCAGAAGATTGCAATTTGGCTTGGGTTGTGGGTTCAAGTTCCTCTTTGTGTTCACCCAAAATTGCTGAACAGGTGTGCTTATAGGTAACAGCGGTAGTCGTGGCCGAGCGGTTAAGGCGATGGACTAGAAATCCATTGGGGTCTCCCCGCGCAGGTTCGAGTCCTGCCGACTACGGAGCTTTATTGTTTGTGCAACAGGTACAAACGTTGGGTGTCACTTTGTAGTGTCATGTTGATGGCTTCCATTTAAAATTCATAGAAAACTGCAGCTTTATGGTGCATAATATTGACAATGTCTGCTAGTCGTTGCTGAGTTTCTATTTTGTCTTCTTCCAGGCTACAACATATTTCTTTCCAACAGATGAACTAAGGCGAGGGATGGTGAAGTGCAGTGTCAACAGTAGGGCTCGTCCGGGATTTGAACCCGGGACCTCTCGCACCCAAAGCGAGAATCATACCCCTAGACCAACGAGCCTTGTTATTATTTGGCATCTTCCATCTAACACAGCTGTTTGATGCACATGTGTCTTTCTTGAATATGTCAGCAATGCAGGTAATGGAGATATGAGTGTCAATTTAACCCATTAATGAACTTTCAAATGTTGCTTGGGGTGTGGGTTCAAGTCTCCCTTTGTCTATACCCAAAACACAACCATCTTCATCTTGTGCAAGGCGTTAACGATTGGCCGTTGCATATGTGACAATAGCCTATAGGCCTACTGAGAAGTATCAGCTGGGCACCACGCTGTTAGAGACTACACATTCAGGAGTCATAGAATCATGTGACCTCTCAATAGTACTCTTGCGCAGCGGCAATTTCATAGTCAATGAAGTTCTACTGAGACGTGATTATTGCTAGTTGAAAACTTTACCCAATACCCCGCCAGGATGACTTGAAATATAGTCAGCCATGGCAATTTTTGTTAGTCTCTCAGGAGACTTTACAACTGTGAAATGTAATACATTACAATGTGTAAAGCTATTCCCTTAGATTGACATGATACTTAAAGCATAATTAAAAATTGAAAATGTTGCCAGTATAAGGTGGTATCACAACTTTCAACCTTTGTAATGTGTTAGTAGACAACTTTACAAATGCATCGGTGAAGACATTTCTTGGCAGGTGATGTATTCACCAGATTTGCCGTTTTTCTGATAACATTCCCATGTTATATTTATTGGACAGAGTAACTGGAAGGGCTCGTCCGGGATTTGAACCCGGGACCTCTCGCACCCGAAGCGAGAATCATACCCCTAGACCAACGAGCCTTGATTTTTATTGGCATCTTCCGTGTAACACAGCTGTTTGATGCACATGTGTCTTTCTTGGAGATGTCAGCAATGCAGCAGGTAATATAGATCATTTAGATATTTAATAGAATTAGTTCCAGACTGAAGAATGTGTGAACACAGCATTTTCCAACTATGTAAGAAACAACCTTTGAACCAAGCTGCTGAGAACATTGAATGTTCAGAAACGCTTTGGAAGGATGGGGACCTGGAGGGGCTCGTCCGGGATTTGAACCCGGGACCTCTCGCACCCTAAGCGAGAATCATACCCCTAGACCAACGAGCCCTGTTTTCATTGTAATATTTACTCTCACAAAGCTGTCTGATGCACTTGTGGCTTTCTTGAAGATGTCAGAGATGATGCAGGTAATGGAGATAGGAGGGTCAATTTAACCCATCAATCAACTTTCAGAAGATTGCAATTTGGCTTGGGTTGTGGGTTCAAGTTCCTCTTTGTGTTCACCCAAAATTGCTGAACAGGTGTGCTTACAGGTAACAGTGGTAGTCGTGGCCGAGCGGTTAAGGCGATGGACTAGAAATCCATTGGGGTCTCCCCGCGCAGGTTCGAGTCCTGCCGACTACGGAGCTTTATTGTTTGTGCAACAGGTACAAACGTTGGGTGTCACTTTGTAGTGTCATGTTGATGGCTTCCATTTAAAATTTATAGAAAACTGCAGCTTTATGGTGCATAATATTGACAATGTCTGCTAGTCGTTGCTGAGTTTCTATTTTGTCTTCTTCCAGGCTACAACATATTTCTTTCCAACAGATGAACTAAGGCGAGGGATGGTGAAGTGCAGTGTCAACAGTAGGGCTCGTCCGGGATTTGAACCCGGGACCTCTCGCACCCAAAGCGAGAATCATACCCCTAGACCAACGAGCCTTGTTATTATTTGGCATCTTCCATCTAACACAGCTGTTTGATGCACATGTGTCTTTCTTGAATATGTCAGCAATGCAGGTAATGGAGATATGAGTGTCAATTTAACCCATTAATGAACTTTCAAATGTTGCTTGGGGTGTGGGTTCAAGTCTCCCTTTGTCTATAGACCGATTCCGTACCGGTTTCATGGTCGCAGCCTACGTATTTCCTGTAGGCGGACTCGACATAGCTGCGGGAGTAAAACCCTCACCAGGCGCACCTCTTCCACTACAGTGAACGGCAGAGTGACTGATGTTAGTTTGCCTCAAACTTTACTCCTTTACCTGCTTTTTTACTAACACTAACATTACAAAGATGCCCAGAACATCGAGATGAACCTGTGTAGTTTATGGCTGCTCCAACAGTAGTGGCAACATAAAAAAAAAAAAAAAACGGAATGTCTAATATCCACCGCTGTGGCGGAGACCAGAGCCATTGAGTAATGGTTGAGACAAAGCAGTGAAAGATACATAACGCAAGTCTTACCCAATACCAAATCTTTCTGTTTATTAACACAAGGCTGCTGTACTTTATACCTCATACTTTAAATGCTTAGTATGAGGTATAAAATACAGCAGCCTTGTGTTCATAAAACAGAAAGATTGGGTATTGGGAAATTACGTATCTTTCAGGACCCTTCACTGCTTTGTCTCAACCATTACTCAATGGCTCTGGTCTCCGCCACCGAGGTGGATATTAGACATTCCGTTTTTTTTTTTTTTTTTTATGTTGCCACTACTGTTGGAGCAGCCATAAACTACACAGGTTCATCTCGATGTTCTGGGCATTTTTGTAATGTTAGTGTTAGTAAAAAAGCAGGTAAAGGAGTAAAGTTTGAGGCAAACTAACATCAGTCACTCTGCCGTTCACTGTAGTGGAAGAGGTGCGCCTGGTGAGGGTTTTACTCCCGCAGCTATGTCGAGTCCGCCTACAGGAAATACGTAGGCTGCAACCATGAAACCGGTACGGAATCGGTCTATACCCAAAACACAACCATCTTCATCTTGTGCAAGGCGTTAACGATTGGCCGTTGCATATGTGACAATAGCCTATAGGCCTACTGAGAAGTATCAGCTGGGCACCACGCTGTTAGAGACTACACATTCAGGAGTCATAGAATCATGTGACCTCTCAATAGTACTCTTGCGCAGCGGCAATTTCATAGTCAATGAAGTTCTACTGAGACGTGATTATTGCTAGTTGAAAACTTTACCGGGCAGCAGTGGCTCAGGGGTAGAGTGCCTGGATGGTAGCCGTAAGGTTGCCAGTTCGAACCCGGGCTCCCCCAGAGTTACTGTCGAAGTGTCCTTGAGCAAGACACTGAACCCCTAATTGCTCCCGATGTGCTAGTTGGTGCCTTGCATGGTTTCCGCTGCCATCGGTGTGTGAATGGGTGAATGTAATGCACAATCTCTGTAAAGCGCTTTGGATAAAGGCGCTATATAAATGCACCATTTACCATTTACCCAATACCCCGCCAGGATGACTTGAAATATAGTCAGCCATGGCAATTTTTGTTAGTCTCTCAGGAGACTTTACAACTGTGAAATGTAATACATTACAATGTGGAAAGCTATTCCCTTAGATTGACATGATACTTAAAGCATAATTAAAAATTGAAAATGTTGCCAGTATAAGGTGGTATCACAACTTTCA
>NC_139697.1:53617056-53627056 GCF_964188405.1 Protomyctophum parallelum
AATAGCCTATAGGCCTACTGAGAAGTATCAGCTGGGCACCACGCTGTTAGAGGCTACACATTCAGGAGTCATAGAATCATGTGACCTCTCAATAGTACTCTTGCGCAGCGGCAATTTCATAGTCAATGAAGTTCTACTGAGATGTGATTATTGCTAGTTGAAAACTTTACCCAATACCCCGCCAGGATGACTTGAAATATAGTCAGCCATGGCAATTGTTGTTAGTCTCTCAGGAGACTTTACAACTGTGAAATGTAATACATTACAATGTGTAAAGCTATTCCCTTAGATTGACCCCTAACATGATACTTAAAGCATAATTAAAAATTGAAAATGTTGCCAGTATAAGGTGGTATCACAACTTTCAACATTTGTAATGTGTTACTAGACAACTTTACAAATGCATCGGTGAAGACATTTCTTGGCAGGTGATGTATTCACCAGATTTGCCGTTTTTCTGATAACATTCCCATGTTATATTTATTAGACAGAGTAACTGGAAGGGCTCGTCCGGGATTTGAACCCGGGACCTCTCGCACCCGAAGCGAGAATCATACCCCTAGACCAACGAGCCTTAATTTTTATTGGCATCTTCTGTGTAACACAGCTGTTTGATGCACATGTGTCTTTCTTGGAGATGTCAGCAATGCAGCAGGTAATAGAGATCATTTAGATATTTAATAGAATTAGTTCCAGACTGAAGAATGTGTGAACACAGCATTTTCCAACTATGTAAGAAACAACCTTTGAACCAAGCTGCTGAGAACATTGAATGTTCAGAAACGCTTTGGAAGGATGGGGACCTGGAGGGGCTCGTCCGGGATTTGAACCCGGGACCTCTCGCACCCTAAGCGAGAATCATACCCCTAGACCAACGAGCCCTGTTTTCATTGTAATATTTACTCTCACAAAGCTGTCTGATGCACTTGTGGCTTTCTTGAAGATGTCAGAGATGATGCAGGTAATGGAGATAGGAGGGTCAATTTAACCCATCAATCAACTTTCAGAAGATTGCAATTTGGCTTGGGTTGTGGGTTCAAGTTCCTCTTTGTGTTCACCCAAAATTGCTGAACAGGTGTGCTTCCAGGTAACAGCGGTAGTCGTGGCCGAGCGGTTAAGGCGATGGACTAGAAATCCATTGGGGTCTCCCCGCGCAGGTTCAAGTCCTGCCGACTACGGAGCTTTATTGTTTGTGCAACAGGTACAAACGTTGGGTGTCACTTTGTAGTGTCATGTTGATGGCTTCCATTTAAAATTCATAGAAAACTGCAGCTTTATGGTGCATAATATTGACAATGTCTGCTAGTCGTTGCTGAGTTTCTATTTTGTCTTCTTCCAGGCTACAACATATTTCTTTCCAACAGATGAACTAAGGCGAGGGATGGTGAAGTGCAGTGTCAACAGTAGGGCTCGTCCGGGATTTGAACCCGGGACCTCTCGCACCCAAAGCGAGAATCATACCCCTAGACCAACGAGCCTTGTTATTATTTGGCATCTTCAATCTAGCACAGCTGTTTGATGCACATGTGTCTTTCTTGAATATGTCAGCAATGCAGGTAATGGAGATATGAGTGTCAATTTAACCCATTAATCAACTTTCAAATGTTGCTTGGGGTGTGGGTTCAAGTCTCCCTTTGTCTATACCCAAACCACAACCATCTTCATCTTGTGCAAGGCGTTAACGATTGGCCGTTGCATATGTGACAATAGCCTATAGGCCTACTGAGAAGTATCAGCTGGGCACCACGCTGTTAGAGACTACACATTCAGGAGTCATAGAATCATGTGACCTCTCAATAGTACTCTTGCGCAGCGGCAATTTCATAGTCAATGAAGTTCTACTGAGACGTGATTATTGCTAGTTGAAAACTTTACCCAATACCCCGCCAGGATGACTTGAAATATAGTCAGCCATGGCAATTTTTGTTAGTCTCTCAGGAGACTTTACAACTGTGAAATGTAATACATTACAATGTGTAAAGCTATTCCCTTAGATTGACCCCTAACATGATACTTAAAGCATAATTAAAAATTGAAAATGTTGCCAGTATAAGGTGGTATCACAACTTTCAACATTTGTAATGTGTTACTAGACAACTTTACAAATGCATCGGTGAAGACATTTCTTGGCAGGTGATGTATTCACCAGATTTGCCGTTTTTCTGATAACATTCCCATGTTATATTTATTAGACAGAGTAACTGGAAGGGCTCGTCCGGGATTTGAACCCGGGACCTCTCGCACCCGAAGCGAGAATCTTCTTCCAGGCTACAACATATTTCTTTCCAACAGATGAACTAAGGCGAGGGATGGTGAAGTGCAGTGTCAACAGTAGGGCTCGTCCGGGATTTGAACCCGGGACCTCTCGCACCCAAAGCGAGAATCATACCCCTAGACCAACGAGCCTTGTTATTATTTGGCATCTTCAATCTAGCACAGCTGTTTGATGCACATGTGTCTTTCTTGAATATGTCAGCAATGCAGGTAATGGAGATATGAGTGTCAATTTAACCCATTAATCAACTTTCAAATGTTGCTTGGGGTGTGGGTTCAAGTCTCCCTTTGTCTATACCCAAAACACAACCATCTTCATCTTGTGCAAGGCGTTAACGATTGGCCGTTGCATATGTGACAATAGCTTATAGGCCTACTGAGAAGTATCAGCTGGGCACCACGCTGTTAGAGGCTACACATTCAGGAGTCATAGAATCATGTGACCTCTCAATAGTACTCTTGCGCAGCGGCAATTTCATAGTCAATGAAGTTCTACTGAGACGTGATTATTGCTAGTTGAAAACTTTACCCAATACCCCGCCAGGATGACTTGAAATATAGTCAGCCATGGCAATTTTTGTTAGTCTCTCAGGAGACTTTACAACTGTGAAATGTAATACATTACAATGTGTAAAGCTATTCCCTTAGATTGACCCCTAACATGATACTTAAAGCATAATTAAAAATTGAAAATGTTGCCAGTATAAGGAGGTATCACAACTTTCAACATTTGTAATGTGTTACTAGACAACTTTACAAATGCATCGGTGAAGACATTTCTTGGCAGGTGATGTATTCACCAGATTTGCCGTTTTTCTGATAACATTCCCATGTTATATTTATTAGACAGAGTAACTGGAAGGGCTCGTCCGGGATTTGAACCCGGGACCTCTCGCACCCGAAGCGAGAATCATACCCCTAGACCAACGAGCCTTAATTTTTATTGGCATCTTCTGTGTAACACAGCTGTTTGATGCACATGTGTCTTTCTTGGAGATGTCAGCAATGCAGCAGGTAATAGAGATCATTTAGATATTTAATAGAATTAGTTCCAGACTGAAGAATGTGTGAACACAGCATTTTCCAACTATGTAAGAAACAACCTTTGAACCAAGCTGCTGAGAACATTGAATGTTCAGAAACGCTTTGGAAGCATGGGGACCTGGAGGGGCTCGTCCGGGATTTGAACCCGGGACCTCTCGCACCCTAAGCGAGAATCATACCCCTAGACCAACGAGCCCTGTTTTCATTGTAATATTTACTCTCACAAAGCTGTCTGATGCACTTGTGGCTTTCTTGAAGATGTCAGAGATGATGCAGGTAATGGAGATAGGAGGGTCAATTTAACCCATCAATCAACTTTCAGAAGATTGCAATTTGGCTTGGGTTGTGGGTTCAAGTTCCTCTTTGTGTTCACCCAAAATTGCTGAACAGGTGTGCTTCCAGGTAACAGCGGTAGTCGTGGCCGAGCGGTTAAGGCGATGGACTAGAAATCCATTGGGGTCTCCCCGCGCAGGTTCAAGTCCTGCCGACTACGGAGCTTTATTGTTTGTGCAACAGGTACAAACGTTGGGTTTCACTTTGTAGTGTCATGTTGATGGCTTCCATTTAAAATTCATAGAAAACTGCAGCTTTATGGTGCATAATATTGACAATGTCTGCTAGTCGTTGCTGAGTTTCTATTTTGTCTTCTTCCAGGCTACAACATATTTCTTTCCAACAGATGAACTAAGGCGAGGGATGGTGAAGTGCAGTGTCAACAGTAGGGCTCGTCCGGGATTTGAACCCGGGACCTCTCGCACCCAAAGCGAGAATCATACCCCTAGACCAACGAGCCTTGTTATTATTTGGCATCTTCAATCTAGCACAGCTGTTTGATGCACATGTGTCTTTCTTGAATATGTCAGCAATGCAGGTAATGGAGATATGAGTGTCAATTTAACCCATTAATCAACTTTCAAATGTTGCTTGGGGTGTGGGTTCAAGTCTCCCTTTGTCTATACCCAAACCACAACCATCTTCATCTTGTGCATAGCGTTAACGATTGGCCGTTGCATATGTGACAATAGCCTATAGGCCTACTGAGAAGTATCAGCTGGGCACCACGCTGTTAGAGACTACACATTCAGGAGTCATAGAATCATGTGACCTCTCAATAGTACTCTTGCGCAGCGGCAATTTCATAGCCAATGAAGTTCTACTGAGACGTGATTATTGCTAGTTGAAAACTTTACCCAATACCCCGCCAGGATGACTTGAAATATAGTCAGCCATGGCAATTTTTGTTAGTCTCTCAGGAGACTTTACAACTGTGAAATGTAATACATTACAATGTGTAAAGCTATTCCCTTAGATTGACCCCTAACATGATACTTAAAGCATAATTAAAAATTGAAAATGTTGCCAGTATAAGGTGGTATCACAACTTTCAACATTTGTAATGTGTTACTAGACAACTTTACAAATGCATCGGTGAAGACATTTCTTGGCAGGTGATGTATTCACCAGATTCGCCGTTTTTCTGATAACATTCCCATGTTATATTTATTAGACAGAGTAACTGGAAGGGCTCGTCCGGGATTTGAACCCGGGACCTCTCGCACCCGAAGCGAGAATCATACCCCTAGACCAACGAGCCTTAATTTTTATTGGCTTCTTCTGTGTAACACAGCTGTTTGATGCACATGTGTCTTTCTTGGAGATGTCAGCAATGCAGCAGGTAATAGAGATCATTTAGATATTTAATAGAATTAGTTCCAGACTGAAGAATGTGTGAACACAGCATTTTCCAACTATGTAAGAAACAACCTTTGAACCAAGCTGCTGAGAACATTGAATGTTCAGAAACGCTTTGGAAGGATGGGGACCTGGAGGGGCTCGTCCGGGATTTGAACCCGGGACCTCTCGCACCCTAAGCGAGAATCATACCCCTAGACCAACGAGCCCTGTTTTCATTGTAATATTTACTCTCACAAAGCTGTCTGATGCACTTGTGGCTTTCTTGAAGATGTCAGAGATGATGCAGGTAATGGAGATAGGAGGGTCAATTTAACCCATCAATCAACTTTCAGAAGATTGCAATTTGGCTTGGGTTGTGGGTTCAAGTTCCTCTTTGTGTTCACCCAAAATTGCTGAACAGGTGTGCTTCCAGGTAACAGCGGTAGTCGTGGCCGAGCGGTTAAGGCGATGGACTAGAAATCCATTGGGGTCTCCCTGCGCAGGTTCGAGTCCTGCCGACTACGGAGCTTTATTGTTTGTGCAACAGGTACAAACGTTGGGTTTCACTTTGTAGTGTCATGTTGATGGCTTCCATTTAAAATTCATTGAAAACTGCAGCTTTATGGTGCATAATATTGACAATGTCTGCTAGTCGTTGCTGAGTTTCTATTTTGTCTTCTTCCAGGCTACAACATATTTCTTTCCAACAGATGAACTAAGGCGAGGGATGGTGAAGTGCAGTGTCAACAATAGGGCTCGTCCGGGATTTGAACCCGGGACCTCTCGCACCCGAAGCGAGAATCTTCTTCCAGGCTACAACATATTTCTTTCCAACAGATGAACTAAGGCGAGGGATGGTGAAGTGCAGTGTCAACAGTAGGGCTCGTCCGGGATTTGAACCCGGGACCTCTCGCACCCAAAGCGAGAATCATACCCCTAGACCAACGAGCCTTGTTATTATTTGGCATCTTCAATCTAGCACAGCTGTTTGATGCACATGTGTCTTTCTTGAATATGTCAGCAATGCAGGTAATGGAGATATGAGTGTCAATTTAACCCATTAATCAACTTTCAAATGTTGCTTGGGGTGTGGGTTCAAGTCTCCCTTTGTCTATACCCAAAACACAACCATCTTCATCTTGTGCAAGGCGTTAACGATTGGCTGTTGCATATGTGACAATAGCCTATAGGCCTACTGAGAAGTATCAGCTGGGCACCACGCTGTTAGAGGCTACACATTCAGGAGTCATAGAATCATGTGACCTCTCAATAGTACTCTTGCGCAGCGGCAATTTCATAGTCAATGAAGTTCTACTGAGACGTGATTATTGCTAGTTGAAAACTTTACCCAATACCCCGCCAGGATGACTTGAAATATAGTCAGCCATGGCAATTTTTGTTAGTCTCTCAGGAGACTTTACAACTGTGAAATGTAATACATTACAATGTGTAAAGCTATTCCCTTAGATTGACCCCTAACATGATACTTAAAGCATAATTAAAAATTGAAAATGTTGCCAGTATAAGGTGGTATCACAACTTTCAACATTTGTAATGTGTTACTAGACAACTTTACAAATGCATCGGTGAAGACATTTCTTGGCAGGTGATGTATTCACCAGATTTGCCGTTTTTCTGATAACATTCCCATGTTATATTTATTAGACAGAGTAACTGGAAGGGCTCGTCCGGGATTTGAACCCGGGACCTCTCGCACCCGAAGGGAGAATCTTCTTCCAGGCTACAACATATTTCTTTCTAACAGATGAACTAAGGCGAGGGATGGTGAAGTGCAGTGTCAACAGTAGGGCTCGTCCGGGATTTGAACCCGGGACCTCTCGCACCCAAAGCGAGAATCATACCCCTAGACCAACGAGCCTTGTTATTATTTGGCATCTTCAATCTAGCACAGCTGTTTGATGCACATGTGTCTTTCTTGAATATGTCAGCAATGCAGGTAATGGAGATATGAGTGTCAATTTAACCCATTAATCAACTTTCAAATGTTGCTTGGGGTGTGGGTTCAAGTCTCCCTTTGTCTATACCCAAAACACAACCATCTTCATCTTGTGCAAGGCGTTAACGATTGGCCGTTGCATATGTGACAATAGCCTATAGGCCTACTGAGAAGTATCAGCTGGGCACCACGCTGTTAGAGGCTACACATTCAGGAGTCATAGAATCATGTGACCTCTCAATAGTACTCTTGCGCAGCGGCAATTTCATAGTCAATGAAGTTCTACTGAGACGTGATTATTGCTAGTTGAAAACTTTACCCAATACCCCGCCAGGATGACTTGAAATATAGTCAGCCATGGCAATTTTTGTTAGTCTCTCAGGAGACTTTACAACTGTGAAATGTAATACATTACAATGTGTAAAGCTATTCCCTTAGATTGACCCCTAACATGATACTTAAAGCATAATTAAAAATTGAAAATGTTGCCAGTATAAGGTGGTATCACAACTTTCAACATTTGTAATGTGTTACTAGACAACTTTACAAATGCATCGGTGAAGACATTTCTTGGCAGGTGATGTATTCACCAGATTTGCCGTTTTTCTGATAACATTCCCATGTTATATTTATTAGACAGAGTAACTGGAAGGGCTCGTCCGGGATTTGAACCCGGGACCTCTCGCACCCGAAGCGAGAATCATACCCCTAGACCAACGAGCCTTAATTTTTATTGGCATCTTCTGTGTAACACAGCTGTTTGATGCACATGTGTCTTTCTTGGAGATGTCAGCAATGCAGCAGGTAATAGAGATCATTTAGATATTTAATAGAATTAGTTCCAGACTGAAGAATGTGTGAACACAGCATTTTCCAACTATGTAAGAAACAACCTTTGAACCAAGCTGCTGAGAACATTGAATGTTCAGAAATGCTTTGGAAGGATGGGGACCTGGAGGGGCTCGTCCGGGATTTGAACCCGGGACCTCTCGCACCCTAAGCGAGAATCATACCCCTAGACCAACGAGCCCTGTTTTCATTGTAATATTTACTCTCACAAAGCTGTCTGATGCACTTGTGGCTTTCTTGAAGATGTCAGAGATGATGCAGGTAATGGAGATAGGAGGGTCAATTTAACCCATCAATCAACTTTCAGAAGATTGCAATTTGGCTTGGGTTGTGGGTTCAAGTTCCTCTTTGTGTTCACCCAAAATTGCTGAACAGGTGTGCTTCCAGGTAACAGCGGTAGTCGTGGCCGAGCGGTTAAGGCGATGGACTAGAAATCCATTGGGGTCTCCCCGCGCAGGTTCAAGTCCTGCCGACTACGGAGCTTTATTGTTTGTGCAACAGGTACAAACGTTGGGTTTCACTTTGTAGTGTCATGTTGATGGCTTCCATTTAAAATTCATAGAAAACTGCAGCTTTATGGTGCATAATATTGACAATGTCTGCTAGTCGTTGCTGAGTTTCTATTTTGTCTTCTTCCAGGCTACAACATATTACTTTCCAACAGATGAACTAAGGCGAGGGATGGTGAAGTGCAGTGTCAACAGTAGGGCTCGTCCGGGATTTGAACCCGGGACCTCTCGCACCCAAAGCGAGAATCATACCCCTAGACCAACGAGCCTTGTTATTATTTGGCATCTTCAATCTAGCACAGCTGTTTGATGCACATGTGTCTTTCTTGAATATGTCAGCAATGCAGGTAATGGAGATATGAGTGTCAATTTAACCCATTAATCAACTTTCAAATGTTGCTTGGGGTGTGGGTTCAAGTCTCCCTTTGTCTATACCCAAACCACAACCATCTTCATCTTGTGCATAGCGTTAACGATTGGCCGTTGCATATGTGACAATAGCCTATAGGCCTACTGAGAAGTATCAGCTGGGCACCACGCTGTCAGAGACTACACATTCAGGAGTCATAGAATCATGTGACCTCTCAATAGTACTCTTGCGCAGCGGCAATTTCATAGTCAATGAAGTTCTACTGAGACGTGATTATTGCTAGTTGAAAACTTTACCCAATACCCCGCCAGGATGACTTGAAATATAGTCAGCCATGGCAATTTTTGTTAGTCTCTCAGGACACTTTACAACTGTGAAATGTAATACATTACAATGTGTAAAGCTATTCCCTTAGATTGACCCCTAACATGATACTTAAAGCATAATTAAAAATTGAAAATGTTGCCAGTATAAGGTGGTATCACAACTTTCAACCTTTGTAATGTGTTACTAGACAACTTTACAAATGCATCGGTGAAGACATTTCTTGGCAGGTGATGTATTCACCAGATTTGCCGTTTTTCTGATAACATTCCCATGTTATATTTATTGGACAGAGTAACTGGAAGGGCTCGTCCGGGATTTGAACCCGGGACCTCTCACACCCGAAGCGAGAATCATACCCCTAGACCAACGAGCCTTGGTTTTTATTGGCATCTTCCGTGTAACACAGCTGTTTGATGCACATGTGTCTTTCTTGGAGATGTCAGCAATGCAGCAGGTAATAGAGATCATTTAGATATTTAATAGAATTAGTTCCAGACTGAAGAATGTGTGAACACAGCATTTTCCAACTATGTAAGAAACAAGCTTTGAACCAAGCTGCTGAGAACATTGAATGTTCAGAAACGCTTTGGAAGGATGGGGACCTGGAGGGGCTCGTCCGGGATTTGAACCCGGGACCTCTCGCACCCTAAGCGAGAATCATACCCCTAGACCAACGAGCCCTGTTTTCATTGTAATATTTACTCTCACAAAGCTGTCTGATGCACTTGTGGCTTTCTTGAAGATGTCAGAGATGATGCAGGTAATGGAGATAGGAGGGTCAATTTAACCCATCAATCAACTTTCAGAAGATTGCAATTTGGCTTGGGTTGTGGGTTCAAGTTCCTCTTTGTGTTCACCCAAAATTGCTGAACAGGTGTGCTTCCAGGTAACAGCGGTAGTCGTGGCCGAGCGGTTAAGGCGATGGACTAGAAATCCATTGGGGTCTCCCCGCGCAGGTTCGAGTCCTGCCGACTACGGAGCTTTATTGTTTGTGCA
>NC_139697.1:53632056-53647056 GCF_964188405.1 Protomyctophum parallelum
TGGAGGGGCTCGTCCGGGATTTGAACCCGGGACCTCTCGCACCCTAAGCGAGAATCATACCCCTAGACCAACGAGCCCTGTTTTCATTGTAATATTTACTCTCACAAAGCTGTCTGATGCACTTGTGGCTTTCTTGAAGATGTCAGAGATGATGCAGGTAATGGAGATAGGAGGGTCAATTTAACCCATCAATCAACTTTCAGAAGATTGCAATTTGGCTTGGGTTGTGGGTTCAAGTTCCTCTTTGTGTTCACCCAAAATTGCTGAACAGGTGTGCTTCCAGGTAACAGCGGTAGTCGTGGCCGAGCGGTTAAGGCGATGGACTAGAAATCCATTGGGGTCTCCCCGCGCAGGTTCGAGTCCTGCCGACTACGGAGCTTTATTGTTTGTGCAACAGGTACAAACGTTGGGTTTCACTTTGTAGTGTCATGTTGATGGCTTCCATTTAAAATTCATAGAAAACTGCAGCTTTATGGTGCATAATATTGACAATGTCTGCTAGTCGTTGCTGAGTTTCTATTTTGTCTTCTTCCAGGCTACAACATATTTCTTTCCAACAGATGAACTAAGTCGAGGGATGGTGAAGTGCAGTGTCAACAGTAGGGCTCGTCCGGGATTTGAACCCGGGACCTCTCGCACCCAAAGCGAGAATCATACCCCTAGACCAACGAGCCTTGTTATTATTTGGCATCTTCAATCTAGCACAGCTGTTTGATGCACATGTGTCTTTCTTGAATATGTCAGCAATGCAGGTAATGGAGATATGAGTGTCAATTTAACCCATTAATCAACTTTCAAATGTTGCTTGGGGTGTGGGTTCAAGTCTCCCTTTGTCTATACCCAAACCACAACCATCTTCATCTTGTGCATAGCGTTAACGATTGGCCGTTGCATATGTGACAATAGCCTATAGGCCTACTGAGAAGTATCAGCTGGGCACCACGCTGTTAGAGACTACACATTCAGGAGTCATAGAATCATGTGACCTCTCAATAGTACTCTTGCGCAGCGGCAATTTCATAGTCAATGAAGTTCTACTGAGACGTGATTATTGCTAGTTGAAAACTTTACCCAATACCCCGCCAGGATGACTTGAAATATAGTCAGCCATGGCAATTTTTGTTAGTCTCTCAGGAGACTTTACAACTGTGAAATGTAATACATTACAATGTGTAAAGCTATTCCCTTAGATTGACCCCTAACATGATACTTAAAGCATAATTAAAAATTGAAAATGTTGCCAGTATAAGGTGGTATCACAACTTTCAACCTTTGTAATGTGTTACTAGACAACTTTACAAATGCATCGGTGAAGACATTTCTTGGCAGGTGATGTATTCACCAGATTTGCCGTTTTTCTGATAACATTCCCATGTTATATTTATTGGACAGAGTAACTGGAAGGGCTAGTCCGGGATTTGAACCCGGGACCTCTCGCACCCGAAAAGAGAATCATACCCCTAGACCAACGAGCCTTGATTTTTATTGGCATCTTCCGTGTAACACAGCTGTTTGATGCACATGTGTCTTTCTTGGAGATGTCAGCAATGCAGCAGGTAATAGAGATCATTTAGATATTTAATAGAATTAGTTCCAGACTGAAGAATGTGTGAACACAGCATTTTCCAACTATGTAAGAAACAAGCTTTGAACCAAGCTGCTGAGAACATTGAATGTTCAGAAACGCTTTGGAAGGATGGGGACCTGGAGGGGCTCGTCCGGGATTTGAACCCGGGACCTCTCGCACCCTAAGCGAGAATCATACCCCTAGACCAACGAGCCCTGTTTTCATTGTAATATTTACTCTCACAAAGCTGTCTGATGCACTTGTGGCTTTCTTGAAGATGTCAGAGATGATGCAGGTAATGGAGATAGGAGGGTCAATTTAACCCATCAATCAACTTTCAGAAGATTGCAATTTGGCTTGGGTTGTGGGTTCAAGTTCCTCTTTGTGTTCACCCAAAATTGCTGAACAGGTGTGCTTCCAGGTAACAGCGGTAGTCGTGGCCGAGCGGTTAAGGCGATGGACTAGAAATCCATTGGGGTCTCCCCGCGCAGGTTCGAGTCCTGCCGACTACGGAGCTTTATTGTTTGTGCAACAGGTACAAACGTTGGGTTTCACTTTGTAGTGTCATGTTGATGGCTTCCATTTAAAATTCATAGAAAACTGCAGCTTTATGGTGCATAATATTGACAATGTCTGCTAGTCGTTGCTGAGTTTCTATTTTGTCTTCTTCCAGGCTACAACATATTTCTTTCCAACAGATGAACTAAGGCGAGGGATGGTGAAGTGCAGTGTCAACAGTAGGGCTCGTCCGGGATTTGAACCCGGGACCTCTCGCACCCAAAGCGAGAATCATACCCCTAGACCAACGAGCCTTGTTATTATTTGGCATCTTCAATCTAGCACAGCTGTTTGATGCACATGTGTCTTTCTTGAATATGTCAGCAATGCAGGTAATGGAGATATGAGTGTCAATTTAACCCATTAATCAACTTTCAAATGTTGCTTGGGGTGTAGGTTCAAGTCTCCCTTTGTCTATACCCAAACCACAACCATCTTCATCTTGTGCATAGCGTTAACGATTGGCCGTTGCATATGTGACAATAGCCTATAGGCCTACTGAGAAGTATCAGCTGGGCACCACGCTGTTAGAGACTACACATTCAGGAGTCATAGAATCATGTGACCTCTCAATAGTACTCTTGCGCAGCGGCAATTTCATAGTCAATGAAGTTCTACTGAGACGTGATTATTGCTAGTTGAAAACTTTACCCAATACCCCGCCAGGATGACTTGAAATATAGTCAGCCATGGCAATTTTTGTTAGTCTCTCAGGAGACTTTACAACTGTGAAATGTAATACATTACAATGTGTAAAGCTATTCCCTTAGATTGACCCCTAACATGATACTTAAAGCATAATTAAAAATTGAAAATGTTGCCAGTATAAGGTGGTATCACAACTTTCAACCTTTGTAATGTGTTACTAGACAACTTTACAAATGCATCGGTGAAGACATTTCTTGGCAGGTGATGTATTCACCAGATTTGCCGTTTTTCTGATAACATTCCCATGTTATATTTATTGGACAGAGTAACTGGAAGGGCTAGTCCGGGATTTGAACCCGGGACCTCTCGCACCCGAAGCGAGAATCATACCCCTAGACCAACGAGCCTTGATTTTTATTGGCATCTTCCGTGTAACACAGCTGTTTGATGCACATGTGTCTTTCTTGGAGATGTCAGCAATGCAGCAGGTAATAGAGATCATTTAGATATTTAATAGAATTAGTTCCAGACTGAAGAATGTGTGAACACAGCATTTTCCAACTATGTAAGAAACAAGCTTTGAACCAAGCTGCTGAGAACATTGAATGTTCAGAAACGCTTTGGAAGGATGGGGACCTGGAGGGGCTCGTCCGGGATTTGAACCCGGGACCTCTCGCACCCTAAGCGAGAATCATACCCCTAGACCAACGAGCCCTGTTTTCATTGTAATATTTACTCTCACAAAGCTGTCTGATGCACTTGTGGCTTTCTTGAAGATGTCAGAGATGATGCAGGTAATGGAGATAGGAGGGTCAATTTAACCCATCAATCAACTTTCAGAAGATTGCAATTTGGCTTGGGTTGTGGGTTCAAGTTCCTCTTTGTGTTCACCCAAAATTGCTGAACAGGTGTGCTTCCAGGTAACAGCGGTAGTCGTGGCCGAGCGGTTAAGGCGATGGACTAGAAATCCATTGGGGTCTCCCCGCGCAGGTTCGAGTCCTGCCGACTACGGAGCTTTATTGTTTGTGCAACAGGTACAAACGTTGGGTTTCACTTTGTAGTCTCATGTTGATGGCTTCCATTTAAAATTCATAGAAAACTGCAGCTTTATGGTGCATAATATTGACAATGTCTGCTAGTCGTTGCTGAGTTTCTATTTTGTCTTCTTCCAGGCTACAACATATTTCTTTCCAACAGATGAACTAAGGCGAGGGATGGTGAAGTGCAGTGTCAACAGTAGGGCTCGTCCGGGATTTGAACCCGGGACCTCTCGCACCCAAAGCGAGAATCATACCCCTAGACCAACGAGCCTTGTTATTATTTGGCATCTTCAATCTAGCACAGCTGTTTGATGCACATGTGTCTTTCTTGAATATGTCAGCAATGCAGGTAATGGAGATATGAGTGTCAATTTAACCCATTAATCAACTTTCAAATGTTGCTTGGGGTGTGGGTTCAAGTCTCCCTTTGTCTATACCCAAACCACAACCATCTTCATCTTGTGCATAGCGTTAACGATTGGCCGTTGCATATGTGACAATAGCCTATAGGCCTACTGAGAAGTATCAGCTGGGCACCACGCTGTTAGAGACTACACATTCAGGAGTCATAGAATCATGTGACCTCTCAATAGTACTCTTGCGCAGCGGCAATTTCATAGTCAATGAAGTTCTACTGAGACGTGATTATTGCTAGTTGAAAACTTTACCCAATACCCCGCCAGGATGACTTGAAATATAGTCAGCCATGGCAATTTTTGTTAGTCTCTCAGGAGACTTTACAACTGTGAAATGTAATACATTACAATGTGTAAAGCTATTCCCTTAGATTGACCCCTAACATGATACTTAAAGCATAATTAAAAATTGAAAATGTTGCCAGTATAAGGTGGTATCACAACTTTCAACCTTTGTAATGTGTTACTAGACAACTTTACAAATGCATCGGTGAAGACATTTCTTGGCAGGTGATGTATTCACCAGATTTGCCGTTTTTCTGATAACATTCCCATGTTATATTTATTGGACAGAGTAACTGGAAGGGCTAGTCCGGGATTTGAACCCGGGACCTCTCGCACCCGAAGTGAGAATCATACCCCTAGACCAACGAGCCTTGATTTTTATTGGCATCTTCCGTGTAACACAGCTGTTTGATGCACATGTGTCTTTCTTGGAGATGTCAGCAATGCAGCAGGTAATAGAGATCATTTAGATATTTAATAGAATTAGTTCCAGACTGAAGAATGTGTGAACACAGCATTTTCCAACTATGTAAGAAACAAGCTTTGAACCAAGCTGCTGAGAACATTGAATGTTCAGAAACGGTTTGGAAGGATGGGGACCTGGAGGGGCTCGTCCGGGATTTGAACCCGGGACCTCTCGCACCCTAAGCGAGAATCATACCCCTAGACCAACGAGCCCTGTTTTCATTGTAATATTTACTCTCACAAAGCTGTCTGATGCACTTGTGGCTTTCTTGAAGATGTCAGAGATGATGCAGGTAATGGAGATAGGAGGGTCAATTTAACCCATCAATCAACTTTCAGAAGATTGCAATTTGGCTTGGGTTGTGGGTTCAAGTTCCTCTTTGTGTTCACCCAAAATTGCTGAACAGGTGTGCTTCCAGGTAACAGCGGTAGTCGTGGCCGAGCGGTTAAGGCGATGGACTAGAAATCCATTGGGGTCTCCCCGCGCAGGTTCGAGTCCTGCCGACTACGGAGCTTTATTGTTTGTGCAACAGGTACAAACGTTGGGTTTCACTTTGTAGTGTCATGTTGATGGCTTCCATTTAAAATTCATAGAAAACTGCAGCTTTATGGTGCATAATATTGACAATGTCTGCTAGTCGTTGCTGAGTTTCTATTTTGTCTTCTTCCAGGCTACAACATATTTCTTTCCAACAGATGAACTAAGGCGAGGGATGGTGAAGTGCAGTGTCAACAGTAGGGCTCGTCCGGGATTTGAACCCGGGACCTCTCGCACCCAAAGCGAGAATCATACCCCTAGACCAACGAGCCTTGTTATTATTTGCCATCTTCAATCTAGCACAGCTGTTTGATGCACATGTGTCTTTCTTGAATATGTCAGCAATGCAGGTAATGGAGATATGAGTGTCAATTTAACCCATTAATCAACTTTCAAATGTTGCTTGGGGTGTGGGTTCAAGTCTCCCTTTGTCTATACCCAAACCACAACCATCTTCATCTTGTGCATAGCGTTAACGATTGGCCGTTGCATATGTGACAATAGCCTATAGGCCTACTGAGAAGTATCAGCTGGGCACCACGCTGTTAGAGACTACACATTCAGGAGTCATAGAATCATGTGACCTCTCAATAGTACTCTTGCGCAGCGGCAATTTCATAGTCAATGAAGTTCTACTGAGACGTGATTATTGCTAGTTGAAAACTTTACCCAATACCCCGCCAGGATGACTTGAAATATAGTCAGCCATGGCAATTTTTGTTAGTCTCTCAGGAGACTTTACAACTGTGAAATGTAATACATTACAATGTGTAAAGCTATTCCCTTAGATTGACCCCTAACATGATACTTAAAGCATAATTAAAAATTGAAAATGTTGCCAGTATAAGGTGGTATCACAACTTTCAACCTTTGTAATGTGTTACTAGACAACTTTACAAATGCATCGGTGAAGACATTTCTTGGCAGGTGATGTATTCACCAGATTTGCCGTTTTTCTGATAACATTCCCATGTTATATTTATTGGACAGAGTAACTGGAAGGGCTAGTCCGGGATTTGAACCCGGGACCTCACGCACCCGAAGCGAGAATCATACCCCTAGACCAACGAGCCTTGATTTTTATTGGCATCTTCCGTGTAACACAGCTGTTTGATGCACATGTGTCTTTCTTGGAGATGTCAGCAATGCAGCAGGTAATAGAGATCATTTAGATATTTAATAGAATTAGTTCCAGACTGAAGAATGTGTGAACACAGCATTTTCCAACTATGTAAGAAACAAGCTTTGAACCAAGCTGCTGAGAACATTGAATGTTCAGAAACGCTTTGGAAGGATGGGGACCTGGAGGGGCTCGTCCGGGATTTGAACCCAGGACCTCTCGCACCCTAAGCGAGAATCATTCCCCTAGACCAACGAGCCCTGTTTTCATTGTAATATTTACTCTCACAAAGCTGTCTGATGCACTTGTGGCTTTCTTGAAGATGTCAGAGATGATGCAGGTAATGGAGATAGGAGGGTCAATTTAACCCATCAATCAACTTTCAGAAGATTGCAATTTGGCTTGGGTTGTGGGTTCAAGTTCCTCTTTGTGTTCACCCAAAATTGCTGAACAGGTGTGCTTCCAGGTAACAGCGGTAGTCGTGGCAGAGCGGTTAAGGCGATGGACTAGAAATCCATTGGGGTCTCCCCGCGCAGGTTCGAGTCCTGCCGACTACGGAGCTTTATTGTTTGTGCAACAGGTACAAACGTTGGGTTTCACTTTGTAGTGTCATGTTGATGGCTTCCATTTAAAATTCATAGAAAACTGCAGCTTTATGGTGCATAATATTGACAATGTCTGCTAGTCGTTGCTGAGTTTCTATTTTGTCTTCTTCCAGGCTACAACATATTTCTTTCCAACAGATGAACTAAGGCGAGGGATGGTGAAGTGCAGTGTCAACAGTAGGGCTCGTCCGGGATTTGAACCCGGGACCTCTCGCACCCAAAGCGAGAATCATACCCCTAGACCAACGAGCCTTGTTATTATTTGTCATCTTCAATCTAGCACAGCTGTTTGATGCACATGTGTCTTTCTTGAATATGTCAGCAATGCAGGTAATGGAGATATGAGTGTCAATTTAACCCATTAATCAACTTTCAAATGTTGCTTGGGGTGTGGGTTCAAGTCTCCCTTTGTCTATACCCAAAACACAACCATCTTCATCTTGTGCAGGGCGTTAACGATTGGCCGTTGCATATGTGACAATAGCCTATAGGCCTACTGAGAAGTATCAGCTGGGCACCACGCTGTTAGAGGCTACACATTCAGGAGTCATAGAATCATGTGACCTCTCAATAGTACTCTTGCGCAGCGGCAATTTCATAGTCAATGAAGTTCTACTGAGACGTGATTATTGCTAGTTGAAAACTTTACCCAATACCCCGCCAGGATGACTTGAAATATAGTCAGCCATGGCAATTTTTGTTAGTCTCTCAGGAGACTTTACAACTGTGAAATGTAATACATTACAATGTGTAAAGCTATTCCCTTAGATTGACCCCTAACATGATACTTAAAGCATAATTAAAAATTGAAAATGTTGCCAGTATAAGGTGGTATCACAACTTTCAACATTTGTAATGTGTTACTAGACAACTTTACAAATGCATCGGTGAAGACATTTCTTGGCAGGTGATGTATTCACCAGATTTGCCGTTTTTCTGATAACATTCCCATGTTATATTTATTAGACAGAGTAACTGGAAGGGCTCGTCCTGGGATTTGAACCCGGGACCTCTCGCACCCGAAGCGAGAATCATACCCCTAGACCAACGAGCCTTAATTTTTATTGGCATCTTCTGTGTAACACAGCTGTTTGATGCACATGTGTCTTTCTTGGAGATGTCAGCAATGCAGCAGGTAATAGAGATCATTTAGATATTTAATAGAATTAGTTCCAGACTGAAGAATGTGTGAACACAGCATTTTCCAACTATGTAAGAAACAAGCTTTGAACCAAGCTGCTGAGAACATTGAATGTTCAGAAACGCTTTGGAAGGATGGGGACCTGGAGGGGCTCGTCCGGGATTTGAACCCGGGACCTCTCGCACCCTAAGCGAGAATCATACCCCTAGACCAACGAGCCCTGTTTTCATTGTAATATTTACTCTCACAAAGCTGTCTGATGCACTTGTGGCTTTCTTGAAGATGTCAGAGATGATGCAGGTAATGGAGATAGGAGGGTCAATTTAACCCATCAATCAACTTTCAGAAGATTGCAATTTGGCTTGGGTTGTGGGTTCAAGTTCCTCTTTGTGTTCACCCAAAATTGCTGAACAGGTGTGCTTCCAGGTAACAGCGGTAGTCGTGGCCGAGCGGTTAAGGCGATGGACTAGAAATCCATTGGGGTCTCCCCGCGCAGGTTCGAGTCCTGCCGACTACGGAGCTTTATTGTTTGTGCAACAGGTACAAACGTTGGGTTTCACTTTGTAGTGTCATGTTGATGGCTTCCATTTAAAATTCATAGAAAACTGCAGCTTTATGGTGCATAATATTGACAATGTCTGCTAGTCGTTGCTGAGTTTCTATTTTGTCTTCTTCCAGGCTACAACATATTTCTTTCCAACAGATGAACTAAGGCGAGGGATGGTGAAGTGCAGTGTCAACAGTAGGGCTCGTCCGGGATTTGAACCCGGGACCTCTCGCACCCAAAGCGAGAATCATACCCCTAGACCAACGAGCCTTGTTATTATTTGGCATCTTCAATCTAGCACAGCTGTTTGATGCACATGTGTCTTTCTTGAATATGTCAGCAATGCAGGTAATGGAGATATGAGTGTCAATTTAACCCATTAATCAACTTTCAAATGTTGCTTGGGGTGTGGGTTCAAGTCTCCCTTTGTCTATACCCAAACCACAACCATCTTCATCTTGTGCATAGCGTTAACGATTGGCCGTTGCATATGTGACAATAGCCTATAGGCCTACTGAGAAGTATCAGCTGGGCACCACGCTGTTAGAGACTACACATTCAGGAGTCATAGAATCATGTGACCTCTCAATAGTACTCTTGCGCAGCGGCAATTTCATAGTCAATGAAGTTCTACTGAGACGTGATTATTGCTAGTTGAAAACTTTACCCAATACCCCGCCAGGATGACTTGAAATATAGTCAGCCATGGCAATTTTTGTTAGTCTCTCAGGACACTTTACAACTGTGAAATGTAATACATTACAATGTGTAAAGCTATTCCCTTAGATTGACCCCTAACATGATACTTAAAGCATAATTAAAAATTGAAAATGTTGCCAGTATAAGGTGGTATCACAACTTTCAACCTTTGTAATGTGTTACTAGACAACTTTACAAATGCATCGGTGAAGACATTTCTTGGCAGGTGATGTATTCACCAGATTTGCCGTTTTTCTGATAACATTCCCATGTTATATTTATTGGACAGAGTAACTGGAAGGGCTAGTCCGGGATTTGAACCCGAGACCTCTCGCACCCAAAGCGAGAATCATACCCCTAGACCAACGAGCCTTGATTTTTATTGGCATCTTCCGTGTAACACAGCTGTTTGATGCACATGTGTCTTTCTTGGAGATGTCAGCAATGCAGCAGGTAATAGAGATCATTTAGATATTTAATAGAATTAGTTCCAGACTGAAGAATGTGTGAACACAGCATTTTCCAACTATGTAAGAAACAAGCTTTGAACCAAGCTGCTGAGAACATTGAATGTTCAGAAACGCTTTGGAAGGATGGGGACCTGGAGGGGCTCGTCCGGGATTTGAACCCGGGACCTCTCGCACCCTAAGCGAGAATCATACCCCTAGACCAACGAGCCCTGTTTTCATTGTAATATTTACTCTCACAAAGCTGTCTGATGCACTTGTGGCTTTCTTGAAGATGTCAGAGATGATGCAGGTAATGGAGATAGGAGGGTCAATTTAACCCATCAATCAACTTTCAGAAGATTGCAATTTGGCTTGGGTTGTGGGTTCAAGTTCCTCTTTGTGTTCACCCAAAATTGCTGAACAGGTGTGCTTCCAGGTAACAGCGGTAGTCGTGGCCGAGCGGTTAAGGCGATGGACTAGAAATCCATTGGGGTCTCCCCGCGCAGGTTCGAGTCCTGCCGACTACGGAGCTTTATTGTTTGTGCAACAGGTACAAACGTTGGGTTTCACTTTGTAGTGTCATGTTGATGGCTTCCATTTAAAATTCATAGAAAACTGCAGCTTTATGGTGCATAATATTGACAATGTCTGCTAGTCGTTGCTGAGTTTCTATTTTGTCTTCTTCCAGGCTACAACATATTTCTTTCCAACAGATGAACTAAGGCGAGGGATGGTGAAGTGCAGTGTCAACAGTAGGGCTCGTCCGGGATTTGAACCCGGGACCTCTCGCACCCAAAGCGAGAATCATACCCCTAGACCAACGAGCCTTGTTATTATTTGGCATCTTCAATCTAGCACAGCTGTTTGATGCACATGTGTCTTTCTTGAATATGTCAGCAATGCAGGTAATGGAGATATGAGTGTCAATTTAACCCATTAATCAACTTTCAAATGTTGCTTGGGGTGTGGGTTCAAGTCTCCCTTTGTCTATACCCAAACCACAACCATCTTCATCTTGTGCATAGCGTTAACGATTGGCCGTTGCATATGTGACAATAGCCTATAGGCCTACTGAGAAGTATCAGCTGGGCACCACGCTGTTAGAGACTACACATTCAGGAGTCATAGAATCATGTGACCTCTCAATAGTACTCTTGCGCAGCGGCAATTTCATAGTCAATGAAGTTCTACTGAGACGTGATTATTGCTAGTTGAAAACTTTACCCAATACCCCGCCAGGATGACTTGAAATATAGTCAGCCATGGCAATTTTTGTTAGTCTCTCAGGACACTTTACAACTGTGAAATGTAATACATTACAATGTGTAAAGCTATTCCCTTAGATTGACCCCTAACATGATACTTAAAGCATAATTAAAAATTGAAAATGTTGCCAGTATAAGGTGGTATCACAACTTTCAACCTTTGTAATGTGTTACTAGACAACTTTACAAATGCATCGGTGAAGACATTTCTTGGCAGGTGATGTATTCACCAGATTTGCCGTTTTTCTGATAACATTCCCATGTTATATTTATTGGACAGAGTAACTGGAAGGGCTAGTCCGGGATTTGAACCCGGGACCTCTCGCACCCGAAGCGAGAATCATACCCCTAGACCAACGAGCCTTGATTTTTATTGGCATCTTCCGTGTAACACAGCTGTTTGATGCACATGTGTCTTTCTTGGAGATGTCAGCAATGCAGCAGGTAATAGAGATCATTTAGATATTTAATAGAATTAGTTCCAGACTGAAGAATGTGTGAACACAGCATTTTCCAACTATGTAAGAAACAAGCTTTGAACCAAGCTGCTGAGAACATTGAATGTTCAGAAACGCTTTGGAAGGATGGGGACCTGGAGGGGCTCGTCCGGGATTTGAACCCGGGACCTCTCGCACCCTAAGCGAGAATCATACCCCTAGACCAACGAGCCCTGTTTTCATTGTAATATTTACTCTCACAAAGCTGTCTGATGCACTTGTGGCTTTCTTGAAGATGTCAGAGATGATGCAGGTAATGGAGATAGGAGGGTCAATTTAACCCATCAATCAACTTTCAGAAGATTGCAATTTGGCTTGGGTTGTGGGTTCAAGTTCCTCTTTGTGTTCACCCAAAATTGCTGAACAGGTGTGCTTCCAGGTAACAGCGGTAGTCGTGGCCGAGCGGTTAAGGCGATGGACTAGAAATCCATTGGGGTCTCCCCGCGCAGGTTCGAGTCCTGCCGACTACGGAGCTTTATTGTTTGTGCAACAGGTACAAACGTTGGGTTTCACTTTGTAGTGTCATGTTGATGGCTTCCATTTAAAATTCATAGAAAACTGCAGCTTTATGTGCATAATATTGACAATGTCTGCTAGTCGTTGCTGAGTTTCTATTTTGTCTTCTTCCAGGCTACAACATATTTCTTTCCAACAGATGAACTAAGGCGAGGGATGGTGAAGTGCAGTGTCAACAGTAGGGCTCGTCCGGGATTTGAACCCGGGACCTCTCGCACCCAAAGCGAGAATCATACCCCTAGACCAAGGAGCCTTGTTATTATTTGGCATCTTCAATCTAGCACAGCTGTTTGATGCACATGTGTCTTTCTTGAATATGTCAGCAATGCAGGTAATGGAGATATGAGTGTCAATTTAACCCATTAATCAACTTTCAAATGTTGCTTGGGGTGTGGGTTCAAGTCTCCCTTTGTCTATACCCAAACCACAACCATCTTCATCTTGTGCATAGCGTTAACGATTGGCCGTTGCATATGTGACAATAGCCTATAGGCCTACTGAGAAGTATCAGCTGGGCACCACGCTGTTAGAGACTACACATTCAGGAGTCATAGAATCATGTGACCTCTCAATAGTACTCTTGCGCAGCGGCAATTTCATAGTCAATGAAGTTCTACTGAGACGTGATTATTGCTAGTTGAAAACTTTACCCAATACCCCGCCAGGATGACTTGAAATATAGTCAGCCATGGCAATTTTTGTTAGTCTCTCAGGACACTTTACAACTGTGAAATGTAATACATTACAATGTGTAAAGCTATTCCCTTAGATTGACCCCTAACATGATACTTAAAGCATAATTAAAAATTGAAAATGTTGCCAGTATAAGGTGGTATCACAACTTTCAACCTTTGTAATGTGTTACTAGACAACTTTACAAATGCATCGGTGAAGACATTTCTTGGCAGGTGATGTATTCACCAGATTTGCCGTTTTTCTGATAACATTCCCATGTTATATTTATTGGACAGAGTAACTGGAAGGGCTAGTCCGGGATTTGAACCCGGGACCTCTCGCACCCGAAGCGAGAATCATACCCCTAGACCAACGAGCCTTGATTTTTATTGGCATCTTCCGTGTAACACAGCTGTTTGATGCACATGTGTCTTTCTTGGAGATGTCAGCAATGCAGCAGGTAATAGAGATCATTTAGATATTTAATAGAATTAGTTCCAGACTGAAGAATGTGTGAACACAGCATTTTCCAACTATGTAAGAAACAAGCTTTGAACCAAGCTGCTGAGAACATTGAATGTTCAGAAACGCTTTGGAAGGATGGGGACCTGGAGGGGCTCGTCCGGGATTTGAACCCGGGACCTCTCGCACCCTAAGCGAGAATCATACCCCTAGACCAACGAGCCCTGTTTTCATTGTAATATTTACTCTCACAAAGCTGTCTGATGCACTTGTGGCTTTCTTGAAGATGTCAGAGATGATGCAGGTAATGGAGATAGGAGGGTCAATTTAACCCATCAATCAACTTTCAGAAGATTGCAATTTGGCTTGGGTTGTGGGTTCAAGTTCCTCTTTGTGTTCACCCAAAATTGCTGAACAGGTGTGCTTCCAGGTAACAGCGGTAGTCGTGGCCGAGCGGTTAAGGCGATGGACTAGAAATCCATTGGGGTCTCCCCGCGCAGGTTCGAGTCCTGCCGACTACGGAGCTTTATTGTTTGTGCAACAGGTACAAACGTTGGGTTTCACTTTGTAGTGTCATGTTGATGGCTTCCATTTAAAATTCATAGAAAACTGCAGCTTTATGGTGCATAATATTGACAATGTCTGCTAGTCGTTGCTGAGTTTCTATTTTGTCTTCTTCCAGGCTACAACATATTTCTTTCCAACAGATGAACTAAGTCGAGGGATGGTGAAGTGCAGTGTCAACAGTAGGGCTCGTCCGGGATTTGAACCCGGGACCTCTCGCACCCAAAGCGAGAATCATACCCCTAGACCAACGAGCCTTGTTATTATTTGGCATCTTCAATCTAGCACAGCTGTTTGATGCACATGTGTCTTTCTTGAATATGTCAGCAATGCAGGTAATGGAGATATGAGTGTCAATTTAACCCATTAATCAACTTTCAAATGTTGCTTGGGGTGTGGGTTCAAGTCTCCCTTTGTCTATACCCAAACCACAACCATCTTCATCTTGTGCATAGCGTTAACGATTGGCCGTTGCATATGTGACAATAGCCTATAGGCCTACTGAGAAGTATCAGCTGGGCACCACGCTGTTAGAGACTACACATTCAGGAGTCATAGAATCATGTGACCTCTCAATAGTACTCTTGCGCAGCGGCAATTTCATAGTCAATGAAGTTCTACTGAGACGTGATTATTGCTAGTTGAAAACTTTACCCAATACCCCGCCAGGATGACTTGAAATATAGTCAGCCATGGCAATTTTTGTTAGTCTCTCAGGAGACTTTACAACTGTGAAATGTAATACATTACAATGTGTAAAGCTATTCCCTTAGATTGACCCCTAACATGATACTTAAAGCATAATTAAAAATTGAAAATGTTGCCAGTATAAGGTGGTATCACAAATTTCAACCTTTGTAATGTGTTACTAGACAACTTTACAAATGCATCGGTGAAGACATTTCTTGGCAGGTGATGTATTCACCAGATTTGCCGTTTTTCT
>NC_139697.1:53649556-53657056 GCF_964188405.1 Protomyctophum parallelum
GCAGGTTCGAGTCCTGCCGACTACGGAGCTTTATTGTTTGTGCAACAGGTAAAACGTTCGGTTTCACTTTGTAGTGTCATGTTGATGGCTTCCATTTAAAATTCATAGAAAACTGCAGCTTTATGGTGCATAATATTGACAATGTCTGCTAGTCGTTGCTGAGTTTCTATTTTGTCTTCTTCCAGGCTACAACATATTTCTTTCCAACAGATGAACTAAGTCGAGGGATGGTGAAGTGCAGTGTCAACAGTAGGGCTCGTCCGGGATTTGAACCCGGGACCTCTCGCACCCAAAGCGAGAATCATACCCCTAGACCAACGAGCCTTGTTATTATTTGGCATCTTCAATCTAGCACAGCTGTTTGATGCACATGTGTCTTTCTTGAATATGTCAGCAATGCAGGTAATGGAGATATGAGTGTCAATTTAACCCATTAATCAACTTTCAAATGTTGCTTGGGGTGTGGGTTCAAGTCTCCCTTTGTCTATACCCAAACCACAACCATCTTCATCTTGTGCATAGCGTTAACGATTGGCCGTTGCATATGTGACAATAGCCTATAGGCCTACTGAGAAGTATCAGCTGGGCACCACGCTGTTAGAGACTACACATTCAGGAGTCATAGAATCATGTGACCTCTCAATAGTACTCTTGCGCAGCGGCAATTTCATAGTCAATGAAGTTCTACTGAGACGTGATTATTGCTAGTTGAAAACTTTACCCAATACCCCGCCAGGATGACTTGAAATATAGTCAGCCATGGTAATTTTTGTTAGTCTCTCAGGAGACTTTACAACTGTGAAATGTAATACATTACAATGTGTAAAGCTATTCCCTTAGATTGACCCCTAACATGATACTTAAAGCATAATTAAAAATTGAAAATGTTGCCAGTATAAGGTGGTATCACAACTTTCAACCTTTGTAATGTGTTACTAGACAACTTTACAAATGCATCGGTGAAGACATTTCTTGGCAGGTGATGTATTCACCAGATTTGCCGTTTTTCTGATAAAATTCCCATGTTATATTTATTGGACAGAGTAACTGGAAGGGCTAGTCCGGGATTTGAACCCGGGACCTCTCACACCCGAAGCGAGAATCATACCCCTAGACCAACGAGCCTTGATTTTTATTGGCATCTTCCGTGTAACACAGCTGTTTGATGCACATGTGTCTTTCTTGGAGATGTCAGCAATGCAGCAGGTAATAGAGATCATTTAGATATTTAATAGAATTAGTTCCAGACTGAAGAATGTGTGAACACAGCATTTTCCAACTATGTAAGAAACAAGCTTTGAACCAAGCTGCTGAGAACATTGAATGTTCAGAAACGCTTTGGAAGGATGGGGACCTGGAGGGGAGATATGAGTGTCAATTTAACCCATTAATCAACTTTCAAATGTTGCTTGGGGTGTGGGTTCAAGTCTCCCTTTGTCTATAGACCGATTCACAGAGGGTTTCCTGGGTGCGGCCATTACTGAGGTGTACCATTGAGTGCAGCAGCACTGATTAGCTACACCTGGCCTACGGAGCACCTGCTCCATGGATTACACCTCAGTAATGGCCGCGCCCAGGGCACCCCTCTGTGAATCGGTCTATACCCAAAACACAACCATCTTCATCTTGTGCAAGGCGTTAACGATTGGCCGTTGCATATGTGACAATAGCCTATAGGCCTACTGAGAAGTATCAGCTGGGCACCACGCTATTAGAGACTACACATTCAGGAGTCATAGAATCATGTGACCTCTCAATAGTACTCTTGCGCAGCGGCAATTTCATAGTCAATGAAGTTCTACTGAGACGTGATTATTGCTAGTTGAAAACTTTACCCAATACCCCGCCAGGATGACTTGAAATATGGTCAGAAATGGCAATTTTTGTTAGTCTCTCAGGAGACTTTACAACTGTGAAATGTAATACATTACAATGTTGTGAGCTGGGGTTGTAAGATTAATTGGTTATGATTAATCAGCAATATGATATTCCAAAATCATAATAAAATGAATCGGGAATATTCAATGCTTTTCAGCGCATCATTAAAAACGTCACTTCTGTCGGACGTGAGTTGTTGAACGGCTTGTGAATAAATGAGATGCAATAGATTTCCCCTTTGCATATGCAACTTTCAGATATACAGTATAATACCATGAATCAAAGAAACTGCTTCAACGAAGATTGATTGTATTATCAAAAGGGGTGTTTATTATATCAATTACTGGTTACAAATGATATGAAAACCACATAGCAAATGAGCGAGCACGTCATGAGATTGTTTCCATTTGGGCATGAGCCACAGAGAAACAATTAAATGCGTATTGTTTTATTGCGTTTAGTCAGGCAGGTATGCGCGATTCGTTGTTGATATAGCCTACACAGTATATGTGTCAGGCAGTAATCAAGGGCGAATGCGTTCTCTGGTCCCGTCTGATCGAACGCAATACACAACTGAAATAGGTTCGCTTTTAAAACATGTTGCATAAAATAAAGAAAATTAAACAGTTACACAGCAAGACAGAGGGAGGAGGAGGAGGAGAGTAAACGCCTCGAAAAGAGAGAGAGAGAGTTGGTGGCTTGGCTGTGTCTAAAGATCTCAGTTGTATCATAATATAATGAAAGTGAGCTCTCTTTACAACCAGACTACATACATTTAAGATCTCTATCGAACCAATGTCGTTTTGAGGCTGGATGTTTTAACGAACAGTCTCCAACCCACCTGGTAGTAGAAACTGCCTTCACCGGTGGTTCCTCAAACGTTTCTGTGCAGGAAAAGTTCATTCACTGCTGCGCGCGAGGATAACTCTTAGTTAAAGAGTCGATCACTGTCTCAGAGTAAAACTCGCATTAAACTGGTATATTAACAAAGGACTGCTCTCAACGTCCTGATCGCCGTTAGACTAGGCGGTTGTCCTCAGCTGCGCGTAGGCCCGCCCGTGGTTGATGTTGCTA
This sequence comes from Protomyctophum parallelum, assembly GCF_964188405.1. Classification (NCBI taxonomy): domain Eukaryota; kingdom Metazoa; phylum Chordata; class Actinopteri; order Myctophiformes; family Myctophidae; genus Protomyctophum; species Protomyctophum parallelum. The sequence goes on from NC_139697.1 coordinate 53,652,509, forward strand.
TCAGCTCCGCAGAGCCATCGCCGTAAAAGAGCGCATAGGCGGCGGTCCTGTTTGGGCCGTGGTTCATGCGCGTGGGCCTGACAGGATTGATGCGACCTGCTTCACAGAGCTATCGCTGAACAAGAGCGTGGAGTCTTGATTAGACCCACATTATATTAAAAAGAGAGGACTACACACATCATGGGAGGCGTTATTCTTTGTTCTACCAAAAACTGGTTTAAACCAGCTCTTAAACTGCTAATCTTAACGAAACCGTTAACAATTAACAATGGACAGTTTTTACGACATACCGGAATCTTCCTGTGTCATTATTCATTCCTATCTCGGTCGACCATCTAGTCACCCTCACACACTCCTCTGAGTGTAAACACAGATGGGCACACACACACACACACACACACACACGCACACACACACACACACACACATCAGAAATGCGTCGTCACAAATCAGTGGTTATAAGATGAAATATGACAGCAAGTAATCATCAGTAAGCATATTACATTTTTCATCAGATGTGCGTGTCTGCTGAATACACATTTATCAGTGGTGCATGCGTGATGTGTATCAAAAGTCCAAACTCGGCGTGCGTGCGCAGTCGCATGTGGCGTCTTCATTTGGGGGTCAGTATTCGGTCACGAAGTAAACCTTGTGGTCACACCAGATAGCGTGACAATTGTAAATGATCGACCCTCCTTGGTCAGGTCTGGCTTTTGTCATAAACCTGCACTCAGCAAGTGGTCCAAACAGGGGGTCAACTTGAGGGCTATGTCAATCCTGTCATTGTCCTTACAAATTGCACAATTGTCAATTAAACACCCCCCTCCTCACGCTACATAATCCCCCCTTAGGACACATGAGGGGACACGAGACAACGTCTGTGGACCTTCATTTGGCCTATTTCCATATCCCGCATTTCATTTGTGACAAGTTGTCAATTTGAGGCCAATGTGTTGTCAATGTCCGTGGCTTTCTCTTGGGTGCCCAGTGTAGTATCTGTGGCACAGGGGAGCGGTAGGAAATCAATGCCTGCAATGTTATTTCAGGCGGATGCAGAGTTCCACTAGGTGCAGTCGAATCCATGAGGAAAATAGAGGCATGAGGCAGTGTCTGTAATGTCATTAACCTGGGTGCAGGGCTTCCTCTGCCTGTATCAGCATCCATGGTGACAAGAGAGGCATGAGGCAGTGTCTGTAATGTCATTAACCTGGGTGCAGGGCTTCCTCTGCCTGTATCAGCATCCATGGGAAAAAGGGAGGCAGAGAGAGCGACAGAGAGCAGGCGACAGTGTATGCAATGTCATTCAGGTGAGGCCAGGTCTCGCTCTGCCCGGAAAGCATTCGTGAGAGAAAGGGAGAGAGAGCTTTTTCCGAGCACGATCCCAGGAGAGAAAAGCAACAGTGTCATTTCAGGTGTGGTGCAAGGTTCCGCTCTGCACGGAATGATATCCATGATAGAGGAGGAGGGAGCGGTGTCTGTAATGTCATTCAGGTGGGTGTAAGGTTTTTCCTGAGCACGGCCGGCTCCCAGGGGAAAAACACATCAATGTCAATCATGTCATTGCAGGCGGGTCAGAGTCTCATTTAACCCATCATGCACCCAAAACGACATGGTTTCTCCTAAGTCATTTTACACTGAGCTCCCTCTTCTATTTGTAAAGTTGTGCTGGTCTAAAGACTGGCAAACCAGGGTGATAGTGAGAAGAGAAAATGGAACAAGGGCCAGAGTAGAAGAAAGGAAATAATACTTTCGTTAAATGATAACCGGATATAAGGAGCAAAAATGGCTCAACATCTAGTGTAAATAAACATTTTGTCTGGTAAAAATAAGACTTAAATGAAAACAAAAATATATGGAGCAAAATGGCTCAAAATCTAATGTAAGTAAACATTTAAAAGAAAAAGTGTAGCTACATTTGTGACAGATTAACGTATCTATTTGTTTGGATTTTGTTCCACTAGTGAGGTTGTAGTTTGCTCATGTCTCACACTGAAGCAGGGCGGAGTAAAAGGTCAACCCTTCCTCATAGGAGTCAGTATTCTGTATAGGCATTTTGAGATAGCTTTTATAGTAATATAATAAAAAGGGTTAAACTTAATAGACTAGATATAACACGACCAAGCGCTCTACAATGTGCATGCCGGTGAGTTCTCTCGCCTTGGCCTCAGGGTCGGTCAGTTCGGTGATTGTCTGGGGCATGTGTAATTTGATCTGGCCCTGCGAGGCCGTTTTGTCATAGGAAGCTTTCCTGACTTCCATGCTTTTTGCCAAGGTTTTCTGAGAAGATCTGGCAAATGGCCCAACCCAGTCTATCTGGAGGTCTGCCCATGGGAACTTAATTCCCCTCTCTTGTGAGGGCACTCTGGGGTTTGGACTTGAAGTTTGGGACTGACAGCAAGTCAGACAACCTCTCACGTAAACAACCACATCTTGGTGCATTTTGGGCCAATAAGCTATCTGACACAACACATCGCAGGTTGCCTGGACACCCCGATGTCCAGCAGTTGCTGAGTTGTGGCCAAAGCTTAATAGTATCCCCCTGTGGTGCTGGGGGATAACTAAAAGCGGTGCCGCATATAAGTCTACAGCATACACCAACAGGCCCTCGCTCAGTGACATGCAGTCCTTTGCTAACAGCAGTTGTGCCAGGTACTCTGTGGAGTCCCTGTCTACATCTGGGATAGGTGATGGGGTATCACCAGCAAGGAGCGCCATCATGTGGGCTAGGGCTGGATCAGCCGCCTGTAATGACACTAGATCGAAATGTCTTTCCACAGGGGCCAGTTTACTATAGTCAATCGGAGGTTCGTCGTACAGAGTCAGGGGAACTTTGCATTGCCTCACACCTGAGGGCGGGGCTGGTTCCGTTGGGGTCCACATCATGTAGATGTCGGTGAACCCGCAATCGAGAGAAACCTTGGCAAAGACAGACTCGTGCTTATACAACATCTGCCGAAAATCTGTGTGGAATTTTGGATCTGTGGTTGCGTCCCCCAGCGCCAGAGTTTGAGTTATTTCTGCGTCGAACTCTGGCAGTGGTGGAGGACCGAGCACGTTTACCCTAGCCAGGGTTGCCGTGCGCTTCTTGTGCGCTGCGGCCGTGCCTTCCTGAGAGATGTTGTAAATCAACATGTGCTCCTGATCATCAAATTCCATCCTGCCCACTAAGGGCAGTTGATAGACTATAAAGGTCGCGCCTGAGGGCAACGACGTGGTCACATCAGGGGACCGTTGGTCCCACTGCAGTAACGCAGGGCTTTTGCCCATGATCGGAATGGTCAGGCTCAACCAACCTAAGTCTGTTACTTTGCGCAGAGTGACGTCGGCATCCAGCCGGTCGGTCACCAATGGGTCTGTAGACCTTCCTTCCACACCCATCATGGGTGTGTCTTGGGAAGTCAGACTCTGCCGCAACTGGGCATTTCCCCCCCCCAAAGGAGGAATCCCCGGCGGGGAAGGTGGGGAACTAATGCCCTGTAAGAGAGTTATTTCCAGCTGTGCCTTGATGAGGTCACTGCTTGTCTGGTTGGCCTTATCAGTTAAATCCTGTACTTGCTGACGAAGTGCTTTGCCTGTCGCAAGATCCAGCTCCCATAAACGGATTAAATTTCCCAACAAATGTCCAGCTAATTTATCGCGTTCGGCTTCAGTATAGCCTCTGGTTTCAGCATGTGAATTAGCTAGAGTTTGGACATTCAAGTGGGTCATGGTCACATCCAATTGATTCACGCAAGGCGTGTCATCGAAAAATAGACCAGTGGTGACCTGGAGTCCTTTGATCATGGCTCTGATTGGATCCATGCTAACCCTCTGACTGCTGTGGTTTTAGCACTTAGTAATTTGAAAGCTCTCGGAAGTATACCAATACTCAAAACTTCACACTGCTGTTGTTCCGTAACCCTGACACCGGGAGGTAGAATGGACAAGTAGCTTCCCTCCACTGTCTATCAAGCAAAAGCAGCAATGTAAGAATGCGCACGAATGAAACAAAGTGGATATATATTTGTTTTAGTTTTGTTATTTATTATTTACCTATTAACCCCCCTTTTATTTACCCTCTTAATTCCTATCAAAGAATCAAAGCGATAATTTGAAAAGGAAGTAAGAGAGCAAATAAAACTGGAAAAAAAAATCAAAAACTAAAATTCAAATAAAATTCAAAATAAATTTTAATCCAAATTTATTTTTTATTTGAAAAAGTAATTAAGGAAATCCAATTAAAGCCTTATACATGTTGCAGGTATCAATGTTTAATCGAAACAGTGAGTAAGTAACTCATTTACCCAATCAAAGCTATTTGTCAAAACTGAATTAATTGAAAACATGAGCAAAGAGCCCACTATTCAATTAAAACTATTTGTCAAAACGGAATTAATTAAGCAATGAGAGTCACTGATCATTAACAGCTTGCAACTAAGACCATTCGCGAAAAAGGAATTAAATTCAACTACCGGGTCAATCAAACCCACCAGTCGATTCCTTCCCTTCACGAAATGGAGCCAGCTAAAACAATGGTTAAGCGATCGCCTAATTATAACCCGTACAGGT
>NC_139697.1:53672056-53674556 GCF_964188405.1 Protomyctophum parallelum
CAGTAGGGCTCGTCCGGGATTTGAACCCGGGAGCTCTCGCACCCAAAGCGAGAATCATACCCCTAGACCAACGAGCCTTGTTATTATTTGGCATCTTCCATCTAACACAGCTGTTTGATGCACATGTGTCTTTCTTGAATATGTCAGCAATGCAGGTAATGGAGATATGAGTGTCAATTTAACCCATTAATCAACATTCAAATGTTGCTTGGGGTGTGGGTTCAAGTCTCCCTTTGTCTATACCCAAAACACAACCATCTTCATCTTGTGCAAGGCGTTAACGATTGGCCGTTGCATATGTGACAATAGTCTATAGGCCTACTGAGAAGTATCAGCTGGGCACCACGCTGTTAGAGACTACACATTCAGGAGTCATAGAATCATGTGACCTCTCAATAATACTCTTGCGCAGCGGCAATTTCATAGTCAATGAAGTTCTACTGAGACGTGATTATTGCTAGTTGAAAACTTTACCCAATACCCCGCCAGGATGACTTGAAATATAGTCAGAAATGGCTATTTTTGTTCGTCTCTCAGGAGACTTTACAACTGTGAAATGTAATACATTACAATGTGTAAAGCTATTCCCTTAGTTTGACCCCTAACATGATACTTAAAGCATAATTCAAAATTGAAAATGTTGCCAGTATAAGGTGGTATCACAACTTTCAACCTTTGTAATGTGTTACTAGACAACTTTACAAATGCATCAGTGAAGACATTTCTTGGCAGGTGATGTATTCACCAGATTTGCAGTTTTTCTGATAACATTCCCATATTATATTTATTGGACAGAGTAACTGGAAGGGCTCGTCCGGGATTTGAACCCGGGACCTCTCGCACCCGAAGCGAGAATCATACCCCTAGACCAACGAGCCTTGGTTTTTATTGGCATCTTCCGTGTAACACAGCTGTTTGATGCACATGTGTCTTTCTTGGAGATGTCAGCAATGCAGCAGGTAATAGAGATCATTTAGATATTTAATAGAATTAGTTCAAGACTGAAAAATGTGTGAACACAGCATTTTCCAACTATGTAAGAAACAACCTTTGAACCAAGCTGCTGAGAACATTGAATGTTCAGAAATGCTTTGGAAGGATGGGGAACTGGAGGGGCTCGTCCGGGATTTGAACCCGGGACCTCTCGCACCCTAAGCGAGAATCATACCCCTAGACCAACGAGCCCTGTTTTCATTGTAATATTTACTCTCACAAAGCTGTCTGATGCACTTGTGGCTTTCTTGAAGATGTCAGAGATGATGCAGGTAATGGAGATAGGAGGGTCAATTTAACCCATCAATCAACTTTCAGAAGATTGCAATTTGGCTTGGGTTGTGGGTTCAAGTTCCTCTTTGTGTTCACCCAAAATTGCTGAACAGGTGTGCTTCCAGGTAACAGCGGTAGTCGTGGCCGAGCGGTTAAGGCGATGGACTAGAAATCCATTGGGGTCTCCCCGCGCAGGTTCGAGTCCTGCCGACTACGGAGCTTTATTGTTTGTGCAACAGGTACAAACGTTGGGTGTCACTTTGTAGTGTCATGTTGATGGCTTCCATTTAAAATTCATAGAAAACTGCAGCTTTATGGTGCATAATATTGACAATGTCTGCTAGTCGTTGCTGAGTTTCAATTTTGTCTTCTTCCAGGCTACAACATATTTCTTTCCAACACATGAACTAAGGCGAGGGATGGTGAAGTGCAGTGTCAACAGTAGGGCTCGTCCGGGATTTGAACCCGGGAGCTCTCGCACCCAAAGCGAGAATCATACCCCTAGACCAACGAGCCTTGTTATTATTTGGCATCTTCCATCTAACACAGCTGTTTGATGCACATGTGTCTTTCTTGAATATGTCAGCAATGCAGGTAATGGAGATATGAGTGTCAATTTAACCCATTAATCAACATTCAAATGTTGCTTGGGGTGTGGGTTCAAGTCTCCCTTTGTCTATACCCAAAACACAACCATCTTCATCTTGTGCAAGGCGTTAACGATTGGCCGTTGCATATGTGACAATAGTCTATAGGCCTACTGAGAAGTATCAGCTGGGCACCACGCTGTTAGAGACTACACATTCAGGAGTCATAGAATCATGTGACCTCTCAATAATACTCTTGCGCAGCGGCAATTTCATAGTCAATGAAGTTCTACTGAGACGTGATTATTGCTAGTTGAAAACTTTACCCAATACCCCGCCAGGATGACTTGAAATATAGTCAGAAATGGCTATTTTTGTTCGTCTCTCAGGAGACTTTACAACTGTGAAATGTAATACATTACAATGTGTAAAGCTATTCCCTTAGTTTGACCCCTAACATGATACTTAAAGCATAATTCAAAATTGAAAATGTTGCCAGTATATGGTGGTATCACAACTTTCAACCTTTGTAATGTGTTACTAGACAACTTTACAAATGCATCAGTGAAGACATTTCTTGGCAGGTGATGTATTCACTAGATTTGCAGTTTTTCTGAAAACATTCCCATATTATATTTATTGGACAG
>NC_139697.1:53689556-53702056 GCF_964188405.1 Protomyctophum parallelum
GGAGACTTTACAACTGTGAAATGTAATACATTACAATGTGTAAAGCTATTCCCTTAGTTTGACCCCTAACATGATACTTAAGGCATAATTCAAAATTGAAAATGTTGCCAGTATAAGGTGGTATCACAACTTTCAACCTTTGTAATGTGTTACTAGACAACTTTACAAATGAATCGGCGAAGACATTTCTTGGCAGGTGATGTATTCACCAGATTTGCAGTTTTTCTGAAAACATTCCCATATTATATTTATTGGACAGAGTAACTGGAAGGGCTCGTCCGGGATTTGAACCCGGGACCTCTCGCACCCGAAGCGAGAATCATACCCCTAGACCAACGAGCCTTGGTTTTTATTGGCATCTTCCGTGTAACACAGCTGTTTGATGCACATGTGTCTTTCTTGGAGATGTCAGCAATGCAGCAGGTAATAGAGATCATTTAGATATTTAATAGAATTAGTTCAAGACTGAAGAATGTGTGAACACAGCATTTTCCAACTTTGTAAGAAACAACCTTTGAACCAAGCTGCTGAGAACATTGAATGTTCAGAAATGCTTTCGAAGGATGGGGAACTGGAGGGGCTCGTCCGGGATTTGAACCCGGGACCTCTCGCACCCTAAGCGAGAATCATACCCCTAGACCAACGAGCCCTGTTTTCATTGTAATATTTACTCTCACAAAGCTGTCTGATGCACTTGTGGCTTTCTTGAAGATGTCAGAGATGATTCAGGTAATGGAGATAGGAGGGTCAATTTAACCCATCAATCAACTTTCAGAAGATTGCAATTTGGCTTGGGTTGTGGGTTCAAGTTCCTCTTTGTGTTCACCCAAAATTGCTGAACAGGTGTGCTTCCAGGTAACAGCGGTAGTCGTGGCCGAGTGGTTAAGGCGATGGACTAGAATTCCATTGGGGTCTCCCCGCGCAGGTTCGAGTCCTGCCGACTACGGAGCTTTATTTTTTGTGCAACAGGTACAAACGTTGGGTGTCACTTTGTAGTGTCATGTTGATGGCTTCCATTTAAAATTCATAGAAAACTGCAGCTTTATGGTGCATAAAATTGACAATGTCTGCTAGTCGTTGCTGAGTTTCTATTTTGTCTTCTTCCAGGCTACAACATATTTCTTTCCAACACATGAACTAAGGCGAGGGATGGTGAAGTGCAGTGTCAACAGTAGGGCTCGTCCGGGATTTGAACCCGGGACCTCTCGCACCCAAAGCGAGAATCATACCCCTAGACCAACGAGCCTTGTTATTATTTGGCATCTTCCATCTAACACAGCTGTTTGATGCACATGTGTCTTTCTTGAATATGTCAGCAATGCAGGTAATGGAGATATGAGTGTCAATTTAACCCATTAATCAACATTCAAATGTTGCTTGGGGTGTGGGTTCAAGTCTCCCTTTGTCTATACCCAAAACACAACCATCTTCATCTTGTGCAAGGCGTTAACGATTGGCCGTTGCATATGTGACAATAGCCTATAGGCCTACTGAGAAGTATCAGCTGGGCACCACGCTGTTAGAGACTACACATTCAGGAGTCATAGAATCATGTGACCTCTCAATAGTACTCTTGCGCAGCAGCAATTTCATAGTCAATGAAGTTCTACTGAGACGTGATTATTGCTAGTTGAAAACTTTACCCAATACCCCGCCAGGATGACTTGAAATATAGTCAGAAATGGCTATTTTTGTTCGTCTCTCAGGAGACTTTACAACTGTGAAATGTAATACATTACAATGTGTAAAGCTATTCCCTTAGTTTGACCCCTAACATGATACTTAAAGCATAATTCAAAATTGAAAATGTTGCCAGTATAAGGTGGTATCACAACTTTCAACCTTTGTAATGTGTTACTAGACAACTTTACAAATGAATCGGCGAAGACATTTCTTGGCAGGTGATGTATTCACCAGATTTGCAGTTTTTCTGAAAACATTCCCATATTATATTTATTGGACAGAGTAACTGGAAGGGCTCGTCCGGGATTTGAACCCGGGACCTCTCGCACCCGAAGCGAGAATCATACCCCTAGACCAACGAGCCTTGGTTTTTATTGGCATCTTCCGTGTAACACAGCTGTTTGATGCACATGTGTCTTTCTTGGAGATGTCAGCAATGCAGCAGGTAATAGAGATCATTTAGATATTTAATAGAATTAGTTCAAGACTGAAGAATGTGTGAACACAGCATTTTCCAACTTTGTAAGAAACAACCTTTGAACCAAGCTGCTGAGAACATTGAATGTTCAGAAATGCTTTCGAAGGATGGGGAACTGGAGGGGCTCGTCCGGGATTTGAACCCGGGACCTCTCGCACCCTAAGCGAGAATCATACCCCTAGACCAACGAGCCCTGTTTTCATTGTAATATTTACTCTCACAAAGCTGTCTGATGCACTTGTGGCTTTCTTGAAGATGTCAGAGATGATTCAGGTAATGGAGATAGGAGGGTCAATTTAACCCATCAATCAACTTTCAGAAGATTGCAATTTGGCTTGGGTTGTGGGTTCAAGTTCCTCTTTGTGTTCACCCAAAATTGCTGAACAGGTGTGCTTCCAGGTAACAGCGGTAGTCGTGGCCGAGCGGTTAAGGCGATGGACTAGAAATCCATTGGGGTCTCCCCGCGCAGGTTCGAGTCCTGCCGACTACGGAGCTTTATTTTTTGTGCAACAGGTACAAACGTTGGGTGTCACTTTGTAGTGTCATGTTGATGGCTTCCATTTAAAATTCATAGAAAACTGCAGCTTTATGGTGCATAAAATTGACAATGTCTGCTAGTCGTTGCTGAGTTTCTATTTTGTCTTCTTCCAGGCTACAACATATTTCTTTCCAACACATGAACTAAGGCGAGGGATGGTGAAGTGCAGTGTCAACAGTAGGGCTCGTCCGGGATTTGAACCCGGGACCTCTCGCACCCAAAGCGAGAATCATACCCCTAGACCAACGAGCCTTGTTATTATTTGGCATCTTCCATCTAACACAGCTGTTTGATGCACATGTGTCTTTCTTGAATATGTCAGCAATGCAGGTAATGGAGATATGAGTGTCAATTTAACCCATTAATCAACATTCAAATGTTGCTTGGGGTGTGGGTTCAAGTCTCCCTTTGTCTATACCCAAAACACAACCATCTTCATCTTGTGCAGGGCGTTAACGATTGGCCGTTGCATATGTGACAATAGCCTATAGGCCTACTGAGAAGTATCAGCTGGGCACCACGCTGTTAGAGACTACACATTCAGGAGTCATAGAATCATGTGACCTCTCAATAGTACTCTTGCGCAGCGGCAATTTCATAGTCAATGAAGTTCTACTGAGACGTGATTATTGCTAGTTGAAAACTTTACCCAATACCCCGCCAGGATGACTTGAAATATAGTCAGCCATGGCAATTTTTGTTAGTCTCTCAGGAGACTTTACAACTGTGAAATGTAATACATTACAATGTGTAAAGCTATTCCCTTAGTTTGACCCCTAACATGATACTTAAGGCATAATTCAAAATTGAAAATGTTGCCAGTATAAGGTGGTATCACAACTTTCAACCTTTGTAATGTGTTACTAGACAACTTTACAAATGAATCGGCGAAGACATTTCTTGGCAGGTGATGTATTCACCAGATTTGCAGTTTTTCTGAAAACATTCCCATATTATATTTATTGGACAGAGTAACTGGAAGGGCTCGTCCGGGATTTGAACCCGGGACCTCTCGCACCCGAAGCGAGAATCATACCCCTAGACCAACGAGCCTTGGTTTTTATTGGCATCTTCCGTGTAACACAGCTGTTTGATGCACATGTGTCTTTCTTGGAGATGTCAGCAATGCAGCAGGTAATAGAGATCATTTAGATATTTAATAGAATTAGTTCAAGACTGAAGAATGTGTGAACACAGCATTTTCCAACTTTGTAAGAAACAACCTTTGAACCAAGCTGCTGAGAACATTGAATGTTCAGAAATGCTTTCGAAGGATGGGGAACTGGAGGGGCTCGTCCGGGATTTGAACCCGGGACCTCTCGCACCCTAAGCGAGAATCATACCCCTAGACCAACGAGCCCTGTTTTCATTGTAATATTTACTCTCACAAAGCTGTCTGATGCACTTGTGGCTTTCTTGAAGATGTCAGAGATGATTCAGGTAATGGAGATAGGAGGGTCAATTTAACCCATCAATCAACTTTCAGAAGATTGCAATTTGGCTTGGGTTGTGGGTTCAAGTTCCTCTTTGTGTTCACCCAAAATTGCTGAACAGGTGTGCTTCCAGGTAACAGCGGTAGTCGTGGCCGAGCGGTTAAGGCGATGGACTAGAATTCCATTGGGGTCTCCCCGCGCAGGTTCGAGTCCTGCCGACTACGGAGCTTTATTTTTTGTGCAACAGGTACAAACGTTGGGTGTCACTTTGTAGTGTCATGTTGATGGCTTCCATTTAAAATTCATAGAAAACTGCAGCTTTATGGTGCATAAAATTGACAATGTCTGCTAGTCGTTGCTGAGTTTCTATTTTGTCTTCTTCCAGGCTACAACATATTTCTTTCCAACACATGAACTAAGGCGAGGGATGGTGAAGTGCAGTGTCAACAGTAGGGCTCGTCCGGGATTTGAACCCGGGACCTCTCGCACCCAAAGCGAGAATCATACCCCTAGACCAACGAGCCTTGTTATTATTTGGCATCTTCCATCTAACACAGCTGTTTGATGCACATGTGTCTTTCTTGAATATGTCAGCAATGCAGGTAATGGAGATATGAGTGTCAATTTAACCCATTAATCAACATTCAAATGTTGCTTGGGGTGTGGGTTCAAGTCTCCCTTTGTCTATACCCAAAACACAACCATCTTCATCTTGTGCAAGGCGTTAACGATTGGCCGTTGCATATGTGACAATAGCCTATAGGCCTACTGAGAAGTATCAGCTGGGCACCACGCTGTTAGAGACTACACATTCAGGAGTCATAGAATCATGTGACCTCTCAATAGTACTCTTGCGCAGCAGCAATTTCATAGTCAATGAAGTTCTACTGAGACGTGATTATTGCTAGTTGAAAACTTTACCCAATACCCCGCCAGGATGACTTGAAATATAGTCAGAAATGGCTATTTTTGTTCGTCTCTCAGGAGACTTTACAACTGTGAAATGTAATACATTACAATGTGTAAAGCTATTCCCTTAGTTTGACCCCTAACATGATACTTAAAGCATAATTCAAAATTGAAAATGTTGCCAGTATAAGGTGGTATCACAACTTTCAACCTTTGTAATGTGTTACTAGACAACTTTACAAATGAATCGGCGAAGACATTTCTTGGCAGGTGATGTATTCACCAGATTTGCAGTTTTTCTGAAAACATTCCCATATTATATTTATTGGACAGAGTAACTGGAAGGGCTCGTCCGGGATTTGAACCCGGGACCTCTCGCACCCGAAGCGAGAATCATACCCCTAGACCAACGAGCCTTGGTTTTTATTGGCATCTTCCGTGTAACACAGCTGTTTGATGCACATGTGTCTTTCTTGGAGATGTCAGCAATGCAGCAGGTAATAGAGATCATTTAGATATTTAATAGAATTAGTTCAAGACTGAAGAATGTGTGAACACAGCATTTTCCAACTTTGTAAGAAACAACCTTTGAACCAAGCTGCTGAGAACATTGAATGTTCAGAAATGCTTTCGAAGGATGGGGAACTGGAGGGGCTCGTCCGGGATTTGAACCCGGGACCTCTCGCACCCTAAGCGAGAATCATACCCCTAGACCAACGAGCCCTGTTTTCATTGTAATATTTACTCTCACAAAGCTGTCTGATGCACTTGTGGCTTTCTTGAAGATGTCAGAGATGATTCAGGTAATGGAGATAGGAGGGTCAATTTAACCCATCAATCAACTTTCAGAAGATTGCAATTTGGCTTGGGTTGTGGGTTCAAGTTCCTCTTTGTGTTCACCCAAAATTGCTGAACAGGTGTGCTTCCAGGTAACAGCGGTAGTCGTGGCCGAGCGGTTAAGGCGATGGACTAGAAATCCATTGGGGTCTCCCCGCGCAGGTTCGAGTCCTGCCGACTACGGAGCTTTATTTTTTGTGCAACAGGTACAAACGTTGGGTGTCACTTTGTAGTGTCATGTTGATGGCTTCCATTTAAAATTCATAGAAAACTGCAGCTTTATGGTGCATAAAATTGACAATGTCTGCTAGTCGTTGCTGAGTTTCTATTTTGTCTTCTTCCAGGCTACAACATATTTCTTTCCAACACATGAACTAAGGCGAGGGATGGTGAAGTGCAGTGTCAACAGTAGGGCTCGTCCGGGATTTGAACCCGGGACCTCTCGCACCCAAAGCGAGAATCATACCCCTAGACCAACGAGCCTTGTTATTATTTGGCATCTTCCATCTAACACAGCTGTTTGATGCACATGTGTCTTTCTTGAATATGTCAGCAATGCAGGTAATGGAGATATGAGTGTCAATTTAACCCATTAATCAACATTCAAATGTTGCTTGGGGTGTGGGTTCAAGTCTCCCTTTGTCTATACCCAAAACACAACCATCTTCATCTTGTGCAAGGCGTTAACGATTGGCCGTTGCATATGTGACAATAGCCTATAGGCCTACTGAGAAGTATCAGCTGGGCACCACGCTGTTAGAGACTACACATTCAGGAGTCATAGAATCATGTGACCTCTCAATAGTACTCTTGCGCAGCGGCAATTTCATAGTCAATGAAGTTCTACTGAGACGTGATTATTGCTAGTTGAAAACTTTACCCAATACCCCGCCAGGATGACTTGAAATATAGTCAGAAATGGCTATTTTTGTTCGTCTCTCAGGAGACTTTACAACTGTGAAATGTAATACATTACAATGTGTAAAGCTATTCCCTTAGTTTGACCCCTAACATGATACTTAAAGCATAATTCAAAATTGAAAATGTTGCCAGTATAAGGTGGTATCACAACTTTCAACCTTTGTAATGTGTTACTAGACAACTTTACAAATGCATCAGTGAAGACATTTCTTGGCAGGTGATGTATTCACCAGATTTGCAGTTTTTCTGAAAACATTCCCATATTATATTTATTGGACAGAGTAACTGGAAGGGCTCGTCCGGGATTTGAACCCGGGACCTCTCGCACCCGAAGCGAGAATCATACCCCTAGACCAACGAGCCTTGGTTTTTATTGGCATCTTCCGTGTAACACAGCTGTTTGATGCACATGTGTCTTTCTTGGAGATGTCAGCAATGCAGCAGGTAATAGAGATCATTTAGATATTTAATAGAATTAGTTCAAGACTGAAGAATGTGTGAACACAGCATTTTCCAACTTTGTAAGAAACAACCTTTGAACCAAGCTGCTGAGAACATTGAATGTTCAGAAATGCTTTTGAAGGATGGGGAACTGGAGGGGCTCGTCCGGGATTTGAACCCGGGACCTCTCGCACCCTAAGCGAGAATCATACCCCTAGACCAACGAGCCCTGTTTTCATTGTAATATTTACTCTCACAAAGCTGTCTGATGCACTTGTGGCTTTCTTGAAGATGTCAGAGATGATTCAGGTAATGGAGATAGGAGGGTCAATTTAACCCATCAATCAACTTTCAGAAGATTGCAATTTGGCTTGGGTTGTGGGTTCAAGTTCCTCTTTGTGTTCACCCAAAATTGCTGAACAGGTGTGCTTCCAGGTAACAGCGGTAGTCGTGGCCGAGCGGTTAAGGCGATGGACTAGAAATCCATTGGGGTCTCCCCGCGCAGGTTCGAGTCCTGCCGACTACGGAGCTTTATTTTTTGTGCAACAGGTACAAACGTTGGGTGTCACTTTGTAGTGTCATGTTGATGGCTTCCATTTAAAATTCATAGAAAACTGCAGCTTTATGGTGCATAAAATTGACAATGTCTGCTAGTCGTTGCTGAGTTTCTATTTTGTCTTCTTCCAGGCTACAACATATTTCTTTCCAACACATGAACTAAGGCGAGGGATGGTGAAGTGCAGTGTCAACAGTAGGGCTCGTCCGGGATTTGAACCCGGGACCTCTCGCACCCAAAGCGAGAATCATACCCCTAGACCAACGAGCCTTGTTATTATTTGGCATCTTCCATCTAACACAGCTGTTTGATGCACATGTGTCTTTCTTGAATATGTCAGCAATGCAGGTAATGGAGATATGAGTGTCAATTTAACCCATTAATCAACATTCAAATGTTGCTTGGGGTGTGGGTTCAAGTCTCCCTTTGTCTATACCCAAAACACAACCATCTTCATCTTGTGCAAGGCGTTAACGATTGGCCGTTGCATATGTGACAATAGCCTATAGGCCTACTGAGAAGTATCAGCTGGGCACCACGCTGTTAGAGACTACACATTCAGGAGTCATAGAATCATGTGACCTCTCAATAGTACTCTTGCGCAGCGGCAATTTCATAGTCAATGAAGTTCTACTGAGACGTGATTATTGCTAGTTGAAAACTTTACCCAATACCCCGCCAGGATGACTTGAAATATAGTCAGAAATGGCTATTTTTGTTCGTCTCTCAGGAGACTTTACAACTGTGAAATGTAATACATTACAATGTGTAAAGCTATTCCCTTAGTTTGACCCCTAACATGATACTTAAAGCATAATTCAAAATTGAAAATGTTGCCAGTATAAGGTGGTATCACAACTTTCAACCTTTGTAATGTGTTACTAGACAACTTTACAAATGCATCAGTGAAGACATTTCTTGGCAGGTGATGTATTCACCAGATTTGCAGTTTTTCTGAAAACATTCCCATATTATATTTATTGGACAGAGTAACTGGAAGGGCTCGTCCGGGATTTGAACCCGGGACCTCTCGCACCCGAAGCGAGAATCATACCCCTAGACCAACGAGCCTTGGTTTTTATTGGCATCTTCCGTGTAACACAGCTGTTTGATGCACATGTGTCTTTCTTGGAGATGTCAGCAATGCAGCAGGTAATAGAGATCATTTAGATATTTAATAGAATTAGTTCAAGACTGAAGAATGTGTGAACACAGCATTTTCCAACTTTGTAAGAAACAACCTTTGAACCAAGCTGCTGAGAACATTGAATGTTCAGAAATGCTTTCGAAGGATGGGGAACTGGAGGGGCTCGTCCGGGATTTGAACCCGGGACCTCTCGCACCCTAAGCGAGAATCATACCCCTAGACCAACGAGCCCTGTTTTCATTGTAATATTTACTCTCACAAAGCTGTCTGATGCACTTGTGGCTTTCTTGAAGATGTCAGAGATGATTCAGGTAATGGAGATAGGAGGGTCAATTTAACCCATCAATCAACTTTCAGAAGATTGCAATTTGGCTTGGGTTGTGGGTTCAAGTTCCTCTTTGTGTTCACCCAAAATTGCTGAACAGGTGTGCTTCCAGGTAACAGCGGTAGTCGTGGCCGAGCGGTTAAGGCGATGGACTAGAAATCCATTGGGGTCTCCCCGCGCAGGTTCGAGTCCTGCCGACTACGGAGCTTTATATTTTGTGCAACAGGTACAAACGTTGGGTGTCACTTTGTAGTGTCATGTTGATGGCTTCCATTTAAAATTCATAGAAAACTGCAGCTTTATGGTGCATAAAATTGACAATGTCTGCTAGTCGTTGCTGAGTTTCTATTTTGTCTTCTTCCAGGCTACAACATATTTCTTTCCAACACATGAACTAAGGCGAGGGATGGTGAAGTGCAGTGTCAACAGTAGGGCTCGTCCGGGATTTGAACCCGGGACCTCTCGCACCCAAAGCGAGAATCATACCCCTAGACCAACGAGCCTTGTTATTATTTGGCATCTTCCATCTAACACAGCTGTTTGATGCACATGTGTCTTTCTTGAATATGTCAGCAATGCAGGTAATGGAGATATGAGTGTCAATTTAACCCATTAATCAACATTCAAATGTTGCTTGGGGTGTGGGTTCAAGTCTCCCTTTGTCTATACCCAAAACACAACCATCTTCATCTTGTGCAAGGCGTTAACGATTGGCCGTTGCATATGTGACAATAGTCTATAGGCCTACTGAGAAGTATCAGCTGGGCACCACGCTGTTAGAGACTACACATTCAGGAGTCATAGAATCATGTGACCTCTCAATAATACTCTTGCGCAGCGGCAATTTCATAGTCAATGAAGTTCTACTGAGACGTGATTATTGCTAGTTGAAAACTTTACCCAATACCCCGCCAGGATGACTTGAAATATAGTCAGAAATGGCTATTTTTGTTCGTCTCTCAGGAGACTTTACAACTGTGAAATGTAATACATTACAATGTGTAAAGCTATTCCCTTAGTTTGACCCCTAACATGATACTTAAAGCATAATTCAAAATTGAAAATGTTGCCAGTATAAGGTGGTATCACAACTTTCAACCTTTGTAATGTGTTACTAGACAACTTTACAAATGCATCAGTGAAGACATTTCTTGGCAGGTGATGTATTCACCAGATTTGCAGTTTTTCTGAAAACATTCCCATATTATATTTATTGGACAGAGTAACTGGAAGGGCTCGTCCGGGATTTGAACCCGGGACCTCTCGCACCCGAAGCGAGAATCATACCCCTAGACCAACGAGCCTTGGTTTTTATTGGCATCTTCCGTGTAACACAGCTGTTTGATGCACATGTGTCTTTCTTGGAGATGTCAGCAATGCAGCAGGTAATAGAGATCATTTAGATATTTAATAGAATTAGTTCAAGACTGAAGAATGTGTGAACACAGCATTTTCCAACTTTGTAAGAAACAACCTTTGAACCAAGCTGCTGAGAACATTGAATGTTCAGAAATGCTTTCGAAGGATGGGGAACTGGAGGGGCTCGTCCGGGATTTGAACCCGGGACCTCTCGCACCCTAAGCGAGAATCATACCCCTAGACCAACGAGCCCTGTTTTCATTGTAATATTTACTCTCACAAAGCTGTCTGATGCACTTGTGGCTTTCTTGAAGATGTCAGAGATGATTCAGGTAATGGAGATAGGAGGGTCAATTTAACCCATCAATCAACTTTCAGAAGATTGCAATTTGGCTTGGGTTGTGGGTTCAAGTTCCTCTTTGTGTTCACCCAAAATTGCTGAACAGGTGTGCTTCCAGGTAACAGCGGTAGTCGTGGCCGAGCGGTTAAGGCCATGGACTAGAAATCCATTGGGGTCTCCCCGCGCAGGTTCGAGTCCTGCCGACTACGGAGCTTTATTTTTTGTGCAACAGGTACAAACGTTGGGTGTCACTTTGTAGTGTCATGTTGATGGCTTCCATTTAAAATTCATAGAAAACTGCAGCTTTATGGTGCATGTCTGCTAGTCGTTGCTGAGTTTCTATTTTGTCTTCTTCCAGGCTACAACATATTTCTTTCCAACACATGAACTAAGGCGAGGGATGGTGAAGTGCAGTGTCAACAGTAGGGCTCGTCCGGGATTTGAACCCGGGACCTCTCGCACCCAAAGCGAGAATCATACCCCTAGACCAACGAGCCTTGTTATTATTTGGCATCTTCCATCTAACACAGCTGTTTGATGCACATGTGTCTTTCTTGAATATGTCAGCAATGCAGGTAATGGAGATATGAGTGTCAATTTAACCCATTAATCAACATTCAAATGTTGCTTGGGGTGTGGGTTCAAGTCTCCCTTTGTCTATACCCAAAACACAACCATCTTCATCTTGTGCAGGGCGTTAACGATTGGCCGTTGCATATGTGACAATAGCCTATAGGCCTACTGAGAAGTATCAGCTGGGCACCACGCTGTTAGAGACTACACATTCAGGAGTCATAGAATCATGTGACCTCTCAATAGTACTCTTGCGCAGCGGCAATTTCATAGTCAATGAAGTTCTACTGAGACGTGATTATTGCTAGTTGAAAACTTTACCCAATACCCCGCCAGGATGACTTGAAATATAGTCAGCCATGGCAATTTTTGTTAGTCTCTCAGGAGACTTTACAACTGTGAAATGTAATACATTACAATGTGTAAAGCTATTCCCTTAGTTTGACCCCTAACATGATACTTAAGGCATAATTCAAAATTGAAAATGTTGCCAGTATAAGGTGGTATCACAACTTTCAACCTTTGTAATGTGTTACTAGACAACTTTACAAATGAATCGGTGAAGACATTTCTTGGCAGGTGATGTATTCACCAGATTTGCCGTTTTTCTGATAACATTCCCATATTATATTTATTGGACAGAGTAACTGGAAGGGCTCGTCCGGGATTTGAACCCGGGACCTCTCACACCCGAAGCGAGAATCATACCCCTAGACCAACGAGCCTTGGTTTTTATTGGCATCTTCCGTGTAACACAGCTGTTTGATGCACATGTGTCTTTCTTGGAGATGTCAGCAATGCAGCAGGTAATAGAGATCATTTAGATATTTAATAGAATTAGTTCAAGACTGAAAAATGTGTGAACACAGCATTTTCCAACTATGTAAGAAACAACCTTTGAACCAAGCTGCTGAGAACATTGAATGTTCAGAATTGCTTTGGAAGGATGGGGAACTGGAG
>NC_139697.1:53759556-53779556 GCF_964188405.1 Protomyctophum parallelum
AGCGGCAATTTCATAGTCAATGAAGTTCTACTGAGACGTGATTATTGCTAGTTGAAAACTTTACCCAATACCCCGCCAGGATGACTTGAAATATAGTCAGAAATGGCAATTTTTGTTAGTCTCTCAGGAGACTTTACAACTGTGAAATGTAATACATTACAATGTGTAAAGCTATTCCCTTAGTTTGACCCCTAACATGATACTTAAAGCATAATTCAAAATTGAAAATGTTGCCAGTATATGGTGGTATCACAACTTTCAACCTTTGTAATGTGTTACTAGACAACTTTACAAATGCATCAGTGAAGACATTTCTTGGCAGGTGATGTATTCACCAGATTTGCCGTTTTTCTGATAACATTCCCATATTATATTTATTGGACAGAGTAACTGGAAGGGCTCGTCCGGGATTTGAACCCGGGACCTCTCACACCCGAAGCGAGAATCATACCCCTAGACCAACGAGCCTTGGTTTTTATTGGCATCTTCCGTGTAACACAGCTGTTTGATGCACATGTGTCTTTCTTGGAGATGTCAGCAATGCAGCAGGTAATAGAGATCATTTAGATATTTAATAGAATTAGTTCAAGACTGAAGAATGTGTGAACACAGCATTTTCCAACTTTGTAAGAAACAACCTTTGAACCAAGCTGCTGAGAACATTGAATGTTCAGAAATGCTTTGGAAGGATGGGGAACTGGAGGGGCTCGTCCGGGATTTGAACCCGGGACCTCTCGCACCCTAAGGGAGAATCATACCCCTAGACCAACGAGCCCTGTTTTCATTGTAATATTTACTCTCACAAAGCTGTCTGATGCACTTGTGGCTTTCTTGAAGATGTCAGAGATGATGCAGGTAATGGAGATAGGAGGGTCAATTTAACCCATCAATCAACTTTCAGAAGATTGCAATTTGGCTTGGGTTGTGGGTTCAAGTTCCTCTTTGTGTTCACCCAAAATTGCTGAACAGGTGTGCTTCCAGGTAACAGCGGTAGTCGTGGCCGAGCGGTTAAGGCGATGGACTAGAAATCCATTGGGGTCTCCCCGCGCAGGTTCGAGTCCTGCCGACTACGGAGCTTTATTGTTTGTGCAACAGGTACAAACGTTGGGTGTCACTTTGTAGTGTCATGTTGATGGCTTCCATTTAAAATTCATAGAAAACTGCAGCTTTATGGTGCATAATATTGACAATGTCTGCTAGTCGTTGCTGAGTTTCTATTTTGTCTTCTTCCAGGCTACAACATATTTCTTTCCAACACATGAACTAAGGCGAGGGATGGTGAAGTGCAGTGTCAACAGTAGGGCTCGTCCGGGATTTGAACCCGGGACCTCTCGCACCCAAAGCGAGAATCATACCCCTAGACCAACGAGCCTTGTTATTATTTGGCATCTTCCATCTAACACAGCTGTTTGATGCACATGTGTCTTTCTTGAATATGTCAGCAATGCAGGTAATGGAGATATGAGTGTCAATTTAACCCATTAATCAACTTTCAAATGTTGCTTGGGGTGTGGGTTCAAGTCTCCCTTTGTCTATACCCAAAACACAACCATCTTCATCTTGTGCAAGGCGTTAACGATTGGCCGTTGCATATGTGACAATAGCCTATAGGCCTACTGAGAAGTATCAGCTGGGCACCACGCTGTTAGAGACTACACATTCAGGAGTCATAGAATCATGTGACCTCTCAATAGTACTCTTGCGCAGCGGCAATTTCATAGTCAATGAAGTTATACTGAGACGTGATTATTGCTAGTTGAAAACTTTACCCAATACCCCGCCAGGATGACTTGAAATATAGTCAGAAATGGCAATTTTTGTTAGTCTCTCAGGAGACTTTACAACTGTGAAATGTAATACATTACAATGTGTAAAGCTATTCCCTTAGTTTGACCCCTAACATGATACTTAAAGCATAATTCAAAATTGAAAATGTTGCCAGTATATGGTGGTATCACAACTTTCAACCTTTGTAATGTGTTACTAGACAACTTTACAAATGCATCAGTGAAGACATTTCTTGGCAGGTGATGTATTCACCAGATTTGCCGTTTTTCTGATAACATTCCCATATTATATTTATTGGACAGAGTAACTGGAAGGGCTCGTCCGGGATTTGAACCCGGGACCTCTCACACCCGAAGCGAGAATCATACCCCTAGACCAACGAGCCTTGGTTTTTATTGGCATCTTCCGTGTAACACAGCTGTTTGATGCACATGTGTCTTTCTTGGAGATGTCAGCAATGCAGCAGGTAATAGAGATCATTTAGATATTTAATAGAATTAGTTCAAGACTGAAGAATGTGTGAACACAGCATTTTCCAACTTTGTAAGAAACAACCTTTGAACCAAGCTGCTGAGAACATTGAATGTTCAGAAATGCTTTGGAAGGATGGGGAACTGGAGGGGCTCGTCCGGGATTTGAACCCGGGACCTCTCGCACCCTAAGCGAGAATCATACCCCTAGACCAACGAGCCCTGTTTTCATTGTAATATTTACTCTCACAAAGCTGTCTGATGCACTTGTGGCTTTCTTGAAGATGTCAGAGATGATGCAGGTAATGGAGATAGGAGGGTCAATTTAACCCATCAATCAACTTTCAGAAGATTGCAATTTGGCTTGGGTTGTGGGTTCAAGTTCCTCTTTGTGTTCACCCAAAATTGCTGAACAGGTGTGCTTCCAGGTAACAGCGGTAGTCGTGGCCGAGCGGTTAAGGCGATGGACTAGAAATCCATTGGGGTCTCCCCGCGCAGGTTCGAGTCCTGCCGACTACGGAGCTTTATTGTTTGTGCAACAGGTACAAACGTTGGGTGTCACTTTGTAGTGTCATGTTGATGGCTTCCATTTGAAATTCATAGAAAACTGCAGCTTTATGGTGCATAATATTGAGAATGTCTGCTAGTCGTTGCTGAGTTTCTATTTTGTCTTCTTCCAGGCTACAACATATTTCTTTCCAACACATGAACTAAGGCGAGGGATGGTGAAGTGCAGTGTCAACAGTAGGGCTCGTCCGGGATTTGAACCCGGGACCTCTCGCACCCAAAGCGAGAATCATACCCCTAGACCAACGAGCCTTGTTATTATTTGGCATCTTCCATCTAACACAGCTGTTTGATGCACATGTGTCTTTCTTGAATATGTCAGCAATGCAGGTAATGGAGATATGAGTGTCAATTTAACCCATTAATCAACTTTCAAATGTTGCTTGGGGTGTGGGTTCAAGTCTCCCTTTGTCTATACCCAAAACACAACCATCTTCATCTTGTGCAAGGCGTTAATGATTGGCCGTTGCATATGTGACAATAGCCTATAGGCCTACTGAGAAGTATCAGCTGGGCACCACGCTGTTAGAGACTACACATTCAGGAGTCATAGAATCATGTGACCTCTCAATAGTACTCTTGCGCAGCGGCAATTTCATAGTCAATGAAGTTCTACTGAGACGTGATTATTGCTAGTTGAAAACTTTACCCAATACCCCGCCAGGATGACTTGAAATATAGTCAGAAATGGCAATTTTTGTTAGTCTCTCAGGAGACTTTACAACTGTGAAATGTAATACATTACAATGTGTAAAGCTATTCCCTTAGTTTGACCCCTAACATGATACTTAAAGCATAATTCAAAATTGAAAATGTTGCCAGTATAAGGTGGTATCACAACTTTCAACCTTTGTAATGTGTTACTAGACAACTTTACAAATGCATCAGTGAAGACATTTCTTGGCAGGTGATGTATTCACCAGATTTGCCGTTTTTCTGATAACATTCCCATATTATATTTATTGGACAGAGTAACTGGAAGGGCTCGTCCGGGATTTGAACCCGGGACCTCTCGCACCCGAAGCGAGAATCATACCCCTAGACCAACGAGCCTTGGTTTTTATTGGCATCTTCCGTGTAACACAGCTGTTTGATGCACATGTGTCTTTCTTGGAGATGTCAGCAATGCAGCAGGTAATAGAGATCATTTAGATATTTAATAGAATTAGTTCAAGACTGAAGAATGTGTGAACACAGCATTTTCCAACTTTGTAAGAAACAACCTTTGAACCAAGCTGCTGAGAACATTGAATGTTCAGAAATGCTTTGGAAGGATGGGGAACTGGAGGGGCTCGTCCGGGATTTGAACCCGGGACCTCTCGCACCCTAAGGGAGAATCATACCCCTAGACCAACGAGCCCTGTTTTCATTGTAATATTTACTCTCACAAAGCTGTCTGATGCACTTGTGGCTTTCTTGAAGATGTCAGAGATGATGCAGGTAATGGAGATAGGAGGGTCAATTTAACCCATCAATCAACTTTCAGAAGATTGCAATTTGGCTTGGGTTGTGGGTTCAAGTTCCTCTTTGTGTTCACCCAAAATTGCTGAACAGGTGTGCTTCCAGGTAACAGCGGTAGTCGTGGCCGAGCGGTTAAGGCGATGGACTAGAAATCCATTGGGGTCTCCCCGCGCAGGTTCGAGTCCTGCCGACTACGGAGCTTTATTGTTTGTGCAACAGGTACAAACGTTGGGTGTCACTTTGTAGTGTCATGTTGATGGCTTCCATTTAAAATTCATAGAAAACTGCAGCTTTATGGTGCATAATATTGACAATGTCTGCTAGTCGTTGCTGAGTTTCTATTTTGTCTTCTTCCAGGCTACAACATATTTCTTTCCAACACATGAACTAAGGCGAGGGATGGTGAAGTGCAGTGTCAACAGTAGGGCTCGTCCGGGATTTGAACCCGGGACCTCTCGCACCCAAAGCGAGAATCATACCCCTAGACCAACGAGCCTTGTTATTATTTGGCATCTTCCATCTAACACAGCTGTTTGATGCACATGTGTCTTTCTTGAATATGTCAGCAATGCAGGTAATGGAGATATGAGTGTCAATTTAACCCATTAATCAACTTTCAAATGTTGCTTGGGGTGTGGGTTCAAGTCTCCCTTTGTCTATACCCAAAACACAACCATCTTCATCTTGTGCAAGGCGTTAACGATTGGCCGTTGCATATGTGACAATAGCCTATAGGCCTACTGAGAAGTATCAGCTGGGCACCACGCTGTTAGAGACTACACATTCAGGAGTCATAGAATCATGTGACCTCTCAATAGTACTCTTGCGCAGCGGCAATTTCATAGTCAATGAAGTTCTACTGAGACGTGATTATTGCTAGTTGAAAACTTTACCCAATACCCCGCCAGGATGACTTGAAATATAGTCAGAAATGGCAATTTTTGTTAGTCTCTCAGGAGACTTTACAACTGTGAAATGTAATACATTACAATGTGTAAAGCTATTCCCTTAGTTTGACCCCTAACATGATACTTAAAGCATAATTCAAAATTGAAAATGTTGCCAGTATATGGTGGTATCACAACTTTCAACCTTTGTAATGTGTTACTAGACAACTTTACAAATGCATCAGTGAAGACATTTCTTGGCAGGTGATGTATTCACCAGATTTGCCGTTTTTCTGATAACATTCCCATATTATATTTATTGGACAGAGTAACTGGAAGGGCTCGTCCGGGATTTGAACCCGGGACCTCTCACACCCGAAGCGAGAATCATACCCCTAGACCAACGAGCCTTGGTTTTTATTGGCATCTTCCGTGTAACACAGCTGTTTGATGCACATGTGTCTTTCTTGGAGATGTCAGCAATGCAGCAGGTAATAGAGATCATTTAGATATTTAATAGAATTAGTTCAAGACTGAAGAATGTGTGAACACAGCATTTTCCAACTTTGTAAGAAACAACCTTTGAACCAAGCTGCTGAGAACATTGAATGTTCAGAAATGCTTTGGAAGGATGGGGAACTGGAGGGGCTCGTCCGGGATTTGAACCCGGGACCTCTCGCACCCTAAGCGAGAATCATACCCCTAGACCAACGAGCCCTGTTTTCATTGTAATATTTACTCTCACAAAGCTGTCTGATGCACTTGTGGCTTTCTTGAAGATGTCAGAGATGATGCAGGTAATGGAGATAGGAGGGTCAATTTAACCCATCAATCAACTTTCAGAAGATTGCAATTTGGCTTGGGTTGTGGGTTCAAGTTCCTCTTTGTGTTCACCCAAAATTGCTGAACAGGTGTGCTTCCAGGTAACAGCGGTAGTCGTGGCCGAGCGGTTAAGGCGATGGACTAGAAATCCATTGGGGTCTCCCCGCGCAGGTTCGAGTCCTGCCGACTACGGAGCTTTATTGTTTGTGCAACAGGTACAAACGTTGGGTGTCACTTTGTAGTGTCATGTTGATGGCTTCCATTTAAAATTCATAGAAAACTGCAGCTTTATGGTGCATAATATTGACAATGTCTGCTAGTCGTTGCTGAGTTTCTATTTTGTCTTCTTCCAGGCTACAACATATTTCTTTCCAACACATGAACTAAGGCGAGGGATGGTGAAGTGCAGTGTCAACAGTAGGGCTCGTCCGGGATTTGAACCCGGGACCTCTCGCACCCAAAGCGAGAATCATACCCCTAGACCAACGAGCCTTGTTATTATTTGGCATCTTCCATCTAACACAGCTGTTTGATGCACATGTGTCTTTCTTGAATATGTCAGCAATGCAGGTAATGGAGATATGAGTGTCAATTTAACCCATTAATCAACTTTCAAATGTTGCTTGGGGTGTGGGTTCAAGTCTCCCTTTGTCTATACCCAAAACACAACCATCTTCATCTTGTGCAAGGCGTTAACGATTGGCCGTTGCATATGTGACAATAGCCTATAGGCCTACTGAGAAGTATCAGCTGGGCACCACGCTGTTAGAGACTACACATTCAGGAGTCATAGAATCATGTGACCTCTCAATAGTACTCTTGCGCAGCGGCAATTTCATAGTCAATGAAGTTCTACTGAGACGTGATTATTGCTAGTTGAAAACTTTACCCAATACCCCGCCAGGATGACTTGAAATATAGTCAGAAATGGCAATTTTTGTTAGTCTCTCAGGAGACTTTACAACTGTGAAATGTAATACATTACAATGTGTAAAGCTATTCCCTTAGTTTGACCCCTAACATGATACTTAAAGCATAATTCAAAATTGAAAATGTTGCCAGTATAAGGTGGTATCACAACTTTCAACCTTTGTAATGTGTTACTAGACAACTTTACAAATGCATCAGTGAAGACATTTCTTGGCAGGTGATGTATTCACCAGATTTGCCGTTTTTCTGATAACATTCCCATATTATATTTATTGGACAGAGTAAGTGGAAGGGCTCGTCCGGGATTTGAACCCGGGACCTCTCGCACCCGAAGCGAGAATCATACCCCTAGACCAACGAGCCTTGGTTTTTATTGGCATCTTCCGTGTAACACAGCTGTTTGATGCACATGTGTCTTTCTTGGAGATGTCAGCAATGCAGCAGGTAATAGAGATCATTTAGATATTTAATAGAATTAGTTCAAGACTGAAGAATGTGTGAACACAGCATTTTCCAACTTTGTAAGAAACAACCTTTGAACCAAGCTGCTGAGAACATTGAATGTTCAGAAATGCTTTGGAAGGATGGGGAACTGGAGGGGCTCGTCCGGGATTTGAACCCGGGACCTCTCGCACCCTAAGGGAGAATCATACCCCTAGACCAACGAGCCCTGTTTTCATTGTAATATTTACTCTCACAAAGCTGTCTGATGCACTTGTGGCTTTCTTGAAGATGTCAGAGATGATGCAGGTAATGGAGATAGGAGGGTCAATTTAACCCATCAATCAACTTTCAGAAGATTGCAATTTGGCTTGGGTTGTGGGTTCAAGTTCCTCTTTGTGTTCACCCAAAATTGCTGAACAGGTGTGCTTCCAGGTAACAGCGGTAGTCGTGGCCGAGCGGTTAAGGCGATGGACTAGAAATCCATTGGGGTCTCCCCGCGCAGGTTCGAGTCCTGCCGACTACGGAGCTTTATTGTTTGTGCAACAGGTACAAACGTTGGGTGTCACTTTGTAGTGTCATGTTGATGGCTTCCATTTAAAATTCATAGAAAACTGCAGCTTTATGGTGCATAATATTGACAATGTCTGCTAGTCGTTGCTGAGTTTCTATTTTGTCTTCTTCCAGGCTACAACATATTTCTTTCCAACACATGAACTAAGGCGAGGGATGGTGAAGTGCAGTGTCAACAGTAGGGCTCGTCCGGGATTTGAACCCGGGACCTCTCGCACCCAAAGCGAGAATCATACCCCTAGACCAACGAGCCTTGTTGTTATTTGGCATCTTCCATCTAACACAGCTGTTTGATGCACATGTGTCTTTCTTGAATATGTCAGCAATGCAGGTAATGGAGATATGAGTGTCAATTTAACCCATTAATCAACTTTCAAATGTTGCTTGGGGTGTGGGTTCAAGTCTCCCTTTGTCTATACCCAAAACACAACCATCTTCATCTTGTGCAAGGCGTTAACGATTGGCCGTTGCATATGTGACAATAGCCTATAGGCCTACTGAGAAGTATCAGCTGGGCACCACGCTGTTAGAGACTACACATTCAGGAGTCATAGAATCATGTGACCTCTCAATAGTACTCTTGCGCAGCGGCAATTTCATAGTCAATGAAGTTCTACTGAGACGTGATTATTGCTAGTTGAAAACTTTACCCAATACCCCGCCAGGATGACTTGAAATATAGTCAGAAATGGCAATTTTTGTTAGTCTCTCAGGAGACTTTACAACTGTGAAATGTAATACATTACAATGTGTAAAGCTATTCCCTTAGTTTGACCCCTAACATGATACTTAAAGCATAATTCAAAATTGAAAATGTTGCCAGTATAAGGTGGTATCACAACTTTCAACCTTTGTAATGTGTTACTAGACAACTTTACAAATGCATCAGTGAAGACATTTCTTGGCAGGTGATGTATTCACCAGATTTGCCGTTTTTCTGATAACATTCCCATATTATATTTATTGGACAGAGTAACTGGAAGGGCTCGTCCGGGATTTGAACCCGGGACCTCTCGCACCCGAAGCGAGAATCATACCCCTAGACCAACGAGCCTTGGTTTTTATTGGCATCTTCCGTGTAACACAGCTGTTTGATGCACATGTGTCTTTCTTGGAGATGTCAGCAATGCAGCAGGTAATAGAGATCATTTAGATATTTAATAGAATTAGTTCAAGACTGAAGAATGTGTGAACACAGCATTTTCCAACTTTGTAAGAAACAACCTTTGAACCAAGCTGCTGAGAACATTGAATGTTCAGAAATGCTTTGGAAGGATGGGGAACTGGAGGGGCTCGTCCGGGATTTGAACCCGGGACCTCTCGCACCCTAAGGGAGAATCATACCCCTAGACCAACGAGCCCTGTTTTCATTGTAATATTTACTCTCACAAAGCTGTCTGATGCACTTGTGGCTTTCTTGAAGATGTCAGAGATGATGCAGGTAATGGAGATAGGAGGGTCAATTTAACCCATCAATCAACTTTCAGAAGATTGCAATTTGGCTTGGGTTGTGGGTTCAAGTTCCTCTTTGTGTTCACCCAAAATTGCTGAACAGGTGTGCTTCCAGGTAACAGCGGTAGTCGTGGCCGAGCGGTTAAGGCGATGGACTAGAAATCCATTGGGGTCTCCCCGCGCAGGTTCGAGTCCTGCCGACTACGGAGCTTTATTGTTTGTGCAACAGGTACAAACGTTGGGTGTCACTTTGTAGTGTCATGTTGATGGCTTCCATTTAAAATTCATAGAAAACTGCAGCTTTATGGTGCATAATATTGACAATGTCTGCTAGTCGTTGCTGAGTTTCTATTTTGTCTTCTTCCAGGCTACAACATATTTCTTTCCAACACATGAACTAAGGCGAGGGATGGTGAAGTGCAGTGTCAACAGTAGGGCTCGTCCGGGATTTGAACCCGGGACCTCTCGCACCCAAAGCGAGAATCATACCCCTAGACCAACGAGCCTTGTTATTATTTGGCATCTTCCATCTAACACAGCTGTTTGATGCACATGTGTCTTTCTTGAATATGTCAGCAATGCAGGTAATGGAGATATGAGTGTCAATTTAACCCATTAATCAACTTTCAAATGTTGCTTGGGGTGTGGGTTCAAGTCTCCCTTTGTCTATACCCAAAACACAACCATCTTCATCTTGTGCAAGGCGTTAACGATTGGCCGTTGCATATGTGACAATAGCCTATAGGCCTACTGAGAAGTATCAGCTGGGCACCACGCTGTTAGAGACTACACATTCAGGAGTCATAGAATCATGTGACCTCTCAATAGTACTCTTGCGCAGCGGCAATTTCATAGTCAATGAAGTTCTACTGAGACGTGATTATTGCTAGTTGAAAACTTTACCCAATACCCCGCCAGGATGACTTGAAATATAGTCAGAAATGGCAATTTTTGTTAGTCTCTCAGGAGACTTTACAACTGTGAAATGTAATACATTACAATGTGTAAAGCTATTCCCTTAGTTTGACCCCTAACATGATACTTAAAGCATAATTCAAAATTGAAAATGTTGCCAGTATATGGTGGTATCACAACTTTCAACCTTTGTAATGTGTTACTAGACAACTTTACAAATGCATCAGTGAAGACATTTCTTGGCAGGTGATGTATTCACCAGATTTGCCGTTTTTCTGATAACATTCCCATATTATATTTATTGGACAGAGTAACTGGAAGGGCTCGTCCGGGATTTGAACCCGGGACCTCTCAAACCCGAAGCGAGAATCATACCCCTAGACCAACGAGCCTTGGTTTTTATTGGCATCTTCCGTGTAACACAGCTGTTTGATGCACATGTGTCTTTCTTGGAGATGTCAGCAATGCAGCAGGTAATAGAGATCATTTAGATATTTAATAGAATTAGTTCAAGACTGAAGAATGTGTGAACACAGCATTTTCCAACTTTGTAAGAAACAACCTTTGAACCAAGCTGCTGAGAACATTGAATGTTCAGAAATGCTTTGGAAGGATGGGGAACTGGAGGGGCTCGTCCGGGATTTGAACCCGGGACCTCTCGCACCCTAAGCGAGAATCATACCCCTAGACCAACGAGCCCTGTTTTCATTGTAATATTTACTCTCACAAAGCTGTCTGATGCACTTGTGGCTTTCTTGAAGATGTCAGAGATGATGCAGGTAATGGAGATAGGAGGGTCAATTTAACCCATCAATCAACTTTCAGAAGATTGCAATTTGGCTTGGGTTGTGGGTTCAAGTTCCTCTTTGTGTTCACCCAAAATTGCTGAACAGGTGTGCTTCCAGGTAACAGCGGTAGTCGTGGCCGAGCGGTTAAGGCGATGGACTAGAAATCCATTGGGGTCTCCCCGCGCAGGTTCGAGTCCTGCCGACTACGGAGCTTTATTGTTTGTGCAACAGGTACAAACGTTGGGTGTCACTTTGTAGTGTCATGTTGATGGCTTCCATTTAAAATTCATAGAAAACTGCAGCTTTATGGTGCATAATATTGACAATGTCTGCTAGTCGTTGCTGAGTTTCTATTTTGTCTTCTTCCAGGCTACAACATATTTCTTTCCAACACATGAACTAAGGCGAGGGATGGTGAAGTGCAGTGTCAACAGTAGGGCTCGTCCGGGATTTGAACCCGGGACCTCTCGCACCCAAAGCGAGAATCATACCCCTAGACCAACGAGCCTTGTTATTATTTGGCATCTTCCATCTAACACAGCTGTTTGATGCACATGTGTCTTTCTTGAATATGTCAGCAATGCAGGTAATGGAGATATGAGTGTCAATTTAACCCATTAATCAACTTTCAAATGTTGCTTGGGGTGTGGGTTCAAGTCTCCCTTTGTCTATACCCAAAACACAACCATCTTCATCTTGTGCAAGGCGTTAACGATTGGCCGTTGCATATGTGACAATAGCCTATAGGCCTACTGAGAAGTATCAGCTGGGCACCACGCTGTTAGAGACTACACATTCAGGAGTCATAGAATCATGTGACCTCTCAATAGTACTCTTGCGCAGCGGCAATTTCATAGTCAATGAAGTTCTACTGAGACGTGATTATTGCTAGTTGAAAACTTTACCCAATACCCCGCCAGGATGACTTGAAATATAGTCAGAAATGGCAATTTTTGTTAGTCTCTCAGGAGACTTTACAACTGTGAAATGTAATACATTACAATGTGTAAAGCTATTCCCTTAGTTTGACCCCTAACATGATACTTAAAGCATAATTCAAAATTGAAAATGTTGCCAGTATAAGGTGGTATCACAACTTTCAACCTTTGTAATGTGTTACTAGACAACTTTACAAATGCATCAGTGAAGACATTTCTTGGCAGGTGATGTATTCAGCAGATTTGCCGTTTTTCTGATAACATTCCCATATTATATTTATTGGACAGAGTAACTGGAAGGGCTCGTCCGGGATTTGAACCCGGGACCTCTCGCACCCGAAGCGAGAATCATACCCCTAGACCAACGAGCCTTGGTTTTTATTGGCATCTTCCGTGTAACACAGCTGTTTGATGCACATGTGTCTTTCTTGGAGATGTCAGCAATGCAGCAGGTAATAGAGATCATTTAGATATTTAATAGAATTAGTTCAAGACTGAAGAATGTGTGAACACAGCATTTTCCAACTTTGTAAGAAACAACCTTTGAACCAAGCTGCTGAGAACATTGAATGTTCAGAAATGCTTTGGAAGGATGGGGAACTGGAGGGGCTCGTCCGGGATTTGAACCCGGGACCTCTCGCACCCTAAGGGAGAATCATACCCCTAGACCAACGAGCCCTGTTTTCATTGTAATATTTACTCTCACAAAGCTGTCTGATGCACTTGTGGCTTTCTTGAAGATGTCAGAGATGATGCAGGTAATGGAGATAGGAGGGTCAATTTAACCCATCAATCAACTTTCAGAAGATTGCAATTTGGCTTGGGTTGTGGGTTCAAGTTCCTCTTTGTGTTCACCCAAAATTGCTGAACAGGTGTGCTTCCAGGTAACAGCGGTAGTCGTGGCCGAGCGGTTAAGGCGATGGACTAGAAATCCATTGGGGTCTCCCCGCGCAGGTTCGAGTCCTGCCGACTACGGAGCTTTATTGTTTGTGCAACAGGTACAAACGTTGGGTGTCACTTTGTAGTGTCATGTTGATGGCTTCCATTTAAAATTCATAGAAAACTGCAGCTTTATGGTGCATAATATTGACAATGTCTGCTAGTCGTTGCTGAGTTTCTATTTTGTCTTCTTCCAGGCTACAACATATTTCTTTCCAACACATGAACTAAGGCGAGGGATGGTGAAGTGCAGTGTCAACAGTAGGGCTCGTCCGGGATTTGAACCCGGGACCTCTCGCACCCAAAGCGAGAATCATACCCCTAGACCAACGAGCCTTGTTATTATTTGGCATCTTCCATCTAACACAGCTGTTTGATGCACATGTGTCTTTCTTGAATATGTCAGCAATGCAGGTAATGGAGATATGAGTGTCAATTTAACCCATTAATCAACTTTCAAATGTTGCTTGGGGTGTGGGTTCAAGTCTCCCTTTGTCTATACCCAAAACACAACCATCTTCATCTTGTGCAAGGCGTTAACGATTGGCCGTTGCATATGTGACAATAGCCTATAGGCCTACTGAGAAGTATCAGCTGGGCACCACGCTGTTAGAGACTACACATTCAGGAGTCATAGAATCATGTGACCTCTCAATAGTACTCTTGCGCAGCGGCAATTTCATAGTCAATGAAGTTCTACTGAGACGTGATTATTGCTAGTTGAAAACTTTACCCAATACCCCGCCAGGATGACTTGAAATATAGTCAGAAATGGCAATTTTTGTTAGTCTCTCAGGAGACTTTACAACTGTGAAATGTAATACATTACAATGTGTAAAGCTATTCCCTTAGTTTGACCCCTAACATGATACTTAAAGCATAATTCAAAATTGAAAATGTTGCCAGTATAAGGTGGTATCAAAACTTTCAACCTTTGTAATGTGTTACTAGACAACTTTACAAATGCATCAGTGAAGACATTTCTTGGCAGGTGATGTATTCACCAGATTTGCCGTTTTTCTGATAACATTCCCATATTATATTTATTGGACAGAGTAACTGGAAGGGCTCGTCCGGGATTTGAACCCGGGACCTCTCGCACGCGAAGCGAGAATCATACCCCTAGACCAACGAGCCTTGGTTTTTATTGGCATCTTCCGTGTAACACAGCTGTTTGATGCACATGTGTCTTTCTTGGAGATGTCAGCAATGCAGCAGGTAATAGAGATCATTTAGATATTTAATAGAATTAGTTCAAGACTGAAGAATGTGTGAACACAGCATTTTCCAACTTTGTAAGAAACAACCTTTGAACCAAGCTGCTGAGAACATTGAATGTTCAGAAATGCTTTGGAAGGATGGGGAACTGGAGGGGCTCGTCCGGGATTTGAACCCGGGACCTCTCGCACCCTAAGCGAGAATCATACCCCTAGACCAACGAGCCCTGTTTTCATTGTAATATTTACACTCACAAAGCTGTCTGATGCACTTGTGGCTTTCTTGAAGATGTCAGAGATGATGCAGGTAATGGAGATAGGAGGGTCAATTTAACCCATCAATCAACTTTCAGAAGATTGCAATTTGGCTTGGGTTGTGGGTTCAAGTTCCTCTTTGTGTTCACCCAAAATTGCTGAACAGGTGTGCTTCCAGGTAACAGCGGTAGTCGTGGCCGAGCGGTTAAGGCGATGGACTAGAAATCCATTGGGGTCTCCCCGCGCAGGTTCGAGTCCTGCCGACTACGGAGCTTTATTGTTTGTGCAACAGGTACAAACGTTGGGTGTCACTTTGTAGTGTCATGTTGATGGCTTCCATTTAAAATTCATAGAAAACTGCAGCTTTATGGTGCATAATATTGACAATGTCTGCTAGTCGTTGCTGAGTTTCTATTTTGTCTTCTTCCAGGCTACAACATATTTCTTTCCAACACATGAACTAAGGCGAGGGATGGTGAAGTGCAGTGTCAACAGTAGGGCTCGTCCGGGATTTGAACCCGGGACCTCTCGCACCCAAAGCGAGAATCATACCCCTAGACCAACGAGCCTTGTTATTATTTGGCATCTTCC
Organism: Protomyctophum parallelum; assembly: GCF_964188405.1. Classification (NCBI taxonomy): domain Eukaryota; kingdom Metazoa; phylum Chordata; class Actinopteri; order Myctophiformes; family Myctophidae; genus Protomyctophum; species Protomyctophum parallelum. Next base: position 53,774,591 of record NC_139697.1, read on the forward strand.
ATCTAACACAGCTGTTTGATGCACATGTGTCTTTCTTGAATATGTCAGCAATGCAGGTAATGGAGATATGAGTGTCAATTTAACCCATTAATCAACTTTCAAATGTTGCTTGGGGTGTGGGTTCAAGTCTCCCTTTGTCTATACCCAAAACACAACCATCTTCATCTTGTGCCCCTAGACCAACGAGCCTTGGTTTTTATTGGCATCTTCCGTGTAACACAGCTGTTTGATGCACATGTGTCTTTCTTGGAGATGTCAGCAATGCAGCAGGTAATAGAGATCATTTAGATATTTAATAGAATTAGTTCAAGACTGAAGAATGTGTGAACACAGCATTTTCCAACTTTGTAAGAAACAACCTTTGAACCAAGCTGCTGAGAACATTGAATGTTCAGAAATGCTTTGGAAGGATGGGGAACTGGAGGGGCTCGTCCGGGATTTGAACCCGGGACCTCTCGCACCCTAAGCGAGAATCATACCCCTAGACCAACGAGCCCTGTTTTCATTGTAATATTTACTCTCACAAAGCTGTCTGATGCACTTGTGGCTTTCTTGAAGATGTCAGAGATGATGCAGGTAATGGAGATAGGAGGGTCAATTTAACCCATCAATCAACTTTCAGAAGATTGCAATTTGGCTTGGGTTGTGGGTTCAAGTTCCTCTTTGTGTTCACCCAAAATTGCTGAACAGGTGTGCTTCCAGGTAACAGCGGTAGTCGTGGCCGAGCGGTTAAGGCGATGGACTAGAAATCCATTGGGGTCTCCCCGCGCAGGTTCGAGTCCTGCCGACTACGGAGCTTTATTGTTTGTGCAACAGGTACAAACGTTGGGTGTCACTTTGTAGTGTCATGTTGATGGCTTCCATTTAAAATTCATAGAAAACTGCAGCTTTATGGTGCATAATATTGACAATGTCTGCTAGTCGTTGCTGAGTTTCTATTTTGTCTTCTTCCAGGCTACAACATATTTCTTTCCAACAAATGAACTAAGGCGAGGGATGGTGAAGTGCAGTGTCAACAGTAGGGCTCGTCTGGGATTTGAACCCGGGACCTCTCGCACCCAAAGCGAGAATCATACGCCTAGACCAACGAGCCTTGTTATTATTTGGCATCTTCCATCTAACACAGCTGTTTGATGCACATGTGTCTTTCTTGAATATGTCAGCAATGCAGGTAATGGAGATATGAGTGTCAATTTAACCCATTAATCAACTTTCAAATGTTGCTTGGGGTGTGGGTTCAAGTCTCCCTTTGTCTATACCCAAAACACAACCATCTTCATCTTGTGCAAGGCGTTAACGATTGGCCGTTGCATATGTGACAATAGCCTATAGGCCTACTGAGAAGTATCAGCTGGGCACCACGCTGTTAGAGACTACACATTCAGGAGTCATAGAATCATGTGACCTCTCAATAGTACTCTTGCGCAGCGGCAATTTCATAGTCAATGAAGTTCTACTGAGACGTGATTATTGCTAGTTGAAAACTTTACCCAATACCCCGCCAGGATGACTTGAAATATAGTCAGAAATGGCAATTTTTGTTAGTCTCTCAGGAGACTTTACAACTGTGAAATGTAATACATTACAATGTGTAAAGCTATTCCCTTAGTTTGACCCCTAACATGATACTTAAAGCATAATTCAAAATTGAAAATGTTGCCAGTATATGGTGGTATCACAACTTTCAACCTTTGTAATGTGTTACTAGACAACTTTACAAATGCATCAGTGAAGACATTTCTTGGCAGGTGATGTATTCACCAGATTTGCCGTTTTTCTGATAACATTCCCATATTATATTTATTGGACAGAGTAACTGGAAGGGCTCGTCCGGGATTTGAACCCGGGACCTCTCAAACCCGAAGCGAGAATCATACCCCTAGACCAACGAGCCTTGGTTTTTATTGGCATCTTCCGTGTAACACAGCTGTTTGATGCACATGTGTCTTTCTTGGAGATGTCAGCAATGCAGCAGGTAATAGAGATCATTTAGATATTTAATAGAATTAGTTCAAGACTGAAGAATGTGTGAACACAGCATTTTCCAACTTTGTAAGAAACAACCTTTGAACCAAGCTGCTGAGAACATTGAATGTTCAGAAATGCTTTGGAAGGATGGGGAACTGGAGGGGCTCGTCCGGGATTTGAACCCGGGACCTCTCGCACCCTAAGCGAGAATCATACCCCTAGACCAACGAGCCCTGTTTTCATTGTAATATTTACTCTCACAAAGCTGTCTGATGCACTTGTGGCTTTCTTGAAGATGTCAGAGATGATGCAGGTAATGGAGATAGGAGGGTCAATTTAACCCATCAATCAACTTTCAGAAGATTGCAATTTGGCTTGGGTTGTGGGTTCAAGTTCCTCTTTGTGTTCACCCAAAATTGCTGAACAGGTGTGCTTCCAGGTAACAGCGGTAGTCGTGGCCGAGCGGTTAAGGCGATGGACTAGAAATCCATTGGGGTCTCCCCGCGCAGGTTCGAGTCCTGCCGACTACGGAGCTTTATTGTTTGTGCAACAGGTACAAACGTTGGGTGTCACTTTGTAGTGTCATGTTGATGGCTTCCATTTAAAATTCATAGAAAACTGCAGCTTTATGGTGCATAATATTGACAATGTCTGCTAGTCGTTGCTGAGTTTCTATTTTGTCTTCTTCCAGGCTACAACATATTTCTTTCCAACACATGAACTAAGGCGAGGGATGGTGAAGTGCAGTGTCAACAGTAGGGCTCGTCCGGGATTTGAACCCGGGACCTCTCGCACCCAAAGCGAGAATCATACCCCTAGACCAACGAGCCTTGTTATTATTTGGCATCTTCCATCTAACACAGCTGTTTGATGCACATGTGTCTTTCTTGAATATGTCAGCAATGCAGGTAATGGAGATATGAGTGTCAATTTAACCCATTAATCAACTTTCAAATGTTGCTTGGGGTGTGGGTTCAAGTCTCCCTTTGTCTATACCCAAAACACAACCATCTTCATCTTGTGCAAGGCGTTAACGATTGGCCGTTGCATATGTGACAATAGCCTATAGGCCTACTGAGAAGTATCAGCTGGGCACCACGCTGTTAGAGACTACACATTCAGGAGTCATAGAATCATGTGACCTCTCAATAGTACTCTTGCGCAGCGGCAATTTCATAGTCAATGAAGTTCTACTGAGACGTGATTATTGCTAGTTGAAAACTTTACCCAATACCCCGCCAGGATGACTTGAAATATAGTCAGAAATGGCAATTTTTGTTAGTCTCTCAGGAGACTTTACAACTGTGAAATGTAATACATTACAATGTGTAAAGCTATTCCCTTAGTTTGACCCCTAACATGATACTTAAAGCATAATTCAAAATTGAAAATGTTGCCAGTATAAGGTGGTATCACAACTTTCAACCTTTGTAATGTGTTACTAGACAACTTTACAAATGCATCAGTGAAGACATTTCTTGGCAGGTGATGTATTCAGCAGATTTGCCGTTTTTCTGATAACATTCCCATATTATATTTATTGGACAGAGTAACTGGAAGGGCTCGTCCGGGATTTGAACCCGGGACCTCTCGCACCCGAAGCGAGAATCATACCCCTAGACCAACGAGCCTTGGTTTTTATTGGCATCTTCCGTGTAACACAGCTGTTTGATGCACATGTGTCTTTCTTGGAGATGTCAGCAATGCAGCAGGTAATAGAGATCATTTAGATATTTAATAGAATTAGTTCAAGACTGAAGAATGTGTGAACACAGCATTTTCCAACTTTGTAAGAAACAACCTTTGAACCAAGCTGCTGAGAACATTGAATGTTCAGAAATGCTTTGGAAGGATGGGGAACTGGAGGGGCTCGTCCGGGATTTGAACCCGGGACCTCTCGCACCCTAAGGGAGAATCATACCCCTAGACCAACGAGCCCTGTTTTCATTGTAATATTTACTCTCACAAAGCTGTCTGATGCACTTGTGGCTTTCTTGAAGATGTCAGAGATGATGCAGGTAATGGAGATAGGAGGGTCAATTTAACCCATCAATCAACTTTCAGAAGATTGCAATTTGGCTTGGGTTGTGGGTTCAAGTTCCTCTTTGTGTTCACCCAAAATTGCTGAACAGGTGTGCTTCCAGGTAACAGCGGTAGTCGTGGCCGAGCGGTTAAGGCGATGGACTAGAAATCCATTGGGGTCTCCCCGCGCAGGTTCGAGTCCTGCCGACTACGGAGCTTTATTGTTTGTGCAACAGGTACAAACGTTGGGTGTCACTTTGTAGTGTCATGTTGATGGCTTCCATTTAAAATTCATAGAAAACTGCAGCTTTATGGTGCATAATATTGACAATGTCTGCTAGTCGTTGCTGAGTTTCTATTTTGTCTTCTTCCAGGCTACAACATATTTCTTTCCAACACATGAACTAAGGCGAGGGATGGTGAAGTGCAGTGTCAACAGTAGGGCTCGTCCGGGATTTGAACCCGGGACCTCTCGCACCCAAAGCGAGAATCATACCCCTAGACCAACGAGCCTTGTTATTATTTGGCATCTTCCATCTAACACAGCTGTTTGATGCACATGTGTCTTTCTTGAATATGTCAGCAATGCAGGTAATGGAGATATGAGTGTCAATTTAACCCATTAATCAACTTTCAAATGTTGCTTGGGGTGTGGGTTCAAGTCTCCCTTTGTCTATACCCAAAACACAACCATCTTCATCTTGTGCAAGGCGTTAACGATTGGCCGTTGCATATGTGACAATAGCCTATAGGCCTACTGAGAAGTATCAGCTGGGCACCACGCTGTTAGAGACTACACATTCAGGAGTCATAGAATCATGTGACCTCTCAATAGTACTCTTGCGCAGCGGCAATTTCATAGTCAATGAAGTTCTACTGAGACGTGATTATTGCTAGTTGAAAACTTTACCCAATACCCCGCCAGGATGACTTGAAATATAGTCAGAAATGGCAATTTTTGTTAGTCTCTCAGGAG
>NC_139697.1:53782056-53784556 GCF_964188405.1 Protomyctophum parallelum
TTCAAGTCTCCCTTTGTCTATACCCAAAACACAACCATCTTCATCTTGTGCAAGGCGTTAACGATTGGCCGTTGCATATGTGACAATAGCCTATAGGCCTACTGAGAAGTATCAGCTGGGCACCACGCTGTTAGAGACTACACATTCAGGAGTCATAGGGGTCGATTAAGGAGTTCCAATAATATTACTAATCTAATTACAGTATTATGATCTGGGGGCGTGTAGTATGTCATATTGCAATTTTGGGCATGTTAAGAAGCGCTTTTGACACCCCGTGGAGTGCGCAAAACGGCCTTGAATTAGTCATGGGTGTGTTTAGGGCGTTTTCTCCTTCCAGCCAATTATGCCATTCCCTTTAAAAGTCAGCTGATCACCTGCGGTCTGTGCAATGCTATTATGATGGCGGACATGGAAGATATCCATCATATCCCAAACCGGCGGAGGGCTCTTCGATTCTCCGCCGAAGAAGTTCGCGTGCTCGTGCATGAGGTCAAACAACGTCAGGAGGCCATTTACGGGTCTCCTGCCTTTCCTCCCCGCCTCGACCTCATAAAGCAGGCGTGGGCTGAGGTGCAGGCGGCCGTCTGTTCGTCCTCCGGAGTCACCCGCAGTGTGGCACAAATAAAAAAAAGGTTTGCCGATCTCCGGAGGACGAGCAAACAGAAGGTATGTTGAGTACTTGAGTTGAATATTGACATTGACCAGAATGGCTTGGGGATTAATAGAGGTGGCTCTCCATGGCCTATTGCCTTATATTGAAATTGACAATAGATTATTCAATCCAAAGGTCGCCGCAAACCGACGGCAGCAGTCGGCCACGGGAGGAGGAACAGCTACGTTGGAGGTCCTCACACCAGCGGAGGACCTCACCGCCTCTACCCTATCTAGGGAAAGCATAGAGGGGTTCGGTGGGGTTGAGGTCGGCGGGGTATCTGGTAATTACATTTTCTTCCAATTCCACTTATTATTTGGGGTGGAACCGTGGAGAGCATTCTCCCAAATTAACAACACCTGGTTTATGATGGCCGAGTGTATAGGCGCATGCATGCCACGCAATAAAAAATAAAAAATAATTGGTCAAGACAATAACCACATGGACTGCAATGTTTGTCAGCTTCAACAAGCTTGCAGCCAACTACCTGTCTAAATTCACGTGTAGTAAATTCTACACGTAGGCCTATATACGGTGGCTATAGATATATTTTGAAATTAAATAATATCAAACGGGTTATTGGCTATAAGTCCAAAAAGAGTGGAAGGCATCAGTTTCTTTCGGGGTTTTTTAACAATTGGATTTCAGAAGATGTGTTTTTTTCTTCGTGTGGTTATCTTCTCCCAATTCCTTATTTTTTCGTTGGATTTCGCTGCCTTCAGTTTTAATTTGCATGGCCTATACACCAGGTGGTGTAATGTGGGAGAATACACATCTCGGTAACATAGCATGGCTAATAAATAGTATAATAATGGCCAATCTCACAATGAGAAATCACATGTGGATCCTATGCATAGCCTATAGCTAACAACATTTACCCATTGGAAAGGAATGAGACACCATCACACAAATCTCCAAACTTAAATGTATTGCAACGAATGCAGTCAAACAATGCAGCTAATTTCATTATTCAATATTAATTCCACAGATGGCTCCTCGGCCGCCTCCAACGTAGCTGCTGTATCCGACCAGGAGGAGGAGGAGGTTGGCGGGTCGGAGTCTGAGCCAGAAGCGGGGGAAGAGCGAGAGGAGGAGGAGGTGGATCCGGGGGAAGGACCGTCGGGGAGTGTGCCTACGACCGAGGCAGCGAGTCGTCACAGGCGGGGACCCCGTCGAGCTCTGTCCAGGGACCAGGATCTCCAGTTCCTGGACATGCAGCAGGCGGGGTTCAAAATGATTGAGAACACCCTGGGACGGCTCGCTGCCTCACATGAGCGGGCCACCGAAGCGCTCGTGCGCAGCGCTGATGCCATGGAGCGCTGCGCTGTAACGTGGGAGCGGCTCGCTCATGCGGCATCGTTAAGGCACCCTCCTCCGACGGCCCAAGCCCCTCCACCTCCTCCCGCACCTCCAGCTCCACCATCTGCACCACCACCAGCACCACCGGAACCTCGCTCTTCCCCCAGCAGCAACACCAGAGCGGCCCGTCGCCGTTATTCTCCGACTCCTGGTCCTTCCCGTGGCCGAGGTCCACGCCTGCGTGGGCCGAGGCGGAAAAAATGATGAATGTTGACCTCATGCACGAGCACCCTTTTCTTTTTTCATGTTGATATTATTTAAATTATGTATTTTTATACGTTTACAGCTAAATACAAGCTTACCCGTTTTCTGTGCGAGTGAAACTCAAGTTCAAATGTGTTCAAGGAAAGAACAGGTCATGGTTTAAGTTCAACTGCAGACAGGAAGACAAGGGAGACGTTAATAGTCTGGCAAAATGGAACAGCTTTCTGTGCATTTATTTTATTTCAGAATAAACACACCTCCGCATGTGAGTTGCAATTGCAATTG
>NC_139697.1:53799556-53807056 GCF_964188405.1 Protomyctophum parallelum
ATCAATCAACTTTCAGAAGATTGCAATTTGGCTTGGGTTGTGGGTTCAAGTTCCTCTTTGTGTTCACCCAAAATTGCTGAACAGGTGTGCTTCCAGGTAACAGCGGTAGTCGTGGCCGAGCGGTTAAGGCGATGGACTAGAAATCCATTGGGGTCTCCCCGCACAGGTTCGAGTCCTGCCGACTACGGAGCTTTATTGTTTGTGCAACAGGTACAAACGTTGGGTGTCACTTTGTAGTGTCATGTTGATGGCTTCCATTTAAAATTCATAGAAAACTGCAGCTTTATGGTGCATAATATTGACAATGTCTGCTAGTCGTTGCTGAGTTTCTATTTTGTCTTCTTCCAGGCTACAACATATTTCTTTCCAACAAATGAACTAAGGCGAGGGATGGTGAAGTGCAGTGTCAACAGTAGGGCTCGTCCGGGATTTGAACCCGGGACCTCTCGCACCCAAAGCGAGAATCATACCCCTAGACCAACGAGCCTTGTTATTATTTGGCATCTTCCATCTAACACAGCTGTTTGATGCACATGTGTCTTTCTTGAATATGTCAGCAATGCAGGTAATGGAGATATGAGTGTCAATTTAACCCATTAATCAACTTTCAAATGTTGCTTGGGGTGTGGGTTCAAGTCTCCCTTTGTCTATACCCAAAACACAACCATCTTCATCTTGTGCAAGGCGTTAACGATTGGCCGTTGCATATGTGACAATAGCCTATAGGCCTACTGAGAAGTATCAGCTGGGCACCACGCTGTTAGAGACTACACATTCAGGAGTCATAGAATCATGTGACCTCTCAATAGTACTCTTGCGCAGCGGCAATTTCATAGTCAATGAAGTTCTACTGAGACGTGATTATTGCTAGTTGAAAACTTTACCCAATACCCCGCCAGGATGACTTGAAATATAGTCAGAAATGGCAATTTTTGTTAGTCTCTCAGGAGACTTTACAACTGTGAAATGTAATACATTACAATGTGTAAAGCTATTCCCTTAGTTTGACCCCTAACATGATACTTAAAGCATAATTCAAAATTGAAAATGTTGCCAGTATATGGTGGTATCACAACTTTCAACCTTTGTAATGTGTTACTAGACAACTTTACAAATGCATCAGTGAAGACATTTCTTGGCAGGTGATGTATTCACCAGATTTGCCGTTTTTCTGATAACATTCCCATATTATATTTATTGGACAGAGTAACTGGAAGGGCTCGTCCGGGATTTGAACCCGGGACCTCTCACACCCGAAGCGAGAATCATACCCCTAGACCAACGAGCCTTGGTTTTTATTGGCATCTTCCGTGTAACACAGCTGTTTGATGCACATGTGTCTTTCTTGGAGATGTCAGCAATGCAGCAGGTAATAGAGATCATTTAGATATTTAATAGAATTAGTTCAAGACTGAAGAATGTGTGAACACAGCATTTTCCAACTTTGTAAGAAACAACCTTTGAACCAAGCTGCTGAGAACATTGAATGTTCAGAAATGCTTTGGAAGGATGGGGAACTGGAGGGGCTCGTCCGGGATTTGAACCCGGGACCTCTCGCACCCTAAGCGAGAATCATACCCCTAGACCAACGAGCCCTGTTTTCATTGTAATATTTACTCTCACAAAGCTGTCTGATGCACTTGTGGCTTTCTTGAAGATGTCAGAGATGATGCAGGTAATGGAGATAGGAGGGTCAATTTAACCCATCAATCAACTTTCAGAAGATTGCAATTTGGCTTGGGTTGTGGGTTCAAGTTCCTCTTTGTGTTCACCCAAAATTGCTGAACAGGTGTGCTTCCAGGTAACAGCGGTAGTCGTGGCCGAGCGGTTAAGGCGATGGACTAGAAATCCATTGGGGTCTCCCCGCACAGGTTCGAGTCCTGCCGACTACGGAGCTTTATTGTTTGTGCAACAGGTACAAACGTTGGGTGTCACTTTGTAGTGTCATGTTGATGGCTTCCATTTAAAATTCATAGAAAACTGCAGCTTTATGGTGCATAATATTGACAATGTCTGCTAGTCGTTGCTGAGTTTCTATTTTGTCTTCTTCCAGGCTACAACATATTTCTTTCCAACAAATGAACTAAGGCGAGGGATGGTGAAGTGCAGTGTCAACAGTAGGGCTCGTCCGGGATTTGAACCCGGGACCTCTCGCACCCAAAGCGAGAATCATACCCCTAGACCAACGAGCCTTGTTATTATTTGGCATCTTCCATCTAACACAGCTGTTTGATGCACATGTGTCTTTCTTGAATATGTCAGCAATGCAGGTAATGGAGATATGAGTGTCAATTTAACCCATTAATCAACTTTCAAATGTTGCTTGGGGTGTGGGTTCAAGTCTCCCTTTGTCTATACCCAAAACACAACCATCTTCATCTTGTGCAAGGCGTTAACGATTGGCCGTTGCATATGTGACAATAGCCTATAGGCCTACTGAGAAGTATCAGCTGGGCACCACGCTGTTAGAGACTACACATTCAGGAGTCATAGAATCATGTGACCTCTCAATAGTACTCTTGCGCAGCGGCAATTTCATAGTCAATGAAGTTCTACTGAGACGTGATTATTGCTAGTTGAAAACTTTACCCAATACCCCGCCAGGATGACTTGAAATATAGTCAGAAATGGCAATTTTTGTTAGTCTCTCAGGAGACTTTACAACTGTGAAATGTAATACATTACAATGTGTAAAGCTATTCCCTTAGTTTGACCCCTAACATGATACTTAAAGCATAATTCAAAATTGAAAATGTTGCCAGTATATGGTGGTATCACAACTTTCAACCTTTGTAATGTGTTACTAGACAACTTTACAAATGCATCAGTGAAGACATTTCTTGGCAGGTGATGTATTCACCAGATTTGCCGTTTTTCTGATAACATTCCCATATTATATTTATTGGACAGAGTAACTGGAAGGGCTCGTCCGGGATTTGAACCCGGGACCTCTCACACCCGAAGCGAGAATCATACCCCTAGACCAACGAGCCTTGGTTTTTATTGGCATCTTCCGTGTAACACAGCTGTTTGATGCACATGTGTCTTTCTTGGAGATGTCAGCAATGCAGCAGGTAATAGAGATCATTTAGATATTTAATAGAATTAGTTCAAGACTGAAGAATGTGTGAACACAGCATTTCCCAACTTTGTAAGAAACAACCTTTGAACGAAGCTGCTGAGAACATTGAATGTTCAGAAATGCTTTGGAAGGATGGGGAACTGGAGGGGCTCGTCCGGGATTTGAACCCGGGACCTCTCGCACCCTAAGCGAGAATCATACCCCTAGACCAATGAGCCCTGTTTTCATTGTAATATTTACTCTCACAAAGCTGTCTGATGCACTTGTGGCTTTCTTGAAGATGTCAGAGATGATGCAGGTAATGGAGATAGGAGGGTCAATTTAACCCATCAATCAACTTTCAGAAGATTGCAATTTGGCTTGGGTTGTGGGTTCAAGTTCCTCTTTGTGTTCACCCAAAATTGCTGAACAGGTGTGCTTCCAGGTAACAGCGGTAGTCGTGGCCGAGCGGTTAAGGCGATGGACTAGAAATCCATTGGGGTCTCCCCGCGCAGGTTCGAGTCCTGCCGACTACGGAGCTTTATTGTTTGTGCAACAGGTACAAACGTTGGGTGTCACTTTGTAGTGTCATGTTGATGGCTTCCATTTAAAATTCATAGAAAACTGCAGCTTTATGGTGCATAATATTGACAATGTCTGCTAGTCGTTGCTGAGTTTCTATTTTGTCTTCTTCCAGGCTACAACATATTTCTTTCCAACACATGAACTAAGGCGAGGGATGGTGAAGTGCAGTGTCAACAGTAGGGCTCGTCCTGGATTTGAACCCGGGACCTCTCGCACCCAAAGCGAGAATCATACCCCTAGACCAACGAGCCTTGTTATTATTTGGCATCTTCCATCTAACACAGCTGTTTGATGCACATGTGTCTTTCTTGAATATGTCAGCAATGCAGGTAATGGAGATATGAGTGTCAATTTAACCCATTAATCAACTTTCAAATGTTGCTTGGGGTGTGGGTTCAAGTCTCCCTTTGTCTATACCCAAAACACAACCATCTTCATCTTGTGCAAGGCGTTAACGATTGGCCGTTGCATATGTGACAATAGCCTATAGGCCTACTGAGAAGTATCAGCTGGGCACCACGCTGTTAGAGACTACACATTCAGGAGTCATAGAATCATGTGACCTCTCAATAGTACTCTTGCGCAGCGGCAATTTCATAGTCAATGAAGTTCTACTGAGACGTGATTATTGCTAGTTGAAAACTTTACCCAATACCCCGCCAGGATGACTTGAAATATAGTCAGAAATGGCAATTTTTGTTAGTCTCTCAGGAGACTTTACAACTGTGAAATGTAATACATTACAATGTGTAAAGCTATTCCCTTAGTTTGACCCCTAACATGATACTTAAAGCATAATTCAAAATTGAAAATGTTGCCAGTATAAGGTGGTATCACAACTTTCAACCTTTGTAATGTGTTACTAGACAACTTTACAAATGCATCAGTGAAGACATTTCTTGGCAGGTGATGTATTCACCAGATTTGCCGTTTTTCTGATAACATTCCCATATTATATTTATTGGACAGAGTAACTGGAAGGGCTCGTCCGGGATTTGAACCCGGGACCTCTCGCACCCGAAGCGAGAATCATACCCCTAGACCAACGAGCCTTGGTTTTTATTGGCATCTTCCGTGTAACACAGCTGTTTGATGCACATGTGTCTTTCTTGGAGATGTCAGCAATGCAGCAGGTAATAGAGATCATTTAGATATTTAATAGAATTAGTTCAAGACTGAAGAATGTGTGAACACAGCATTTTCCAACTTTGTAAGAAACAACCTTTGAACCAAGCTGCTGAGAACATTGAATGTTCAGAAATGCTTTGGAAGGATGGGGAACTGGAGGGGCTCATCCGGGATTTGAACCCGGGACCTCTCGCACCCTAAGCTAGAATCATACCCCTAGACCAACGAGCCCTGTTTTCATTGTAATATTTACTCTCACAAAGCTGTCTGATGCACTTGTGGCTTTCTTGAAGATGTCAGAGATGATGCAGGTAATGGAGATAGGAGGGTCAATTTAACCCATCAATCAACTTTCAGAAGATTGCAATTTGGCTTGGGTTGTGGGTTCAAGTTCCTCTTTGTGTTCACCCAAAATTGCTGAACAGGTGTGCTTCCAGGTAACAGCGGTAGTCGTGGCCGAGCGGTTAAGGCGATGGACTAGAAATCCATTGGGGTCTCCCCGCGCAGGTTCGAGTCCTGCCGACTACGGAGCTTTATTGTTTGTGCAACAGGTACAAACGTTGGGTGTCACTTTGTAGTGTCATGTTGATGGCTTCCATTTAAAATTCATAGAAAACTGCAGCTTTATGGTGCATAATATTGACAATGTCTGCTAGTCGTTGCTGAGTTTCTATTTTGTCTTCTTCCAGGCTACAACATATTTCTTTCCAACACATGAACTAAGGCGAGGGATGGTGAAGTGCAGTGTCAACAGTAGGGCTCGTCCGGGATTTGAACCCGGGACCTCTCGCACCCAAAGCGAGAATCATACCCCTAGACCAACGAGCCTTGTTATTATTTGGCATCTTCCATCTAACACAGCTGTTTGATGCACATGTGTCTTTCTTGAATATGTCAGCAATGCAGGTAATGGAGATATGAGTGTCAATTTAACCCATTAATCAACTTTCAAATGTTGCTTGGGGTGTGGGTTCAAGTCTCCCTTTGTCTATACCCAAAACACAACCATCTTCATCTTGTGCAAGGCGTTAACGATTGGCCGTTGCATATGTGACAATAGCCTATAGGCCTACTGAGAAGTATCAGCTGGGCACCACGCTGTTAGAGACTACACATTCAGGAGTCATAGAATCATGTGACCTCTCAATAGTACTCTTGCGCAGCGGCAATTTCATAGTCAATGAAGTTCTACTGAGACGTGATTATTGCTAGTTGAAAACTTTACCCAATACCCCGCCAGGATGACTTGAAATATAGTCAGAAATGGCAATTTTTGTTAGTCTCTCAGGAGACTTTACAACTGTGAAATGTAATACATTACAATGTGTAAAGCTATTCCCTTAGTTTGACCCCTAACATGATACTTAAAGCATAATTCAAAATTGAAAATGTTGCCAGTATATGGTGGTATCACAACTTTCAACCTTTGTAATGTGTTACTAGACAACTTTACAAATGCATCAGTGAAGACATTTCTTGGCAGGTGATGTATTCACCAGATTTGCCGTTTTTCTGATAACATTCCCATATTATATTTATTGGACAGAGTAACTGGAAGGGCTCGTCCGGGATTTGAACCCGGGACCTCTCACACCCGAAGCGAGAATCATACCCCTAGACCAACGAGCCTTGGTTTTTATTGGCATCTTCCGTGTAACACAGCTGTTTGATGCACATGTGTCTTTCTTGGAGATGTCAGCAATGCAGCAGGTAATAGAGATCATTTAGATATTTAATAGAATTAGTTCAAGACTGAAGAATGTGTGAACACAGCATTTCCCAACTTTGTAAGAAACAACCTTTGAACCAAGCTGCTGAGAACATTGAATGTTCAGAAATGCTTTGGAAGGATGGGGAACTGGAGGGGCTCGTCCGGGATTTGAACCCGGGACCTCTCGCACCCTAAGCGAGAATCATACCCCTAGACCAATGAGCCCTGTTTTCATTGTAATATTTACTCTCACAAAGCTGTCTGATGCACTTGTGGCTTTCTTGAAGATGTCAGAGATGATGCAGGTAATGGAGATAGGAGGGTCAATTTAACCCATCAATCAACTTTCAGAAGATTGCAATTTGGCTTGGGTTGTGGGTTCAAGTTCCTCTTTGTGTTCACCCAAAATTGCTGAACAGGTGTGCTTCCAGGTAACAGCGGTAGTCGTGGCCGAGCGGTTAAGGCGATGGACTAGAAATCCATTGGGGTCTCCCCGCGCAGGTTCGAGTCCTGCCGACTACGGAGCTTTATTGTTTGTGCAACAGGTACAAACGTTGGGTGTCACTTTGTAGTGTCATGTTGATGGCTTCCATTTAAAATTCATAGAAAACTGCAGCTTTATGGTGCATAATATTGACAATGTCTGCTAGTCGTTGCTGAGTTTCTATTTTGTCTTCTTCCAGGCTACAACATATTTCTTTCCAACACATGAACTAAGGCGAGGGATGGTGAAGTGCAGTGTCAACAGTAGGGCTCGTCCTGGATTTGAACCCGGGACCTCTCGCACCCAAAGCGAGAATCATACCCCTAGACCAACGAGCCTTGTTATTATTTGGCATCTTCCATCTAACACAGCTGTTTGATGCACATGTGTCTTTCTTGAATATGTCAGCAATGCAGGTAATGGAGATATGAGTGTCAATTTAACCCATTAATCAACTTTCAAATGTTGCTTGGGGTGTGGGTTCAAGTCTCCCTTTGTCTATAGACCGATTCCGTACCGGTTTCATGGTCG
>NC_139697.1:53812056-53814556 GCF_964188405.1 Protomyctophum parallelum
GACTGAAGAATGTGTGAACACAGCATTTTCCAACTTTGTAAGAAACAACCTTTGAACCAAGCTGCTGAGAACATTGAATGTTCAGAAATGCTTTGGAAGGATGGGGAACTGGAGGGGCTCGTCCGGGATTTGAACCCGGGACCTCTCGCACCCTAAGGGAGAATCATACCCCTAGACCAACGAGCCCTGTTTTCATTGTAATATTTACTCTCACAAAGCTGTCTGATGCACTTGTGGCTTTCTTGAAGATGTCAGAGATGATGCAGGTAATGGAGATAGGAGGGTCAATTTAACCCATCAATCAACTTTCAGAAGATTGCAATTTGGCTTGGGTTGTGGGTTCAAGTTCCTCTTTGTGTTCACCCAAAATTGCTGAACAGGTGTGCTTCCAGGTAACAGCGGTAGTCGTGGCCGAGCGGTTAAGGCGATGGACTAGAAATCCATTGGGGTCTCCCCGCGCAGGTTCGAGTCCTGCCGACTACGGAGCTTTATTGTTTGTGCAACAGGTACAAACGTTGGGTGTCACTTTGTAGTGTCATGTTGATGGCTTCCATTTAAAATTCATAGAAAACTGCAGCTTTATGGTGCATAATATTGACAATGTCTGCTAGTCGTTGCTGAGTTTCTATTTTGTCTTCTTCCAGGCTACAACATATTTCTTTCCAACACATGAACTAAGGCGAGGGATGGTGAAGTGCAGTGTCAACAGTAGGGCTCGTCCGGGATTTGAACCCGGGACCTCTCGCACCCAAAGCGAGAATCATACCCCTAGACCAACGAGCCTTGTTATTATTTGGCATCTTCCATCTAACACAGCTGTTTGATGCACATGTGTCTTTCTTGAATATGTCAGCAATGCAGGTAATGGAGATATGAGTGTCAATTTAACCCATTAATCAACTTTCAAATGTTGCTTGGGGTGTGGGTTCAAGTCTCCCTTTGTCTATACCCAAAACACAACCATCTTCATCTTGTGCAAGGCGTTAACGATTGGCCGTTGCATATGTGACAATAGCCTATAGGCCTACTGAGAAGTATCAGCTGGGCACCACGCTGTTAGAGACTACACATTCAGGAGTCATAGAATCATGTGACCTCTCAATAGTACTCTTGCGCAGCGGCAATTTCATAGTCAATGAAGTTCTACTGAGACGTGATTATTGCTAGTTGAAAACTTTACCCAATACCCCGCCAGGATGACTTGAAATATAGTCAGAAATGGCAATTTTTGTTAGTCTCTCAGGAGACTTTACAACTGTGAAATGTAATACATTACAATGTGTAAAGCTATTCCCTTAGTTTGACCCCTAACATGATACTTAAAGCATAATTCAAAATTGAAAATGTTGCCAGTATATGGTGGTATCACAACTTTCAACCTTTGTAATGTGTTACTAGACAACTTTACAAATGCATCAGTGAAGACATTTCTTGGCAGGTGATGTATTCACCAGATTTGCCGTTTTTCTGATAACATTCCCATATTATATTTATTGGACAGAGTAACTGGAAGGGCTCGTCCGGGATTTGAACCCGGGACCTCTCACACCCGAAGCGAGAATCATACCCCTAGACCAACGAGCCTTGGTTTTTATTGGCATCTTCCGTGTAACACAGCTGTTTGATGCACATGTGTCTTTCTTGGAGATGTCAGCAATGCAGCAGGTAATAGAGATCATTTAGATATTTAATAGAATTAGTTCAAGACTGAAGAATGTGTGAACACAGCATTTCCCAACTTTGTAAGAAACAACCTTTGAACCAAGCTGCTGAGAACATTGAATGTTCAGAAATGCTTTGGAAGGATGGGGAACTGGAGGGGCTCGTCCGGGATTTGAACCCGGGACCTCTCGCACCCTAAGCGAGAATCATACCCCTAGACCAATGAGCCCTGTTTTCATTGTAATATTTACTCTCACAAAGCTGTCTGATGCACTTGTGGCTTTCTTGAAGATGTCAGAGATGATGCAGGTAATGGAGATAGGAGGGTCAATTTAACCCATCAATCAACTTTCAGAAGATTGCAATTTGGCTTGGGTTGTGGGTTCAAGTTCCTCTTTGTGTTCACCCAAAATTGCTGAACAGGTGTGCTTCCAGGTAACAGCGGTAGTCGTGGCCGAGCGGTTAAGGCGATGGACTAGAAATCCATTGGGGTCTCCCCGCGCAGGTTCGAGTCCTGCCGACTACGGAGCTTTATTGTTTGTGCAACAGGTACAAACGTTGGGTGTCACTTTGTAGTGTCATGTTGATGGCTTCCATTTAAAATTCATAGAAAACTGCAGCTTTATGGTGCATAATATTGACAATGTCTGCTAGTCGTTGCTGAGTTTCTATTTTGTCTTCTTCCAGGCTACAACATATTTCTTTCCAACACATGAACTAAGGCGAGGGATGGTGAAGTGCAGTGTCAACAGTAGGGCTCGTCCTGGATTTGAACCCGGGACCTCTCGCACCCAAAGCGAGAATCATACCCCTAGACCAACGAGCCTTGTTATTATTT
>NC_139697.1:53822056-53827056 GCF_964188405.1 Protomyctophum parallelum
TATATTTATTGGACAGAGTAACTGGAAGGGCTCGTCCGGGATTTGAACCCGGGACCTCTCGCACCCGAAGCGAGAATCATACCCCTAGACCAACGAGCCTTGGTTTTTATTGGCATCTTCCGTGTAACACAGCTGTTTGATGCACATGTGTCTTTCTTGGAGATGTCAGCAATGCAGCAGGTAATAGAGATCATTTAGATATTTAATAGAATTAGTTCAAGACTGAAGAATGTGTGAACACAGCATTTTCCAACTTTGTAAGAAACAACCTTTGAACCAAGCTGCTGAGAACATTGAATGTTCAGAAATGCTTTGGAAGGATGGGGAACTGGAGGGGCTCGTCCGGGATTTGAACCCGGGACCTCTCGCACCCTAAGCTAGAATCATACCCCTAGACCAACGAGCCCTGTTTTCATTGTAATATTTACTCTCACAAAGCTGTCTGATGCACTTGTGGCTTTCTTGAAGATGTCAGAGATGATGCAGGTAATGGAGATAGGAGGGTCAATTTAACCCATCAATCAACTTTCAGAAGATTGCAATTTGGCTTGGGTTGTGGGTTCAAGTTCCTCTTTGTGTTCACCCAAAATTGCTGAACAGGTGTGCTTCCAGGTAACAGCGGTAGTCGTGGCCGAGCGGTTAAGGCGATGGACTAGAAATCCATTGGGGTCTCCCCGCGCAGGTTCGAGTCCTGCCGACTACGGAGCTTTATTGTTTGTGCAACAGGTACAAACGTTGGGTGTCACTTTGTAGTGTCATGTTGATGGCTTCCATTTAAAATTCATAGAAAACTGCAGCTTTATGGTGCATAATATTGACAATGTCTGCTAGTCGTTGCTGAGTTTCTATTTTGTCTTCTTCCAGGCTACAACATATTTCTTTCCAACACATGAACTAAGGCGAGGGATGGTGAAGTGCAGTGTCAACAGTAGGGCTCGTCCGGGATTTGAACCCGGGACCTCTCGCACCCAAAGCGAGAATCATACCCCTAGACCAACGAGCCTTGTTATTATTTGGCATCTTCCATCTAACACAGCTGTTTGATGCACATGTGTCTTTCTTGAATATGTCAGCAATGCAGGTAATGGAGATATGAGTGTCAATTTAACCCATTAATCAACTTTCAAATGTTGCTTGGGGTGTGGGTTCAAGTCTCCCTTTGTCTATACCCAAAACACAACCATCTTCATCTTGTGCAAGGCGTTAACGATTGGCCGTTGCATATGTGACAATAGCCTATAGGCCTACTGAGAAGTATCAGCTGGGCACCACGCTGTTAGAGACTACACATTCAGGAGTCATAGAATCATGTGACCTCTCAATAGTACTCTTGCGCAGCGGCAATTTCATAGTCAATGAAGTTCTACTGAGACGTGATTATTGCTAGTTGAAAACTTTACCCAATACCCCGCCAGGATGACTTGAAATATAGTCAGAAATGGCAATTTTTGTTAGTCTCTCAGGAGACTTTACAACTGTGAAATGTAATACATTACAATGTGTAAAGCTATTCCCTTAGTTTGACCCCTAACATGATACTTAAAGCATAATTCAAAATTGAAAATGTTGCCAGTATATGGTGGTATCACAACTTTCAACCTTTGTAATGTGTTACTAGACAACTTTACAAATGCATCAGTGAAGACATTTCTTGGCAGGTGATGTATTCACCAGATTTGCCGTTTTTCTGATAACATTCCCATATTATATTTATTGGACAGAGTAACTGGAAGGGCTCGTCCGGGATTTGAACCCGGGACCTCTCGCACCCGAAGCGAGAATCATACCCCTAGACCAACGAGCCTTGGTTTTTATTGGCATCTTCCGTGTAACACAGCTGTTTGATGCACATGTGTCTTTCTTGGAGATGTCAGCAATGCAGCAGGTAATAGAGATCATTTAGATATTTAATAGAATTAGTTCAAGACTGAAGAATGTGTGAACACAGCATTTTCCAACTTTGTAAGAAACAACCTTTGAACCAAGCTGCTGAGAACATTGAATGTTCAGAAATGCTTTGGAAGGATGGGGAACTGGAGGGGCTCATCCGGGATTTGAACCCGGGACCTCTCGCACCCTAAGCTAGAATCATACCCCTAGACCAACGAGCCCTGTTTTCATTGTAATATTTACTCTCACAAAGCTGTCTGATGCACTTGTGGCTTTCTTGAAGATGTCAGAGATGATGCAGGTAATGGAGATAGGAGGGTCAATTTAACCCATCAATCAACTTTCAGAAGATTGCAATTTGGCTTGGGTTGTGGGTTCAAGTTCCTCTTTGTGTTCACCCAAAATTGCTGAACAGGTGTGCTTCCAGGTAACAGCGGTAGTCGTGGCCGAGCGGTTAAGGCGATGGACTAGAAATCCATTGGGGTCTCCCCGCGCAGGTTCGAGTCCTGCCGACTACGGAGCTTTATTGTTTGTGCAACAGGTACAAACGTTGGGTGTCACTTTGTAGTGTCATGTTGATGGCTTCAATTTAAAATTCATAGAAAACTGCAGCTTTATGGTGCATAATATTGACAATGTCTGCTAGTCGTTGCTGAGTTTCTATTTTGTCTTCTTCCAGGCTACAACATATTTCTTTCCAACACATGAACTAAGGCGAGGGATGGTGAAGTGCAGTGTCAACAGTAGGGCTCGTCCGGGATTTGAACCCGGGACCTCTCGCACCCAAAGCGAGAATCATACCCCTAGACCAACGAGCCTTGTTATTATTTGGCATCTTCCATTTAACACAGCTGTTTGATGCACATGCGTCTTTCTTGAATATGTCAGCAATGCAGGTAATGGAGATATGAGTGTCAATTTAACCCATTAATCAACTTTCAAATGTTGCTTGGGGTGTGGGTTCAAGTCTCCCTTTGTCTATACCCAAAACACAACCATCTTCATCTTGTGCAAGGCGTTAACGATTGGCCGTTGCATATGTGACAATAGCCTATAGGCCTACTGAGAAGTATCAGCTGGGCACCACGCTGTTAGAGACTACACATTCAGGAGTCATAGAATCATGTGACCTCTCAATAGTACTCTTGCGCAGCGGCAATTTCATAGTCAATGAAGTTCTACTGAGACGTGATTATTGCTAGTTGAAAACTTTACCCAATACCCCGCCAGGATGACTTGAAATATAGTCAGAAATGGCAATTTTTGTTAGTCTCTCAGGAGACTTTACAACTGTGAAATGTAATACATTACAATGTGTAAAGCTATTCCCTTAGTTTGACCCCTAACATGATACTTAAAGCATAATTCAAAATTGAAAATGTTGCCAGTATAAGGTGGTATCACAACTTTCAACCTTTGTAATGTGTTACTAGACAACTTTACAAATGCATCAGTGAAGACATTTCTTGGCAGGTGATGTATTCACCAGATTTGCCGTTTTTCTGATAACATTCCCATATTATATTTATTGGACAGAGTAACTGGAAGGGCTCGTCCGGGATTTGAACCCGGGACCTCTCGCACCCGAAGCGAGAATCATACCCCTAGACCAACGAGCCTTGGTTTTTATTGGCATCTTCCGTGTAACACAGCTGTTTGATGCACATGTGTCTTTCTTGGAGATGTCAGCAATGCAGCAGGTAATAGAGATCATTTAGATATTTAATAGAATTAGTTCAAGACTGAAGAATGTGTGAACACAGCATTTTCCAACTTTGTAAGAAACAACCTTTGAACCAAGCTGCTGAGAACATTGAATGTTCAGAAATGCTTTGGAAGGATGGGGAACTGGAGGGGCTCGTCCGGGATTTGAACCCGGGACCTCTCGCACCCTAAGCGAGAATCATACCCCTAGACCAACGAGCCCTGTTTTCATTGTAATATTTACTCTCACAAAGCTGTCTGATGCACTTGTGGCTTTCTTGAAGATGTCAGAGATGATGCAGGTAATGGAGATAGGAGGGTCAATTTAACCCATCAATCAACTTTCAGAAGATTGCAATTTGGCTTGGGTTGTGGGTTCAAGTTCCTCTTTGTGTTCACCCAAAATTGCTGAACAGGTGTGCTTCCAGGTAACAGCGGTAGTCGTGGCCGAGCGGTTAAGGCGATGGACTAGAAATCCATTGGGGTCTCCCCGCGCAGGTTCGAGTCCTGCCGACTACGGAGCTTTATTGTTTGTGCAACAGGTACAAACGTTGGGTGTCACTTTGTAGTGTCATGTTGATGGCTTCCATTTAAAATTCATAGAAAACTGCAGCTTTATGGTGCATAATATTGACAATGTCTGCTAGTCGTTGCTGAGTTTCTATTTTGTCTTCTTCCAGGCTACAACATATTTCTTTCCAACACATGAACTAAGGCGAGGGATGGTGAAGTGCAGTGTCAACAGTAGGGCTCGTCCTGGATTTGAACCCGGGACCTCTCGCACCCAAAGCGAGAATCATACCCCTAGACCAACGAGCCTTGTTATTATTTGGCATCTTCCATCTAACACAGCTGTTTGATGCACATGTGTCTTTCTTGAATATGTCAGCAATGCAGGTAATGGAGATATGAGTGTCAATTTAACCCATTAATCAACTTTCAAATGTTGCTTGGGGTGTGGGTTCAAGTCTCCCTTTGTCTATACCCAAAACACAACCATCTTCATCTTGTGCAAGGCGTTAACGATTGGCCGTTGCATATGTGACAATAGCCTATAGGCCTACTGAGAAGTATCAGCTGGGCACCACGCTGTTAGAGACTACACATTCAGGAGTCATAGAATCATGTGACCTCTCAATAGTACTCTTGCGCAGCGGCAATTTCATAGTCAATGAAGTTCTACTGAGACGTGATTATTGCTAGTTGAAAACTTTACCCAATACCCCGCCAGGATGACTTGAAATATAGTCAGAAATGGCAATTTTTGTTAGTCTCTCAGGAGACTTTACAACTGTGAAATGTAATACATTACAATGTGTAAAGCTATTCCCTTAGTTTGACCCCTAACATGATACTTAAAGCATAATTCAAAATTGAAAATGTTGCCAGTATAAGGTGGTATCACA
>NC_139697.1:53842056-53844556 GCF_964188405.1 Protomyctophum parallelum
TTTCAACCTTTGTAATGTGTTACTAGACAACTTTACAAATGCATCAGTGAAGACATTTCTTGGCAGGTGATGTATTCACCAGATTTGCCGTTTTTCTGATAACATTCCCATATTATATTTATTGGACAGAGTAACTGGAAGGGCTCGTCCGGGATTTGAACCCGGGACCTCTCGCACCCGAAGCGAGAATCATACCCCTAGACCAACGAGCCTTGGTTTTTATTGGCATCTTCCGTGTAACACAGCTGTTTGATGCACATGTGTCTTTCTTGGAGATGTCAGCAATGCAGCAGGTAATAGAGATCATTTAGATATTTAATAGAATTAGTTCAAGACTGAAGAATGTGTGAACACAGCATTTTCCAACTTTGTAAGAAACAACCTTTGAACCAAGCTGCTGAGAACATTGAATGTTCAGAAATGCTTTGGAAGGATGGGGAACTGGAGGGGCTCGTCCGGGATTTGAACCCGGGACCTCTCGCACCCTAAGGGAGAATCATACCCCTAGACCAACGAGCCCTGTTTTCATTGTAATATTTACTCTCACAAAGCTGTCTGATGCACTTGTGGCTTTCTTGAAGATGTCAGAGATGATGCAGGTAATGGAGATAGGAGGGTCAATTTAACCCATCAATCAACTTTCAGAAGATTGCAATTTGGCTTGGGTTGTGGGTTCAAGTTCCTCTTTGTGTTCACCCAAAATTGCTGAACAGGTGTGCTTCCAGGTAACAGCGGTAGTCGTGGCCGAGCGGTTAAGGCGATGGACTAGAAATCCATTGGGGTCTCCCCGCGCAGGTTCGAGTCCTGCCGACTACGGAGCTTTATTGTTTGTGCAACAGGTACAAACGTTGGGTGTCACTTTGTAGTGTCATGTTGATGGCTTCCATTTAAAATTCATAGAAAACTGCAGCTTTATGGTGCATAATATTGACAATGTCTGCTAGTCGTTGCTGAGTTTCTATTTTGTCTTCTTCCAGGCTACAACATATTTCTTTCCAACACATGAACTAAGGCGAGGGATGGTGAAGTGCAGTGTCAACAGTAGGGCTCGTCCGGGATTTGAACCCGGGACCTCTCGCACCCAAAGCGAGAATCATACCCCTAGACCAACGAGCCTTGTTATTATTTGGCATCTTCCATCTAACACAGCTGTTTGATGCACATGTGTCTTTCTTGAATATGTCAGCAATGCAGGTAATGGAGATATGAGTGTCAATTTAACCCATTAATCAACTTTCAAATGTTGCTTGGGGTGTGGGTTCAAGTCTCCCTTTGTCTATACCCAAAACACAACCATCTTCATCTTGTGCAAGGCGTTAACGATTGGCCGTTGCATATGTGACAATAGCCTATAGGCCTACTGAGAAGTATCAGCTGGGCACCACGCTGTTAGAGACTACACATTCAGGAGTCATAGAATCATGTGACCTCTCAATAGTACTCTTGCGCAGCGGCAATGTCATAGTCAATGAAGTTCTACTGAGACGTGATTATTGCTAGTTGAAAACTTTACCCAATACCCCGCCAGGATGACTTGAAATATAGTCAGAAATGGCAATTTTTGTTAGTCTCTCAGGAGACTTTACAACTGTGAAATGTAATACATTACAATGTGTAAAGCTATTCCCTTAGTTTGACCCCTAACATGATACTTAAAGCATAATTCAAAATTGAAAATGTTGCCAGTATAAGGTGGTATCACAACTTTCAACCTTTGTAATGTGTTACTAGACAACTTTACAAATGCATCAGTGAAGACATTTCTTGGCAGGTGATGTATTCACCAGATTTGCCGTTTTTCTGATAACATTCCCATATTATATTTATTGGACAGAGTAACTGGAAGGGCTCGTCCGGGATTTGAACCCGGGACCTCTCGCACCCGAAGCGAGAATCATACCCCTAGACCAACGAGCCTTGGTTTTTATTGGCATCTTCCGTGTAACACAGCTGTTTGATGCACATGTGTCTTTCTTGGAGATGTCAGCAATGCAGCAGGTAATAGAGATCATTTAGATATTTAATAGAATTAGTTCAAGACTGAAGAATGTGTGAACACAGCATTTTCCAACTTTGTAAGAAACAACCTTTGAACCAAGCTGCTGAGAACATTGAATGTTCAGAAATGCTTTGGAAGGATGGGGAACTGGAGGGGCTCGTCCGGGATTTGAACCCGGGACCTCTCGCACCCTAAGGGAGAATCATACCCCTAGACCAACGAGCCCTGTTTTCATTGTAATATTTACTCTCACAAAGCTGTCTGATGCACTTGTGGCTTTCTTGAAGATGTCAGAGATGATGCAGGTAATGGAGATAGGAGGGTCAATTTAACCCATCAATCAACTTTCAGAAGATTGCAATTTGGCTTGGGTTGTGGGTTCAAGTTCCTCTTTGTGTTCACCCAAAATTGCTGAACAGGTGTGCTTCCAGGTAACAGCGGTAGTCGTGGCCGAGCGGTTAAGGCGATGGACTAGAAATCCATTGGGGTCTCCCCGCGCAG